>NC_133028.1:12654722-12963333 GCF_048771995.1 Taeniopygia guttata
TCTCAGATCACATTAACCTATGACTGTTTCTGTGCAGTGTCTGGTTTCACAGTGGAAATTTCCACACCTTCTGATAAAGAAAAAAAGTCCATGGGATTTCAAAAAAGGTAGACAAATACATAATAGAGAATTCCACAGGCTCCTAAGCACAGCTATACATACCATATCTTTGGTAAAAAAATCCAAAGACTACAGCTTGCTGGAACCTTGGAAAGTATACTGGGAAAGTTTTGTACTGCAATCACAATGATGTAGTTTTTTAAAGCCCTCAGCAGTCATTAGATTGGCTCAGATCATTCATATCAAGTGAAGAGCACATACGTACGTATGTAATTATGTATGTATGTAATTTGGAATAAATTTTGGGTTCAAATGCTTTCTATCAGAGTGCAATTATACTAAAGCTGTGCTCACTCAAGACAGAACACAATTTGCCTTTAATTTGTGAAAGGTGCTAACCTAGCACCAAGAGTGAGCTAAGGGATGGGCAGAACATTTTAGGTTGGGCAGTGACCTCAAGTAAGACAGCTAAAACTGACAAAACACAAGCTCAATGTGCATTGTAACAATCTGCACCCCATCAAGCTATTCACAGACTGAATAATTTTCATTTTGTAATGGTTTATGTCCCCTCCACCTTTTCATTTTCCAAATTATATAGATCATTAGATAAGGAGGAAAACTCTGCATCCCATTACTAGTATCACTACAAAAGCCAGCAAGTATTATCACACTACATAAGAGCCAGCAAATATTTTAAGCTGCTGGTGTAGTTGAAGCCAGTCATTGCTTGACCAGTATTTTCTCTCAATCATGTGCCACCAAAAGATTCAGTGTCTAGAATGGAGAAGATAAGGGAAATTCCAGTGCCAAAAAGGCACTTTTTTGTTGTCCTGTGACAGTAATTCTTAGAAAGTAATTGATTTTTGAATTTTCACTGAATCCACTTAAAAAGAAAAAGAATTAATTGTTGGTTTTGATATTCCACAGCTTTATTAGAGAGGTTTAGTCCAGGTATTGTCAAAAAACAAATGGGACAGGACAACACATTTCAACACAGTGTTGTAACAATTTGGAGAGAAACTAAAGCAGAAACAAACAGGTGAATATGATGTTTAAGTATCACAATTCAAAAAGACACCTTAAAAATATTAATGAAAAATAAAACTCCTTGTGAAACCTAATACCTTTAACAAAGGAGGTCATCAAAAATCTTTTGTTCTTTTCAGCTCTCCAGACTCCCATATTCTGAACTGATTCAGCAACAAGGAGAAAATGAGAGATCCATGAAAGCATTTTAACGATTTTCTTACCACAGATTGACTAGGAAGGGGTGTTCCAGGCCTTGCATTATCTGCAGCTCCCGGAAAACATTGCGAACTTCATCTCTCTCAATGCATTTCTGTTTATTCATATACTTCATGGCATACATTTTCTTGGTGTCTCTCTTCTGTACAATGCACACCTAATTGGCAGCAAAGTAAAAGAAAAAATTTGACACCTTGAGAAAGTGAATTAAATTGTGACTTTGGAAAAAAGGAGTCTTTAATGATATTTCAATAATTCAGATCTGGATATTACAACTGAGTAACACATTCAGTAAGTTCACTTGACCACTCCTCAGGATTCTTTCTAATAGATTATAATTAAAAAATAACAAAAACCCAACCCAAGCCTGCATAAGAGGAAATGGAGACCCAGAAAAATATATTAACTTTCAAAACTTTCATGGTAAAGCTGAGAGTAATATGCTGCAATGGCTGAAATCACAGGCTATTTAATTATTCAGAGAAATTACTGCCTCCTGCCTAGGAAAATGCTCAGTCATTGTCCTCCTTCCCACAAGTCAATACTCACATCTTGATTACTGCATCATAAACCTTGCCTTTCTTCCCAAGGATCAATATTTCATCTAAATATCAGAATTATGCTCCCTTAATTATTGTTGAAAGGAAAAGAATATTCATACAGGTATTCATCATAATATTTTTGACTTCACAAGAGACCATTACTATGATTTAGTCTCTGGCAGTAAATGTCTACACTTTTACTTTATCTTTTTTTTTTTTTTTTTTTTTTTTTTTTTGACAAAACCCAAATAATGTAAACACATGAAGAAAATCCTAGTCAAGAGAACTTCCATGGGAATTCTGGATTTCCTTTTGTCATGGTATTTTACCTTGAAAATGGAGCTAGAGACTGGCACAGGTTCCACAATCAAGCATCAGGTTAAGTACGATTTTTGGCAACAAAGAAATACACAATTGTTCTGAATATACTGGAAACACCTGGTTGAGGTATCCCAGGTATGCTATGTCTAAGTTCAAAGATATTCTGGATTCACTTAGTGTGGGCATTATAATTTTTTTTTTTTATATATTTAAATACATACACACACATGCACGCATACATGCTCCTGTATTTTACACACAAAAAATTATATTATACACTCATAAATTCATGTTAAGAGACCAGATTACAACACAGTGACAGGCAAAAAGAAATCCTTTGTGTCTGAATTTAAGGAACTTATGCACCCAAAATTTAGGAAAATTCAGGAGTAACTAAGGCAACTTCCCGTAGCTAAAACTGGGAGGAATAGGGCCAGTAAAGTCAAACTATGTTTATTTTTCTGAAACTCTCTTTTCATAAAGTGTGTCCTTGAGCCCAAATCTACTCCAAATAGAGGAGTTAATAGAGTACCTTTAAGCTATCATGATAAGGCATGATTAAGCAGTGTTTCTAATTACCATTCCTAATATCAGGAATTGCTCTGCTATTAAGGAAAACAGGGATGGTAACATCTTGTTTTGAGCCCATCAATGTTGCACAATGGTGAGTACTGAAGTTTTGTTTTATTTTTCACCTTGGATTGTTATGAAAGATCTGAAAATTGTTGATGCTCTTAAGAAATCTAAAGGTTCACATTTATATGGAAAGAACCCTGGCTGTGGAACAATAGGGAATTGTATTTGGCCTTTTGGAGGAAGAAAAAGTATCAAGTGGTATCGAATGGGAAACTGAGTGGGAAAAGTAGGGATGAAAATGAATTATTCAAGCTTCCACAGGTCCTTCAAAAGCACAAGCAGAATTTTCAGGGGCAAATCCTGGCTTCTTGTCTCAGAATATGTGAAGACTCCAATTTAGCAAGTCACATTATAAAGTGCAACATTTGGGGATTTTAGCTCAGAGCCTAAGTCCAGAAATTCAGCTGTGTACATTAGTTTGCATCATATTTTTCATGTACAACTTGGCCAAGAGTTAGGTGTTTACAGAAGTCTCCTAGTCCATTACATTAAAAGCCTCCCTATTGAAGGGTTGACTGGAGTGACTGCTGAGAGAATGGGTTTGAGAATTACAGGTTTGACCAATGTGGCAAACCAAGATCATATGCAGCAGCAAAATATGTAATGTAACCAGTTTTGAAACGCTGCTGGGACTCCAGAAGGCACTCAGCTCTCTTACCTGGCAGTAAAGACAAGGGTGTTCAGCACAGCTGAAACAGACCTTCTGTTGTTGGTAGAAGCTTGCCTAACACACAACTAGCTTCAAAGCAGAACGATAGTAAACATTTTCTAGCAATGTGTACCTACGCAAATCCTTTAACATGGTTAGAAAATCATTAGGATTTTAATGAATATAATGAAGCTACTTCCTACTAAAAATCAGGAAACACAACCTGCATCCATGTTGATGTTACTGTAAAAAAATGCTTGACATTGCTATGTCAGCACTGGATCATATTGGAGATCTTCCCTGGCACTTCTACCTGCTGGCAGTCAGCTCTTCTCCTGAGCAGGACATCAATGGATTGACACTTTCTACTAAAGCAAGAAAGAAGGGAAAAGCCCTTGAGCCCTTCTCACATGTGCAGTCTTCTTGGGAAATGTTTAAGTTGAGTTTTTTTTTTTTTTTTTCCCAAATGAGCAATTTTAAAATAGGGATAAACAGGTGCTCTGGAACCTCAATTTAAAAATTCTGTGATGACTCATTATGATGAAAATCTGTGCAGAATTGCCTTATTTACATGTATCATTATGGAGGCCCATCACACTTACAGTCTTTCCATTTTTCTGTGAATATAATTTACCAAAGGCCAGACAGTGTGATGATTCAGAGCAAATATGTGTTCTGAACTCAACAACTATCCAGCTTCATAGTCAGTACAGAAGGACAGCAGCCATCTCCATAAGGTATGGATCTAAAGAGGTACAGGGGACTATCTCTGTCCCTGGAATGGTTTCCCTTTAATGTTCCCTAAAGAGACTGTAGATTACCAGTTTGGATATAGGCATCCGTATTGTACATGTTTAAAAAGCAGGCATTATGAACCCCATTAATTTTCACTGGAATGGTATAGTGCTATTTTTAAAAACCTCTTGTGAAAATATTCTCTTTCTAAAGGGTTTTTAAGGCATAACTTAGTTGTTATCACAGGGTGGTGTCTTTTGTTATTTCTGGTAGAAGGTAACAGTGAGCTGCCTTAAAACCTATCAAGTTAGAAGAAATTTGACCAGAGAGTGACTTGGGACCACTGTCCCTTAGAATCTAGGGAAGCTAATAGATTATGGCTGCAGGGCTAAGCTTCATTTTTCAAGAGCAATATGTTCTGAGGCCCACTTCTCAACTATCTTCTTGGATTTCCTCTGATTTCACATGCAAAAAACAGAGAAGCTTGATGAAGGAAGCTGCATAATGCTGTGTTGGCAGAGCAACCATGGGTAGCTTCAACAAAGTTCTTCCCAGAGCAAAAGATGATGATGGCTGAAATATCAGACCTGCTGCAAAACACAGATTTTTCCTGTTTCCCACTAGAAGAGACTTATAGCTGCTATGTGCATGGTGTGGAAAGAATGAAGTGCACTTAGCATCAATTTTGGTCTAAATTTAGCACAGGACTACTTAGACCTCTCGGGCTGCTACAAGATGTGCTTTGACAACAGGTGATAAAAGACCACAGCTGGAGGGCAGGGTTGGGTGGGGAGCTGGAAGCTGGGCTGCTCACTCACTCATGCTCCTGTTTGATATTTTGCATCTTGGGTCAGTAGATGAGATGGGCAGTCCATGAGGACTCCCAGCCCAGCAGAGGGGCTGTGGCACTGCACGGGCAGAAGCGCTCACCCAACACAGAGGGCTACAGGAGAGAAATCAGATACACTCCAGATGGGAATTGATGAACCTGCTGTTGAGCATCTGCCTGAAATTCTGCTCCCTTGTCTGTCCTACCCATGTGCTCTGAAAGACTAGTTCCCATAGTCCTAGCCTACAGACAGAGCTGGCAAGATTTACTCAGAGGCTGGAGAATGGATATGATAAGTTTGTCTTTAGGCTGCCAAGGGATTTCCTTTAAATAGGGAGATTCATTCCCAGATTCCCCTGAGCGAAGCATGACATCTGGAGCAGCCAAAGCATCTGCTTAGTATCCTTTCATATTAACTCAGGCTAAAAAACAGGTCATAATACTGTCAAACAATATTAATATTTTGCAGTTGTGTGTTGTGTTGCTTTTAGGATAGAAGCATATTTTTTAATGAAATATTTTGCATACTATTTACTAAAGTACCCTCAATCAGTGTAGACATGATTCTGGGCTCCCATCTGGTTTACACCACTGTAATTTCAACTTTACTTCATCACAGGAAGTCACTGTTTTATGCAACCAAATTTATCAGAACTAAGTCTTGTGTCTCAGCATCTTAGACAAACAAGAGAGAGTTTGTACCTTGAAATTATAATTTGAATTCAATTTAAGGATGTTAGATTGTTTAATATAACTAATCCCATGAACAGAGAAGTCAGAGAAAATTGGTACTATAATATCTCTGAGAACTAGTTGTTACACCTGAATACAAATTATTTTGCAGCAGTAACCCTGCAATTATGTGGTTATTGTTGCAATAAAGGACAAGGAGAATTCTTGTGTTTCAATCCTCGCTGGTTTTGTACTTTTTGGACAAGCTTCAAATATATAATTTTTTGCAATATTTTGTTTGAGAAGAGTGATAGCTCTACATATAACAACATTTAAAAAAAAATAGCCAGATCAAGCATGAGACAGCATTTCTAACATATCATATATCCCTCTTCCTACTGTCTCTGCCCCTGCAAAGGAGCCCTCACTCTTTCACATCATACAGGAAAATAAAACAAGCCTCCTATATGAAGGCTTGGTTGATTTTGATCCACTCTTCTCCATGGCACTCAGGAAAATGGTGGCTGTTTCTATGATATTTCTAGAAATATCTAATTTTTTACAGGTTTATATGAGTGTGGTTCTTGTGAACCTGCTTTGGGGAATCTGTATTGGTGAAAATAGAGTTGCACGATCCTCAGAGAACATGTTTAAAGTATGATTTCCCTCTACACTTAAATCCTTATTTTGCAGTTGTCAAATGCAACAGGATAGTCCTTGCTGTAACAGCTTCTTTTTTTTCCCAGATGAGTACAGGCTTCTGACAAATCACCTTGTTTTTCCTTCCATGGGCGAGAGAAAGAAAGAAGCCCATTTTAAAATGACCTGTTATAACATAGCCAAAAGCACAACATGGTAAATCAGTCGCTGTTTCAAATGTCTGTCTCTGTGACTCAGTCTTGCCTTTGTTGTTCATTTAGAAGCCTAGTTGCTGGCAACTTTTCTTATTATTGTCCTTCTGGAAGTACCTGGCAGCAGAAAATGTCAAAAAAGGATGCAAGACTGTTAATCTCTATTGCAGGGTGTTTACTGCTCGGGGTCTGCTGTGCTCTAGCATCTTGCAGTGTATAACACCATGTTCAGTCCCACGCTTTCCTAAACTGCTGCTTCCTTTATGGCTCCTCTGTGGCCTTTTCTGTTTTCTGAGAGCAATAGGATGTTTTAAAGCGTGCTCTATTTTTTTATTTTATTACTCTTGGTACAATATCTCCGTCTCTCTCTCTCTCTCTCAATATTTCTTAAATTACTTTGGTTGCCACAGCAACTGTAGGCCTCTGCAGGATATTGCTGCAGGAGGTATCTGGCATGGCAGAGCCCCTGTGCTGCTCAGCTCTGAGCTCAAGGTGATGCTCAGCACCTCAGCTCCTCCACTGGGGCTGGCCTCAGAAATCAGCTCCCTGCCTTCACCTTTGGCATTTTGAATTCACACTCACAACATTTGCTGTCACAGGAACTCCTAGGCCATTTGCTATCAAATATTTTGCATCTCAAGTTCTTGTCTTTTCTGAGAAGTGGCTACCTGATTCTAGCTGCTGCCTCTGTAGCCAGTTCTTCTTAGGGACATCTTAAGAGTAGCTGCTGTCTCCTAGACACTTTTGCATATTTTTCAGGAAAAGATACACCACAGTAATTTTGAGGAGGGTAGGAAATGCATGTGGAGAGAAGAGAAACCACAAGCATGCTTTTTTTTTTTTTTCTGGAAGCAAACAGGCTCGCTTGAAAGTTATCCTTTGAGAGCTCAGGTTGCACCTTGTTAAGGGACATATAAAGGAGGTGAGGTGTGACCCTGCTGGGACCATCACAGTCACAGCTTCTGTGTAAGTCGGCAGCTCTTTTATTCAAGCCAAGTGACAGGCAAGCTGTGGCAGAAGGAGTGTGACCACTCAAGGAGCAGTTCCCATGTTCCTGGGCACATGCAGACCTACCTGGGGCATTATCTGGGCAGACAGGCACTGGCACACACCTGGTGCATTGTCTGCTGCACACCCAAAGGGGCACAGACAGGGCAGGGATCAGGGGTACCCAAAGGGGCACAGACAGGGCAGGGATCAGGGGTACCCAAAGGGGCACAGACAGGGCAGGGATCAGGGGTACCCAAAGGGGCACAGACAGGGCAGGGATCAGGGGTACCCAAGCAAGGTGCAGGACACTGCTCTAAAAGGAGCCTTTCTGGCTTCAGTGGCCTTGCTTTGCCAAGTAGGTGAAGGCAGCTCTTTGCTTATGCTTTGGTCTTTGTAAATACCAGGAAACTTTTTGTTTGTTTGTGGAAGACCTTTATGCTATTTATACTTAGCATATTCCAGTTACTAGTACATTGAAAGAGGGCAGGTTAGGAATTCTGATGAAACAAGTTCTATTTCTATATTAAAAATTTGCCAAGTGAATTCAAAAGAAGCCAAAAATGTTGAACTCTGATCTATGTAACTATTTATTTGTGAGGTCGACATCATTTGGATATGTCTTTAACTTTTTTTTCCTGTACATAACTTGCATTCTTGGATCTTCATTTAGTTTGACATGGTATTCCACCTCTGTATTGTGATAATAAAAATCACAGATCTCTGCTGCCCTGATTTTAAGGGGTTTTATGTACCTTTTTGCCCAAGCAGGTTATAGTCCTATTGACCTCAAGACGGTTTCTGCTGAAAACTGCTGAATTGAACAAGGACTGTGCCATGACGACCATGCTGTTCTGCAAGAAGTATTTCTGGCCTCTCTAAAATTAAAGCCATTGTTCAGCATGGAGGCCAAGAAACAGCAAAATCCTTTGTGAGTTCTTAATGCATGGCTGCAGAAGTGCCTCACCAGCACTGAGCTGGCATATACTCAGGAATCATTGAAATCAAGATCTAGACAGTTGCTGTTTAATCAGTCACTGATCAAGTATCAGTTATATTTATATAGTATAAATATATCTTCATATATATTCCTGTGAGAAATTGATTCTAATATTTTCAAAATATTATTTTCTCTTTGTGGCTTTGTATTTGCATTATATATGGCTATGTATCTTTGTATTATAAACTGAAAACCTTGTTATAATCACTATTAATAGGAAAGTAAGGTTGTCTGCTCAAGTGTAAACAAACCATTAATCTTCTCTGTTTCAGAAAAATCCTGTTGAACAAACATTTACTCAATGATCATAATTATATTGTATGTCAGTTTACACAGTCCCAAGAGGATTTATTCTATGTAAAGTGCCTTTAAAATACTGCAATTATTTGAAGACACAAATGAGCTCAGAGATTTAAGAATAAGATCACTTTGGTGGACTGTCTAAAGAAGTAGTCTGCTCCTACCTTTTTGTTTCCAGGACAGATTTCTAAATTCTGCTAATCTCCTTTTGGAATAATTAATTATTATAATAACTTTTGCTCAATTAATTTTAGTGAATAGATTATAATAGAAATAATTTAATGAAGAGACAGTTCATACTGGTGGCCATATGTCCTTAAGAAGGAAAAGGCTACAAAACCTATATTCTTTTACCATAATCAAGCCAGAAAAACAAAAAGGTATTTCCTATTAGACATTTAACTGCTAAAAATAAGTTAATTCTTACCTTTCCAAAACTCCCTTTCCCAATAGCCCGCAGTATTTGAAAGTGGTCAAAGTTAACTGCAAATAAAGGAGAGAAGAAAAGGAAAATAGTTTGTAGTGTGCTAAGTCAATCAGAAATCAGATAAGAAAAGAAATTACAGTGTGTCCAACTAATATTTTTTTGCAATGTGGTATTCCGTTTTTCCTCTTAAAACACCAAATATACTTAATAGCTAGCAAAGAAGACGTTTGCTTTAAAATATGCTGTATTCATTTGGTTCATCAATTCATCTTGGACCAATGTGTTCAGTGCCCAGTATCTCTAAAAAGAAATGTCTCTCTACCCTAACCAAGTTAGGATTATGCAGCCATTAGCAAAAACTGCTCAGCATTTTCCAGAGATATTGTGATCTATTAAAAGGACACTGAATAATGCAAGTAACACCCTCTACCTACAGATATTTATATAACATTTGGTTAGTAGTCACTCTTCAGGATAATCCCCAGTTTTTGTTACAGTGATGAAAGCTTGTCCCATGATGAGCTAGTATGATCAGCCTTTACAAAGTTTTCCACCTTAATGCAATACATAATTCTAATATTGCAAGACTATTTCATAATTTTAGCATAAGATTGTTTTGATAGATTGTATTTTAGGTTGGCAGTAGAATGGATTTACTTGCGCTTCAGGAAAATCTGACAGCACAGCCTGCTCTAGACACTGAAGTGCTTTGCTGCTGGGAGGGTGAACGAGATTTCATTTCTCAGAAACACCATTTTCATTGGTGTTACATGAGTTTAAACACAGTACAACCTTCGAATCTTCATTGGTATAGCTGGTGGTTTTAAAAAAATTCCAACATGCTGAACAAAACTGATACAAAGTCACTGAAATACAAACACGACAATGTGTGATACAGTTTTTACAGTCGCTTCTCAGAAAAAAATCACACTTAGAGCTAAATTCAGTGAACCAGAGATGACAAAGTTCAGTGCAACATAATAAGATTTTTTTTAAATTAAACTTTCTTATGTTCCATGCTTTGGCCATGGACTTTCATCTATGCACCTGTCATTGATGTAACAGGAACTAGAAAAATTGTGGAGACAGACCATCACTGGAAAAACCATAGAACCATACAATGGTTTGGTTGGAAGGGACCTTAAAGATTATCTTGTTCCAACCCCCCTGCCTTGGGCAGGGGCACTTTTCCCTAGACCAGTTTCTCAAAGCCCCATCCAACCTGGCCTTGAGCGCTTCAGGGATGGGGTAGCCACAGCCTCTCTTGGCCGCTTGGGCCATGTCTACCCAAAAATGTGGTAACAAGAAGAAATACAACAGAAACGTGACTCACACCAAGATGAAGGAGAAAATTCTATAAAACTCATAACACTTTAAATATTTGCCAAAAAAGTTATGCATCTCAAGCTAAGAAAGGTTGATAGTTATCAAGTCTCTAAAAAGGGTTAATATCTTACTTTCTGCGTTGCAATAATATCTCATTTACACTATTAACACCACAAAGTGTTTGTTTATTTATGCTTGCTTATACTACCTTCAAGGAAACATGGTTGTTCCTTTCATTAGTGCAGCTTAGCAACCACCTTCCCGGTAATTGCTGGAGACAAATCAAGCCCAGAGCTGACAGAGCTGAGAGCAGCAGACACTGTTCTGCAGGAAACAAGGATGGTGAATATCACAGCTTTAGAATTTGGTTACTGAAATAAAAATGCATAACCTTGGAAAAATATTTATAACCTGCTTGGAAACTGAAAATTGGGAAAAAAAATTTTGAGCTGAATGTTGTAAGAGTTAGGGCTGCCCAGATGTCTGAGAAGCAGGATTGTCTGTCAGCATCCTGCAGGTGGGCTCTCTGCTGAGAGATTTTACCAGTGGGGCACTCTTGGAGTTCTTGCTGGCCAGTACTGGTCTGATGAAGGTAGTCAGTTTAGCAAAACTCCCTTCCACGTAAACTTACATCCACCTAAATCTTGTTCCCACCAGTCATCCCTCCCAAGTGCATGACTGGGCTGTCTAAGATGACTCTTAATTTAGGTAGGAATTCAACACAGTCTGAAAAAAACATCCTAAACAACATGTCAAGCTCATTAATTTCTTTGATAGTAAAAAATAAGCCAAAAATTCAGCATGCTGAGTCACAGCATGCTGGTGGTTTTTGTGTCACTTCTCTGTTTTCAAACTTGCTCATGTTTCTGCTTATTTTGGTAAATATGTAATATCTACATTCCTTAAAAAAAGTTTATTTTGAATTTGTTCTTTACCTTGCAGTCATTCAGCTGAGTCCAGTTGCCAAAACAAGTGAGAAATTGTTGAAGCAGTTTGTAGTTATCTCAATTTGAGTCAAGTCACATTTCAGTAATACTCAACTATATTATATTCTGAAATCTGCCATGTTTTGAAATATATCCATTTGAAGAATGATTTTGTTTTTGTAAAACTAAGATTAAGCCTTTATCTGTAGCTATGTAAATGGCATTTTTTATTGTCCATATAACTTCTATTTATCTGTACCTCCATATTTCCTGTGTTTATTGCTCCGAATGACTAGAACAACTTAATTTTTTATTTAGATTATTTGTAAATTGGACTTCCATAAGAATGAAATTATTAAATGAGGCACTAGACCATGGGGTTGAAAATGAATTACTAGTAAACTAAATAAATGGTTAAAAATCATAGTCACAACAATTGATCAATTTTCTTAATTTCTATGTTTAACTTGAATAGGAAGTGAGATGTTGTGTTTTCATATCTTTATTAAGAAAATAACATTTTTTTTTCTATAGCTAACAGTCCCATGAGCATTATTGAAATTAAGGTACAATGATTTTAATGCATTTTTTGCAAGAGAAAATAAAGCCAATTTTAAATGACTGAGGAAATATGTAAACATGCCTGAGCCTGCATCTAAAATGAGCAAGGTTTGCAGCCACTGTGGTTCTCTGGAAAGGGATAATTCACTGAAGTGAGACAATTCAGTCTCTTTTGATCGTTCAGACATAGTCCCAACGTTGCAGATTCATAAACTGAGGAAGTTCCTCCTTAGGAATACCAGGACAGAATAAAAAGCGGGCTGCCTTGCAGCTGAGACCAATACCAAATACACTGAGCAAAACTAAGGTGCTTCAAGCAACTGTCCCACCCAGAACAAAGCAGCACCTCCCTGATAACAGTGAAGGGTTGAGCTAAGTTCACTGCCACCTTGGTACTACATTAGCCATACACCCCAGGTGTTTTCCTCAGATGTTTTTAATCTCACACTTTTCACATTCTGTATGTGCTTTTTAGTCTTTTCTGGTGAAAATTCAATGCCAAAATATCACCTCTTACTCTGAGAAGAATTACAGCTCATCATGACCGCTGTCATTTTCCAATGTTGAAAATATCATCAAGTTCAAACACTGCCATTTCCTCTGGGCAAGGGAGAGCATCAGGAGTACTAAATTCTTGTCCTCCAATACATGGCATGTCTTGTTCTTGTGGTGCCTGTGTTGTAACTAATGACATTTTTCTAGTGCAAAACCCCACTGAGATAATGGTATGGCTGGCAGAAGGACATTTTCTTCAGTGTCAGTAATATGACTATTACTCTTTTGAAAATAGTTTTCTTTACTCAAGAGAAAATACTTCAAGTCTCAAGAGAATACTTTCTTTTATGGAGAAAAAAAATATTTTCCAACTCTTTGAGCTCTTTCATTTTATTACCACACCATACTTCGGAGGTCTTACACATTGTCTTGGAATTTGAGTATAAGAATATGAACTATTTTCAGAAAACAAAATTTGTTTGTATTGTCTTCGGGTAATTTTTCATGCAAGTAAACCCACAGAATGAAACTTATTAACAACACTATGAGAGAGAATTAATTTCCAATTTCTTTGATTTCCATCTGTTTGGAAAAATCAAGTATTACAATTTCCTCTCCCTCATCTCCCACCATCATCCCTTAAAACATCACCATGAATTCAAAACTAAGAAGGAATATGGAATAAACCAGATATTTTGCTAACTAAGAGACAAAATCGATCAGCATTTATGACACCTGTTTCACGTTACAGTATTAGAGCAATGGATGCCTGTTAATTTCAGCAATGTGTTGTATATATACATATAAATACTTTATTTTGTTTCTTTCCATTTAGTCATACTCAAATAAACCTTTCATTGCACAGATTCAACTCTCTATTAAGAACTTTTAGTGCAAGTACAGTTACTTGGATTAGAATATTAGATATTTTCAAATTAGGCCCATGTAGAGCATTTTCCAGTAGCTTGATCTTGAACAAGTAGGAGCCAGATGATGGTAAGAGGATTCACCACTAAATTAAAGGTTTCCTCCTGTTTGCCATGAAAAGGGAAAAAATATGGTCCTAACCATTTTAGATACTTGGTAAAATATATTAGTGTACTCAAAAACTCCAGTAATATCTGGAAGGATGGTGCTGTGGTTTGTGACTGAGTAATACACAGGAGAATCTCTACTGCCACAGTCTTCTCATGTGAACTTAGATGAGTGTTCCAGTATCTTCTGCCACTGCCTGTAGAGAAATGAAGCATTACATCTCCAGGCAGCTGTAAAATTAGGTATAGGAAGCACCTTAGATCTCAGACACACAAGTAATTGGGAGAGTAGTAAAAGCCAATTCAGGTAATAGTGCTTTATAAAAGCACCATGAAGACTGAAAGGCACTTTTGAAGCGTGAGGAGTCTACACCACTGTGGAAGCAGAGGTACAGAAATCAGTAGATTGATTCAAACCCCTTTTGGGCAGAGCTGAGAACAGAACTCCCACTTCACGCCACACCTTCCCACGTGTGTCTTCCAAACTGCACAAGCCCGATGGAGCAGATATTTGGTATCAAACTTTCTAGTGTAAGATAAAATACTTATTTCTTTCTCCACTGCTCCCTGAGGATAAAGTATACTTTGGAGGAAATATTCACGTCACAGACTTGTGTTTTTACAACCACACTGCAAGAACACTGGATGGTTGTAGTGGAAATGCCTATTCTTTTTTAAATCAGCACTATATACACAATGATATATGTTAAAACAACGAAGTATATGCATTCACCGCTGCTGCATTATTCACAAATACTATGTTTACTTGAACCAAAAAACCCAAAGACATTACCTCAGCAACACACCATTAAATGTGTTTGATTTATGATCTTACAAAGGAATATAACATTTTTACCCTTTCACTTGCAGTTTTAATGTTCAAAATATTCTTATGTTGCACAACATTTTTTCACGTGTAAATTACATTTAGCTAAAGAGGCAATATGAATATTGGGTGGATTCTAGGTAGAGCTGACATCTGTTTTATCACAGCAGCTGAGGAATATTAATTGTATGTGTATGTGATTAGTCCAAATACAATCAATAACCATTACCTGAAAGAACTTTTCTTCTCCTAGGGAAAATATCTAATTGAATGTGGCCAAAGCACCGGCATTCACGTGCTTTGCAGAATGAAAAATAAAGTAGAGGCCTTTCTGGAAAAACTTGATAAGCTAAATTCAGACTCTCCTTCCCTGGCTGAGTCTCAGTGATTTATTTGGACTGTCTGGGAGTAGCCAAAACCAGAACATGAGTGCTAAGGCATTAGGAGGTGTACAGTAAAGCCATATTTTTAACACAATGAGCTTTTCAACACATTGAGATTCGTTCTCACTGATCACAAGATAAAACAGAAACAAGGATATATGATGTGGCCATTAGCCAAGAAAATAGATTTTTATTTAAGTCTGGGTCCTGTCTTGCAGGTCTGTTTTGGGGTGGTTTAATGCTTCCTGTTTCTGTGAATCAGGAAAACAGAATAATAACTAAGCCAAATTTCCTTCTAGATTTGACCTGAGACTGATTGGATGGCTATGCTATTAGGATTTCAAACTAGCTCTGCAGCCTTCTTTCTATGTCTATCTACTCCTCAGATGCTCCAGCCTTTTCTAGGGAGAGCCAGAGGCTGTGCTGACAGAACCTCAGTAGCTATCAGACCTTGTTAAAATTGTTGCTGTCCTTCCACACAAAACACATAGGATGAGTAACCAAGTATACAGTCATATATATTCAATACTAATAATAAAATCCCCTGCTTGAATGGACATAGATAGGACAAACATGAACAGTGCCTAAAAATTAAATTAAGGGTCATAAAATGGTTTGAGTAGTCATAAGGAGTCTCATTCTATCATGCTCTGATCAGTGCATTAGTGAAGAAAGATTCTGCTTAAATTAAGGAAAAAATGAATTTCTGCTGACAGAATGATAGATCAAGGCATGCCTTTGAAGAATACAAATCTGCATAGCTCCCCAGGTTTCTGAGCAAAATGGAACATTGCTATACATTGATTGACTGGGAAACTTACTAGTTAGATAGAGATACATAACCAAAAAGACGTTTCAGAGTGGTTTTATCTCACTAATGATGAATCATGATGTTTCTGATTATATTTAGTGGCTTTGTACTTAAATTGCACTACAATGTCTCAATTCTTTATGATTAATGAGTGTTTTAGTCTCAATATAAACTAATTATGTTAATATGCTTTTATAAATATTCAGATTTTATTTGCAATTAGAAATAATTTAAGATCTTTGTATGCAAAACAAATTTTATTTAAAATTCAGATAATTTTGTTTTGAACTTTACAATGCATTTTAATCTGATCATGTTTGCATACTTCACTTTCTTCAGTCAAAGTGAAACATTTCTGTGCTGTCAAAAGACTTTAATTTCAGAGCTGTTGACTGATCCAAAGTGGCTTTTTCACAACAGTACATTTCTGCATTTTGCTTCCTTGTGAAGCCACCTGCAGGCTGGGATCTTTGGCTGGACTGATCTCCCTTTCAGAGGTGTCCTCACAGCACCTGCATGGCTGTGCTTTGCTCCCCCTGAGCTGGTGGCTCTCCTGTGCTGGGCTGTGGGACTTGTAAATAGGTACAAGGTCTGGATCTGCACCAGGGGATACAAGGATCAGGTTCCAATACCTTTGAAGAAGTGTCACACCACAGAAATGTAACCCAGCTTTGAACTGCGCCAGGAGGAAATCTGAAAAGGTAAATTTGAATTCCATTCAAACTTTCAAACCCAGCTTTGTTTTCCCAGTATAAGACTTGATTTTTGTCTAGGAAAATAACAATATTTTAATTTGGCAACAAGTTAAATTATCCATTAAAATTGTTTTTAGAGGAAAAGCCAGTTTCAAAAGAAAAAAGAAAACAGGGTGATAGTTCTTGTTATCTTCCATCTATGTCACATTTCAAGCAAAACATAGGGAAAGCAACCTTCTCCCTTATTAAAATGGGGAGAAAGTCTCAGTACCAGGGTGTCGGAAAACCAGCAATGTAATTTTATTTATACCTCTCTTATTTCTATATTCTATAAATAAATAGCTGATACCATAGATAAAAGAGTGGGCTAAAGAACATCTGCTGTGATGCACTTCAGACATTCTGATTTCCTTATGTCAATCCTCCTACAAAGCAGAGTACTTCACATGCAATTTAGCTACACATTTGATGACATTCGCAGAATATTTAGACCATGCATGGTTTGTTCATCCAGAGCAGTGGCAGCATCATGGGGTCCTACACTGTAATTAGTGAAATCCACCTCACATCACATCGTTAAAATGAGTGGGGCTTCCCCTAAATGGTTGGGGAATTTTCTGAATGTGTTCATTAAAATGAATACTGGAAAGAACTAAAACAGCCTACCATTTTTCAAAATGCTATAAAAACAGACTAGAAGAATTTGGTGAATCAGCTAATAATTTACACTTTTTGAGAACAGGCATGTGTTGCAACAACCAGAAGTGAAATTGAAATTCTAAAGAAAATTAGCATTTGAAAGTAACCAAGCTGCTAAGTAAAAAAAAATCTAAGGACTGATTCTCAAAACTCTTCTTCCTTTTTAATTCTGTGAAAGAACATAATTGTATTTCTAATGCTATTCTATAAAAGCTGCAAAAAAAAAGAGATGAGATTTTGCATTCACAAGGAAACTGTGACTCCTTGGTAAACAAGAATTTATTTGAACCCAGGATGAAATGAAAATTTCTTTCCAGAGCTGATTATTAAATAAGCCAATAAGCCAAATTAAAATGATACCACTATTAAATACATCTATTCTGAAAAATGTATCAGCAGCTACCTGAAGCCTGTAAAACAAAGTTTGCTCCTTGGATGAGTAGACCAGACTGCAAATTGTTACAACTTTCCTCTGAAGGAAGTTTAAAGTGAAACTCCTGAGTGCCATCCCACAATCTCCAGACCTTGCCTGGGAAATTGGAGGTCTATCACCAAACCAAAAATCAAGAAAAGACATCTGACAGAAGAACACAATAATCAGTTTTTGCCTAAAGACTACTGAGAAGTTGCCCCGTGGCAGCCCAGTAAAGGCTTCACCAGAAGCACCAGTGACTCCAGCGGTTGCTGTTATCATCCTGTGGAAAAACAAAAGTTTCTTATTCTGTGGAAGGTGTGGGGTTGTTTAGCTGCTGCTTTGCTCCACAAGAATTTTAGCACAGATAGGATAAAATTAGCTATTCTTTCTGAAGGACTGAGCACAAGTAGAAGTTTACTGGCAAAGATTAGTTGTACTGATCAGAAGAGCTCTTGTGGCTGCTTCTCTCTCCCATAGTGTTTCTTGGGAGCATTAGACTAAAAAATAAAGTTAATTTTTTAATCTTTATGCCTCTTTAAAACTAGTCCAGATTTTTACCGTAACAATTCCTCATTGGAGATTTTAGTGTTCTGCCTCCATCTTCAGACAGGTTACTCTGTTTCAGGGGCATACAGCAGTACTCTCAGGTGGCTGGGGGGGAAACAGAGTAACTGAAAAGCCAATTCTTGCCTGTGATGGTTTGTGTGAGCAAATCCAGGAGAGGTGAGAGAAAAAACTATTCTTATCAATAAATAATCTCAGTCTGAAGGATACAAAGCAATATGAAAGTTCAGTTCTCATGAGTAAGGATGTGATTTCAGCTCCAATGAAAGCAAACAGAAAGTTACCTAGTTTTGGAGTCTTTCTCATCATTTTGCTTTGTGCCTTGTTTCCATTTTTTATCTTCTTTATTGGAGAAGGAAAAAAAGTAACTACAAAATCAAAAGGTCGTCACTGATCTCAGCTGAAATGAAAAATTTCTGAGTATTGATTAATGATGATTTCTGCTTCACTATTATTGTTGTCAGTGTCCATTTAGAGTGAGTGCATTTTTGACATTTTTTCCTGAAATGAGAACATTTCAAGAAAGTCTCCTTTTCAATTTGCTTTTGGATTTCCACAGGAAAGATTTCTATTTTCATTCAGCCTAATAATAAGAGGAAGTAGAAAATATTTCTATTTCCCAACATCAGAAATATATGCTTTGGGCCCTACACCACACCAAATATCTCTCACAGTCCACCTCACTGACTGTATTTTAGCCCTTTATGAACATTTTCATGTGATGCTATGAAGACAGCACATGATCATCCAGGAAGAACTTGTTCTTTGAAAAACTGACAAGAAAATGAGGCAATCAGAGAGACACCATGTCTGGCACGCTGCAGACAGCAGGAACAGAGGAGAGCACAAGCACATCCCTTTTGATGGCTGTATGGGTGTTCAGACCAGATAAAGCTGATTGTGGCACCCTGTGATACCCCTGTGATGCTGCTTTGGTTAGAAGTCTGGTTGCAAGGGCAGTGAAATGAGATGGTCACTTCCACAGGGAAGTTACAATGCTTATTAGTACAGAATTTGTGTGTTTTATTTTAACAGGAAATGCTTGATAACAAAGTAGAGATCAAACTCTGATCCCTGCCATGTTAAAATACACTGACACCAATATTTGCATTCTCCCTCACATGTAAGTGAGCACAGGCAGTAAAGACAAATTTAAAACTATCTGCTAAGCATGTCTTTTGACTTTGATAGCAATTCCAGGAAGGCAGACAATTAACTTTCAGAAAATAAGTAAGAATAGGAGTAAACATCCTATGTCAGAAAAATTTAAACTAATATTAAGTTCAATTACTATTATTTGAAGGCAAAGCTAATCATTGAAGTTGATGAATTTTTAATTGTTTCTTATTAATAAACAACAAAAAAGAAGGTCTAATATTGCTGTCAGAGCTTGGCAGAAGATATAAGGAACATGAAATATGTGTTATCATTGCAAAAAGTCATCTGGACAATCTAGTAGGGATCAAGCCCAAATTCATAGCATGTCCTCGTTGGCAGTGCAGTACAAAACAGGACAGAATGATTATCTATTTAACGTCACCACTGATGATGTCAGCTGCAAAAAAAATTAGCACAGACAATTATATGTTTTAGTTGTCCTTTTTTTTTGGGATAATGCAAGATCTTCAGAAATCCTGATGGTGACTAATGGTACAGGCAATTACCAAGGTGAAGCTCCCTTGACAAATACTTAAGATTTAAAACAGTAGCATCTCAGACAGCCTAAAAGGAAAATGAGACAAAATACAACAGTGGCAAGCATGAATGGAGGATAACACTGCAAAAAGTCAATTAAATTTATAATAATTCCTGTCCCAGGCTATCATCAATTGAAAGGCAAGTTCAGAAAGGGGTAGAACCAGCACACAATGAAGGCACAAAGTGGGAAAGACTCAGACTGTGACTAAGAAGAGAGATCTGTGCAGAGCTGATCCTTTGCAGGGCAACCACAAAGGTTGAAGCTTTTAATAGTACTTCCATGCCCGTGGAGGTGGAGGGTGACTGATCTGATCAGTCTGATAATGTGATACCATGGACTGAGAATGAGAATTTGAATGTTTATGATGGGCAGTCAGCCCAGATGGTCTTGATTGTGTGGGTCAGTTTAGCGTAATCCTTCAGCAGCATAATTTTAAAGCAGACCTTTTCAACATCTCATTATCTTTTTTTATGATGTCTGGCTTTTACTATTAGATTTAACAGAAAAGTGAAAGGAATTTGGAGTGCCAAATCTATGACTCTTTTCCAACAAAGAGCAAATAGCAATAGATTGTTGTGAAAAGCTTGTAGCAGCTGATCAGGAATTTTATATATTTGTGTATAACTCAGTGCTATGAAAAATGTCATGAGAGGTCAGATGCTCCTCTGGATGGACTGAAATATGGTAATAATCCTCATCAACAACTGATATTGATGTCTGGAAATGACCAGAGCCTGGTTAACACAATCCTGCAGTCAGAAAAGATTTGCTAGTAGTTGAAAGTAGCACACAGAGTGGTAGATATGTTCTCTTCTTTGTGCACAGGATTCAGTGTGACTGGTCACATGAGGCCACATGAAAATGGCCTCACTCTTCTATGATTGTATTAAAGAACATGATTCTCTCTCTATTTAGACTGGCGCTGAAGCTAAGTGTCATGAATAACTGGAATTATTGGATTATAATAAGGTCTGATGCATTGGCTAACAGTGAAACTGTGTTAAGTCCATAGCCCTGACCTTACTGTCATACAGAAATGATCAGGATTTGCTCATGCAGTGTCAAATCTCCAGTATAACCAGAGGTTAGTTTATCATAACAGAGCTCTTTTGGCTGCTTCTATGTTCTGTTAGCATATAGAACTCAGGTAACCTATTTTCCAGCAGAAAGGTTTCTTTCCATTGACTCATTTGGCTCAGTGGAAAGTAATTGGAATTTCTCATCCATATATCCTATTATAAAAAGCAATTTACAAAATTTTACTATTATAAAACCACAAGTCAGCAAATTGTTTTTAAGATCAGTGGAAGTGTCAATTAAAGATCCCCTTTTGTTGCCATGAAAACAGTTCTGTTTTGTGACAGGACAGAGAATTGGTTCAGAAAAGCTGTTAACTCAGTAGCACCACTGGGAACATCAGAAGTCATCAAGGAACAGCTGGATTGATGTACTGGCCTTTATCACAGCCACTGAATAGCAGGGAAGCCTCTGAGAGTCTCCAAGCTTTTCATAGCTCTTTCAAAAGACATTGACATTGAAACTAAAGAGAAAAGTTTCAGGACCTGCTCCAGCATAAAATGTAAGACCTCTGTTAAGTGATAAAACATAACACCCTTAGTTGAGAAAATAGAGATTCTGACTGACCATGTTGTTCTCTTATGGATGAGCTGACAAAAACAATCTCTGAAATCATTGCAAGGAGAAACAGACTGACAGGTATAAGCAGCAAAAAAGATACTCCTTGAGAAAATGTATTGCTACAATATATAAAATCTAAATTTCACTTTACTGTAATAAACTTTCCTGTGAGATCAGGATACACATAATAGACTATGAACCATCTTTTTCAGCTGGAAAGTGGGAATATTCACCTCCCTCAGAGTTTCTATGAAAATAACCTCATTAATAACTGAACTGGAAGGCTCTCTGAAGGAAGTTGCTATGGGAATAAAATGTCAAATATCAGTGTACCAAACTGTTTTCTCCTGCAATAAAATTTATCAGAGTGATCCCCAGGTGAAGGAAAATTCTTTAAATTAAGTTAACAACAAAACCCTCAGTGAGACATCCATCAATCTTATCCATGCAAAGGTCTCTGTAATTCCAAACATGCCAGAGGAAGCAAATAAAATTCTTTGCTCTCAGCTCCTCAGGGCAGTGGCTCTGAAAACATTGTTCTCGCAGATCAAAATGAGTCCTGTTGCTATGTTAATGGGAGGTTGGGTACCCATGGGAAGATTTTACTCAAACACCTAGAGACAGTACGAGTCGTTCTCTTTTTCTTATGAATTCAGAAGCCAAGACGTGAGGAATCTCTCTTCAGAACTGAATCTTGAAAAATTATCTCTTCTATTCTTAACCACAACTACAAATTACAAATACTTGGGATGAGTAAGCACACTAAAGATCAGAATTATTCCCATTTCAATTGGGATTACCTCCCATTTAGTGATTTTAGACCAAACCATCACCATGGGCTTCAAACAAACGATCCCAGTTGTAGCCAGGAGCAGAAGCATGCCTGGAGTGCCACTGCCTGCTCCAGCTGCAGAGGGGCACATCCCAGCTACAGCCTGGCCTGCCTGTGGGATCCAGCTGCAGGCACTGGGGGTGCACAGCTGTAGCTGTGGGTAGAATGGGGATTGTAAACAGGAAAAGCTGATCCTTATCATGAAAAAATGCAGTATTTAATGAAATACACAGCACACCTCGTGAGTACATTTAAAGGCTACATCTCCAGTATGGGAGAATTAAAGAAAATTTTAAGTATTCCATTACTGCCTGACCACAAAGTAGCACCTCAGAGTCCAACAAACACTAAATACCTCTTAAACTGGCCAGATTTCTATTGATTCTTTAAATAAAAGACACAACATACTTTTAAGAGGGCTGACCTCCTCCATCAATTCTATCTGTTAGCCTACCCATAGTTATCCATCCTCTACAGTTAAATGACTTTCACTCTGTACTCACTGCTCAAGTCACATTTTATTTGTAGACCTTGCAAATGTTTTAAGCTAAGCTATATTTCTTGGAAAAATAACAAAATCCATTTTAGAGATGGAACCTCAAATCCAGCCTCTGAGGTTATAAAGGCACTGACCTGAACTCATCCTGACAGTTTTGATTTTTAGAGTTATCTGGAGCCAGGAAGACGCTTCTTTTTGATTCCAGCTAGGGTTCATAATATTTCACTGTGTGAATCATCGACTTGTATAAGAATCACTCCACTTTCTCTGCCATTTTGGAGGAAAGCAGGTCTCAAAATGTTTTTTTTTTTTTTACCTATATATTCCAGACTTAGCTGTTGTTGATCAAACACAATCAATTTTTTCCAACTTCAAATGAAGTGATATCCTGACCTATTAATTATAATTAACACCTTTGTATACATCACTTTTTGTGTTTGTTTCTCTTCAGAGTGATATAGAAAGGGTAGGGGGAAAACTGATTATAACCGCTATATTGAATTTATAAAAACCTTCCATAATTTCAGTGCAAGGAATAGTTCTTCATCTCAGTGTTTACAGATAAATATTTGATGATGGAATGGGTAGTTTTTCTATGAAGACTGAAAAAATGGGCTGACTGCTGTACATAAAATGACCATCTAACTGTTAAAGTTTGTTTTTTTTTTACTTGGTGCTGATGATTTATTCTCTCATCATTGTGCTTCTTACCTCTGAGAAATCCTTGTACACTTATTTACAATTTATTTATAAGTATGCTTATTTAAATTCCACAAGCAATTACACAAAAGCTGATAGGACTGTTCACTGCAGAAAACAGTAAATATGAATAAAGAAAGCAGGCACTTTATCTTATCTACCCACTGCTAAGATTAGGAGTTGTCCTTATTTCAGCTGGAATAGAGTTCATTTTCTTCTTTGTATCTATTAGAGTGTTGTTTATTATTATTATGATCATTATAATAATTTACTTTATTTCAATTCTATTCTTATCTCAATCCACACGTTTTACTTTATTCTGATTCTCCTCTCTATCCAGCTGGGAAGGGGAGCAGAGTGAGCAGGGAGGTTGTGGTGCTTTGTTGCCATCTGAAATTAAAACCACAACTGAAGTGAAATATTAAAGACTTCAAGCAAAGCAAACATAGATACACTTATGAAACAAACCAAATCCACCTCAGGTCAGCTGGTACCGAGGTGCCTGAGGAGAGGAGGAAGACTTCAAACCAGCCACAATTCCCAGGTTATGGCTGGGTGTGGTCATTAACAGCAGAAGGTCAGTAGACTCTAAGCTACAAATTAGATTTACCTCATATTATCACACAACAGGAAAAAATAAAAATATTCACTTGGTGAGCAGCACTGGGAGCTGATAGATATTAATGTAAAGAACACAAATTCTAATTTTAACCACAGAAGTTATCAGGTGCAAAGCACAAACAAATAGTGAGCTGCAGAGGATAAAATTGCTTGATGTAGCAGAAGGCTTGTTAGTGCCTGAAACATTCAGTGGCACTAAATGTGCTATACCAGTTCTCTATAATCACAGAAACAGAACCTCAAATAAGTTTAATTATAGATGTTAGATGAAAATAATGATATTGGTGACTCAGTTCTAGAGTTCCCTACTGCATACACAGGGTTTATTTTGATGAGAGTAAAGTATATATAAAAAAAATCTGTGTAGATATAGATAAAAAGAGGGAGAGAGTCTCTAAAAATATATGTGTATTTATATTATATTTTCTTAACTAGAATAAATAATAAAATGGCAAATCAGTATATCAGAGCTTGTTCTGGCTATCTATGAAAATTATATTAAACAACCTTGGCTTCTTCACAGTACCGAATGGAAAGCTTTCAAAATAGCAAAAAATATTGTGGTTTTTTTTTTTTTCTTTTTTAATGTACAGGTTGTGAAAAGGACTGGAAATCAACTTCATATCACTAAAGACTAGAAGAAGCATGCTGTATACGACAGTTGCCAGCAATCTTTCTCGAGTGATCTGCTGGGGTGTATTCTTCTTTTCCAAATTGGAATGTAGTGCTTCAGGGAGACCTTTACAATATCCAGGACATCCTGGCATTCAAAAATTCAGGATATCATTGATCTACATATGTCTGTGGATCACAAGATGAGCTACCTAGCAGAAGAAGGCTAGAGGGCTGAGAACAGCCTGTAATTACTCTTACATACTTCCCTGTATGTCCAGGGAAGCATTTAAAATTCTCTGCATTTCCCAAGTGAGAAACCTGAATGCCACAATCTTTTCTCTGTAATGGACAGCTACAACAGTGAAAGGGCCACCTTCTGTTAAGGCATTTTAAAATCCATGACTGTGCTTCATCCAACACTGCTGAGCCAGACTGATGGCTCCTGGCTTGGGAGCATCAAGGACCTGAAGTCAAGGCAGCACTCAGCCTAAGTGCTTGAAACCACTGAAAACATGGTCTCTTCACTGCCACATACTACTCAATCTTTTCTAAACAGCAGACATAACCTCTCCTCACTCCCAGAAAAGCCTTGTGAAAGCCACTCAGAGAGCAGATGCTATCCCAGTAACAGCTGGAATTTGCCTTGCCACCAGACAAGCTCCACTTGGATGTTCTGCCTCCCACAGCCACAGCCAACACCTGTGAACGTGATGCCCAGTCTTTTTCCCAAACTATACTTAAAATAAAAAAGGCAAAAAAGGACAAGATAGCCTGGGTGACTGTAAATAATTTTTTTTGCCATTTTGAAGCTGCACAGGCAACTTTACTCTAGCTGCTCTCTTCCCGTTATCAGGAGTGAGTTCACTAAATCCAAAAGAAAAATAAAAATTATTGCCCTGCTATACATTTGGATTGACAGCAAGTGTTAACTACACTATGACTACTTCCCAGAAAAATCACACAGCACTTAGTGCTGATAATTTTGTTCAATAAAGATCAATAAATCCTTCCAGAAAGTCTTTCAGTACTGAGATTTTTATGGAGAATTTCACACTAAAAGTATATTTCTCTTTCTAAAGTACTTTTCATCTGCTATTATTATTTGCACCTTTAAAAACTCTAGTTTAATAACTTAGCTTAAAAACTTGAGCAAGAGATCTCAAATATATGTCACTGGGCAGGAAAAGATGTGACAATAAGGGCATAATTGGCATGCAGTTACTGAAAAATCAATGAAAAGGCTGGGCAGAGAAGAATCTCATGAATCTGCATAAAACTTCTGGCTAATCTACTCCTCATGTTATGTCCAAACAAATCTCAATAAAAGCTAACTTGGTTTTACAGCAACTCCCCACACAAAAGATTGTATTTCTATAGTTTTCACATGCTAAAAGAATGAAATATGATCTGGGCTTAAGAGAATGACTTTTCCTACTTCGCGAAGTGATCTTTTGACGATCTCTTCTTGTTTGACTTCAAGCTCTGTGTAGCAGTTCACT
Source organism: Taeniopygia guttata (assembly GCF_048771995.1). Lineage (NCBI taxonomy): Eukaryota > Metazoa > Chordata > Aves > Passeriformes > Estrildidae > Taeniopygia > Taeniopygia guttata. The sequence continues at coordinate 12,680,817 of NC_133028.1, forward strand.
GTCCTTAAGATGTGGTATTGCCCCAGAAGCATTTGCAGGCTTTACAGCTTGGAAAAAGATTTATCTAAACCTTACCCCAAAAGGCACAAAATCAATCTTCATAACATAATGTGAAAGCAGTCCAGAGGGAAGTGGAAGATAGCTTCAGAAAGGTGTGAAGGACACTCAGGAGGTTTTGTGATTATATTGCATCTTTGTTTTAACAAGGTAGCTAAGAACAGTTCTCATTGCTCAGCAAGGGAGGTGGAACAATCTCTAAAGGAAATAATAATTACTGGAAGAATTAACTCAGTTTGCATTTTTATATCTTAAGTAAGGAACAGAAGGTGTTCTCTTATCGCAGCAAAAATAGGAAAAAGAAGGAAAGTATTTTTTGGCCACTGCAGCAGATTGCCTTGTAGTATATTTATCTTACTAAATACAACAGTCTTTCTTTACATTGGACAGTGTTAACAATAGAATGATGAAGTCAGTGCTCTATTTTATTCCAAGCAAAAAAATGACAGGGCAGAAAAGTACATCAGGTGTAGAACTTATCTAAATATCTCCAAATTTCAAAGAACTAGAATTGATACTTTTTTTCTTAAAGAAAATAAAAAAAAAAGAAAGAAAATTTGAAAGAAAGTGAGAATAAACACAAAATCAAGAAAATACTACCAGATAGAAGTTATAAGTACTGATTTATTCATATTTTGATTCAGATAAACAAACTGTAGGATAGATTTCATGAATATATCTAAACCAGCTTTTTTCAAAATAGAACATATTAAAAAAAATTAGCGAAGTATAAACCAGAAAATTTCATATTATGTTGTGATATTATAAAGAAAATATTTATGAGAATGTAAAATTTGGAAAATAAATTTCCGATTCATCAACCATGTTCAGTTATAATTAGAACCTCAAGAACCTGTTTAAATCAGCTGCAACCAACTCTGGTAAAGCTTTCTAAGAAGCATCCTTCAATTTAAAAAGAAAATGTCTTTGTCTTAATTACGGGATGAATGAAACTCGGGTGTCTACATTGTACTAAATACCCATACCAGAAAATACAATACAACATTTCTAAGAACAAAAACATTACAGAGTTTGATACTTTTGTGTAAAGACCTGTGACAGCAATCATAGAAAAGGGGTGTAGGAGAAAAACTGATTATAAAGAATCTTCCATTAGTTGTAGCAGAAATAAATGATATGCAAAACTGGAAGAAGAACCTTGATGTACTCACTACCAGCAAAATAAACTGAAACCAAAGAATCATACAATTTATTTTATGTTGCAAAAGGGCTTTAAGATCTTTAAGCCCAACCATAAACCTAATACTGCCAAGTCCACCACTAAACCATGTCCATAAGGGCCCAATCTCCAGTAAGCTTTCCTTGCCAGGCTGGAAAAAAAGTTCTGAAAAAAAAAGAAAAGCTTCAGAAAGCTGATAGTCTTTAGAAGAAATGTGCTGAACTAAGACAACTTTTACAAACACCTTTTTGCAGAGTTTGAATTTCCAGTGATTAAAAACAGACCTGTCCAGCGACCTCACAAATCCTAGCCCTTCCTTTCAATGCTGTTTCATTTCCTAATTAAAACATACATGTTGATGAGTGTCAAAGTGGAAATTAAGGAGTTAAAGATGAGGTCAAACTGAGCATATGAGAGACAGCTTCATGTAAATAAGTCTTCTAATTATTGAAGTGGAAAATAATTTATTTAGGGATGAAAGGAAGGAAGGCCTCATTTCTGTGATACAAAAGTACAATGCTACTCATACCCTTGCTGATGGATATTTGAGGTGAATGCTGACTGCCTGAGGGAATAGACCAATGTATAACATTCAGGTTTTCTTGGGGAAAAGCTGAATACACGTCACATGTGATGCTTTCATTCTATTTGTCAGATTTTAGTAAGTGAGGAATCTGAAAGGGAAAGCCTGGTAGTACTCACCAGTGAACAGATGCTTTCTTTCTTTCCTCTCTCCTCCAGAAGTGTGTGTCTATAAAGGTACAGTGCTATAGTGTAATATATAAATAGTAGCCTAAATATAAAACTATACTGTATACATGTATAGTAGAATTTAAACAGTATCATATTAATTTATATAATATATCTATTTATATTAATAATATTAATTTCCGAAATTAAATACAAGGATGTTCCATCAGATACTATATTAAGAGAACCAGTTCTAGGTCCTGAAGAACATATTTATGCTCAACATCCTCTTGTACTGAGAAGGTGGAGGCATCTTTGGCCCCACTAGTGCTCATCTGCAGACACAGTGTGATTTGAACATCGATTTCTGATAAAGAAAATAGTTTAATGGGATCAAGAACAGCCAAATAAAAACCAGTGTTATTCTTCAAAACATTTAATGTATTAGACACTGAACCCTAGAAAGTAAATAAACTTTGTTCTTCTTTAACCATAAGGGAAAAAATCCAAGACAGTTGCCTGTTCTTTTTTTCAAAGACCCTGTATTTGCTATTCATGTCTGATTTTGAATGAGTCCAAGCAAACTCAGAGTATGATTTAGTTAACAAAACAACTTTTATTGATCTCTTTAGGTTTTCATGTTTGCATAATAATAATCTTTTACTTTTTCCCATTTCAGGGCAGCTGACATATGCACACATATACACAGTGTTGAAAAGTACAACAGCAAATTCGGCAACAGCTCAGCGCAGGCCTGCATTAGGCAGTAAGTAATGTCATTCAAGGTAATCAGTTTAACTAGTTCATGACACTAAGTGGAACTGTGCTCAAGAGAGATCACACCCTCTGATGTGCACACTGCTTACTACTGCTGCTCTTCCCCCTCCAAAAAGTCCAGGCTTTTCCTGCTGAGTTTGGTGGGTGTCCTGTACCTTTTGTTCCTTCCCCTCATATGTTTTACCCTGATAGGATGCTGTGGAGCTCCTCTACCAGACTGAACTAGAAGTTTTCCTTTTTAATTGAATACTGTCTAAGAATTTTTGCTCTGTATTGATTGATCTCAGTAGTAACCTTTTCTCTTCCACACCTTTCCCATCACCTCAGCATTATCTCACTCTGGCTAAGTAAAAATGTTGTGAAACCACCAAAATAACTTTACATTCTTTCCTCTATCCCACCCTTCAGTGCTTAGTCACAGGCGTCACTGCCCACCAGGTTTTGCTTCAGGATGATTTCACCTTCTGCCTTCTCAAGCTTGCTTTTTAAATGAGAAATGTAGAAAAGAGTGAGTCTTGTGCTTGGCCAACAAAACCCTGCCTTCTTTGGTTTTATGCCCACATTCAGAAAATACTGTAGAAAGACAGCTCAGGTGAGCCAGTTCTCTGAGGATCTATGAACAAGATCATAATTCCTTACCATGTTTATTTCCCAAAGATTTTCTTGGGCATTTTCTAATTCAGTCAGGTACAACATTTGATTCCAGGCTGCACTTCATCCATTGGACAGTATGGTACCCAAGGTTCACAAAAAGCTCCCTGGTAGCTACTGCTGACCTTGTAACCCACATTCACACATCCACATCAAGGAACTCTTTCACTTTCACACCAAGTGCCGTCCACACTCAGTGTCTGTCACACTGCAGCCAGGTGGGGTGAGGTAGATCTGTTCCTCCTTGTTCTATGGGAAGCTGTCGGATCTTTTGAACTCCACTGGAAGTGAAGCCAATATTGAGCAGTAGAGTCAGTTTAATATCTCCGTACATTTGAAAACCATTTGTCCTGGGATAAAACCAAACATTTATTTTTCAGATTGCCACCCCTCCAGCATTCAGCTTTTCCAGTCCTTCAGAACCCAGCTCTCTGAAAGCCTGCTCTTTGGCACAGACAAAACAGCAGCACAGCTGAAGGAGCAAAGCCTCTTCACTTCAAGCAACAGCTGCAGGCAGGGATGGAAGATAATGTCTGAATTTGTGAAAGAGGGATTGTAAAAGCAACAGTGTTGAGATTGAGACAATAATCCTGTTTTCTGAGTTTATTTCACAATCAAATTTTTCCTTTTATCTTGAATAGGAGTCTCTAAGCTTACCTTGCTCAATGCTTGGTTAACTTTGAAATATTTATATTTATTCACAGAAAGCCTATCTTGATATCCAGGCACACTGCATAACATGTATTGCAATATGGGTAAAATATTACCTCTGCTGAGCACCTCCTCAATAACAAGACAACAAGAAATTCCTTCACACTCTTAGAGTTAGGTGTCATGCTAGCCACTTCTGAAAATTTTGGAAGTCTACAAAAGCAGCAGCAATTACTTCCATGGTGACTTTGTTTAAGATGGAGGTTCTGACAAGGATGTTTCCATTGAAGAACTAAATATTGGAATCGTAGTAAATATTGTTAGGAAGAATCTTGAAAATTTATCTGGACCATTTCTAAGATATTGCTGGCAGAGATTTTGATGAATCTGGATGACGTAAAGTTAAGCACAATTGACAAATATTTTAGCTGTCTCTGGAAAGGATCTTTGTTTTAATCCTGACAGTGTGAGGTAAATCTGATATTGCACAACGTTTTTAGGGTATTCAAACGGTGGAACAGAGATGCAGCTCATTTGAGATAGCAAGAAGCTAAGATGAAAGTGCCAGATTCATCTTCTTTAGAGTTCCCTGTAAAAAAGGGAAAACTGATACAGTATTAAACTTCACCTACAATTATCACTTAGTGTCTGAAGAGCTCCACATTATTTGTGTGCATTGTCCCAAAGCCTGAGTCAGGAAGATAAGGGCTGATGGTGATTGCAAAGTCATGATATTCCTTCTGAACCTCCTTGGACCACGTAAACTGTCAACAGCAGTTTGGCATTTGGCACCTCTGTGGCTGCCTGAAATAACTGCATTGTTCTGTGCTCTCCTTTCTGTCTATATTCTCCCACTGTCTTATATCATGCTGTAAGTGTAAGCTCAACGCTGATCTATTTTGCTCTGTGATTGTAAAGACACTGGTATTAGGGTTTCTGAAGTGTTTTGCACTACACACAATAATGACTTCCTGTCTAAAGTTCACTAAATGCAAAATAAAATTGTATAAAATTCAACATCATCATAAAACAAAGTATAAAAAAATCTAGTGGTATGTACCTAATCTATCTAAAATATTGATATTCAGCATAAAATAATGCCTTTGACAGCTGTGGTTTTCAGCATATCTGCCTTTGAGCAGTTTTTAAATCACATTTTGGTATTCTTATCCAATTCAGTTCTAAAGGGAACTGGAATATTCATCTTTGCAAGGAAAAAAATAAAATGCAATGTAACACATCACAGAACTTTCATGAACAAACTAAAAATCCAGCAGAAATATTGATCCCACATGACGTTTGCTACTCACTCTAACAGAAGGTATTTAGGTTCCAACCCTTTATTTAACCATTCTTTAGGGCTGTATCTTATGAAACAATCCATTTGAAAAGAGTGTGTTATTATCCTCGTGATCCAAGTGGCGTGCAGCATCTCTGTGACTGCATCAGACATTGTCCATCGCAGCTGTGTGGCAGCAGGATGATGAGCACCATCAGATCACTGACAATAACTGGACACTGCAAACTCTGTTCTCAATCTCACTTTGACATTTAATCATTGCTTTCAACTGGTTCCAAGCAAAACTCTCGTTTGTCATTTTTCCCTATGTCACAGTTCAGCTTTCACTGCACTTATACATAAACTCAGCCATTATGCTCAGAATTTAGCCACTTGAATCCATACCAATTTCAGGCATTTTTCTTAGGCTCTTTATCTGGGTTTTAGGCTTTTAGTACAAGTCTTTTCAGCAGTTGGCCATTTAATAATGATGTTTTCTGACACTCACCAACAATTTTAAATCCTTCATTTAAGCTGAAGGCTTTTCTACAGAGGAGAGGTAGAAATCAATTTGAAATTACAACTTCAAATTGGAAGTTTAACTCCAGAGGATGGATGCTATATTCTCTAGTACATAAGATTTCCATTGAGCTCTGCAGTTATGACACTGCAGCAGAACAAAGCCTTGTGGCTCAGGCAAGGAAGTGGGACTTCAGCACTTCCTTGCAGTAGATAAATAGTAGATACAGCACTACAGTGAATCAGGTTCTGGCCATGGAGAACAGGCCAAGGTGTGTTTCTATGCCTCATTCCCCACAGGCAAGACTACACTACTGAGGCACAGCCTGTCACAGTGACCTCCACAGAGGGGTGTTTGAGCTCTGCAGCTTCAGGATGCCCAGTGGAAGGTTCTCTGGAAATACACATTTACCATAAATGTAAAGTCATGTACACCAAAAACTAAAACAAGCTCTTTAGAAGTTCAGTATATTTATTTCTAAAAGTAACTGTAGCAAAGCTTGACTTTTTAAGCCCCAAATAATCAAATACAACTGCCATATCACTTGGCAGGACCAACTTGTAGCTTCTAACACTTTGTTTCTTATCCTTTCCTCTGTATCTTCCAACACAATGTAGGCAAATACGTTATTCCTGTTTGATAGTAGTAGCATCTCTCCCGAGTCAGCTCTTTTCTAAATTACTCTTTTCAACTATTTCGTTTTCACATTTTGAATATGATTGAAATTTAACCAAACACAGTCAAGCAAATCCAGCACGAAAGACACTCTTTACAGTCACTAGGTTATTGCTAATATATTCATTACTTGTGATATTTACTGAGAATTTGCAAGGAGAATTTACCAAAGGTGAATATTAGCCTTACGCTTCTATTGCCATTCTTGTGCACATATTGCTGTTTCTGAGGAGTTGAACATCAGGAAAAATTTACTTCTTTGCTCTCCTGATAGTAGCACTGGATATACATATTCAGGAGAGTGTAGATGTTATGAGAATAGGAAATATTAAAGGCGAAGAGGGTCAGGTTCCTTTGCTTCAGAAGTATTAACCAAAATACAACTGTTTTTGTTTTACCTGAATTGACTATACAATTTGTGTAGCACCTTACTTAAAACACCTTTTAAATGTCTGAAAAATGTTATACTTCCACACCATATAAGGGTCTAACTTTGGTAAGGGGTAGTGATGATGTACAACACCAGATGTAGTTCTCTATCCAGCAATAAAAATTAAGAAATCAGACATATTTTTCTGTATCTTTAGCCAGAGTACAAGGTCTAGGCAAACAAAGGGTTCTGTTCCCTGTATTATTCCTAGGTGTTGTTGTGCCTTAACCTAGACTAAGAAGAGAAAATGAGATAAATACATCGTGGTTTTACCAGAAGCTATTTGCACATGAATAACCAGACATTTTTTCCTTGATGACAAACTTATTTCATAGATGATAGAGCTGGCTTAAATTTAATTTTTCTCAGTTTCAGGGGAATGAAATGTAAGAAAGTATAAGCAAAACTGAATAAGGTGAGGATAAACTGACAAAAGGCAAGGTGGGCAGCTGTGCTGGTTTTGGCTGGAATTGAGTTAAATTTCTTCCGAGCAGCTAGTGTGGGGCTGTGTTTGGGGTTTGTGCTGGAAGCAGTGCTGCTAGCTCAGGGGTATTTCAGCTATTGCTGAGCAGCACTTCCACAGAGCCAAGGCCTTTTCTGTCCATCATCCCACCCCACAGTGAGGAGCTGGGAGGGGACACAGCCAGGACAGCTGAGCCAGGGACATGGCACACCATATCCCACACCCTATGGCTTCGTGCTCAGGATATCAAACCTGGTGAAGAAGGAATGGGGAAACATCCAGTGAGATGGCATTTGTCACCATGTCACATGTGATGGGCCCTGCTCTCCTGGCTATGGCTGAACACTGCCTGCCCCTAGAAAGCAGTGAATAAATTCCTTGTTTTGCACTGCTTCTCTGCACAGCTTTTGCTTTCCCCGTTAAACTGTCTTTACCTCAACCCACGTAACTTTTATTCTTCTGATTCTCTCCCTCATCCCATCTGGGGGGAGTGAGCAAGTGGCTGTGTGGGGCCGAGTGAATTGCTACTTGGGGTTAAACAATGGCAGTAACACAGGAAAAAGTATTATTTATAAATGGGAAATGTGAGGCTGGCAGGGGTTAAAAGCAAAGAAGATTAAGTCTGGATATGATCCAGCTGAATACTTACACAAAGTGCTCACTGGTCTTGATAACTGACATGATCAGAGTGGTCATAATTTAAAACATGGTATAAAGAAGAATCAGTGTTGCAAGGAAAGAAGTCAGTGATCATCTTTGAGACAATGAATAATATAAGTGGACCAAAATTCAGTCCTGCAAAAGGCCATGTACATAGGAACATCACAAATTCCTAATGTGGATTGGAGTTAATCAGCGGAAATTACTAAGCAGGGCACTGACACAGGGTGACAGAACTATCCACATGGCATGTCCATGAAAAGGGCATATGTAATTATAGGCTGTACTGAAACTTATTTCCAGTAGAGAACGGGATGTATTCTTTCCAACACATGGTCCTGGAGAAAACTCACCTACAATTCTGTGTTTAGTTTGGGTTATCTGTGTGAAACCAAGACAGGTTCAAATGCAGACAGATGCAGGGCACAGGAAATAAGAAAGCAGTAGAAACAACAGAAAAATAGAAAAGGTTTCCATACAAATCAAAGAGTGAGAGGGGACATTTTTGCTGTCTATCAAAGCCCCAGAATAATCCTTGAGGAGGAGAGCATTTTAAACTAACAAAAACTTGAATTAAACACAAATTTTGTAAGTAGGTTAAGAAACCTAGTCACAAAACCAGATGTTTCTGGCCATTCAAAGAGTGAAGTTCTGGAAGATCCCTCTAATAAAAATGGAACACAGAGAACTAATGTAGCTGATAAAAATGGTATGCATTACTGCCTTTAAAAAGATTAATGTATGATAATGATGTGTTGCACTGGCTGTAATAACTGGGAACTAACAGCATGTAGTTCAGGCTTCTGGTGCTCTAGAATATTCTTTCTATTATCCTGAGCATGGTGGGGAGTCTACATACAGCTTACAGTTTTTAGATCTACTCAATGGATCAACACCTCTTCTCATAGGAAAGCAGGAATTGTAACTCTGGAATGGACACCCTGTAGGCTTGTCAGGCAGCACCTGGGTGCTCTTCATACACTATTTCCATATATTTATTTATTAACTAATATACTGAGTAAGTAACTTTTTTCTATGATTTCCAGAGTGATGATAAATTGCTTTAAACCATTACTTCCAAAATTCATGTTTTATTCTACATCCATCATAAATATGCATGGTATAAAAGGGCAATACTTTTTTTTCTGCTCATTTTTATACTTTTAAGAGGCAGCTGTGACACACACAATGCACTAAACAGATTAGTTTCTAATATTCCTACATCTTCATACACAACTTACCTATTCCAGTTCTCTATGAATTGATTGCTATTCTTGAGCAATTATACCATCTCAAGAAACAAATCCACTTTCTCTTCTTATACTTTTTCACTAGCTTTTTTTTTTAAAATTACATATTGAGTCCAATATTGTGGGGAATGGTGACTTTTATAGCTACTAATGGGAATATGAACAAACAGCTTCATTGTGTATTAAATTCTGTTTGATACATTTTCAAAGAGGAGACATTTCCCCATATTGTTTAGGTACTTGGGAAAATGCCATCCTGAATAATATTTTATAAGTACTATCAGAACTTGGTTATTGTTCCAAAAGCAATGGACTCTTCTGAATTAGTTGTGCCAAGCAAAATATCTTGACAGGAATAAAAGATTATGTTAGCAACACTCATAATGGGGTAAACCACCTCAGAACAAAACAAAACCATGCAAACAATAAATAATGACCTAATTGAAATCCATAAATACTTCATGTGGTTTTTTTTTTATTTGCTGTTAATAATGGCTACATTGCAGAAATGCTTTCTGGATAGAAAGAGAACTAAGTGCCATGAAGGCATTTCTGCAATAATTTACGATTGAACTTCATTTTGTTCAATACCTGACTACAGTCTTGTACCATGGGGAAAAAAAAATAAAGGTGATAATAATTCATGGAAGCTGCTAACTCAAGAGAGCCCAATTAGAAGCTTTCAAAGGCAGGAGTATGGGTATCTGTTTACCTCAGGGTGTCTGGACAAGATTAACAGCATGCTTTCACTCTATTTCTCAGTGAGTTACCTCAAGGTTTACAACTCCAGTTGTGCATGGTTGAGACTTTACCTGGAGGAAGGTGAGGGGGGCTCTTTTTCACTTGTATGTTTACACAGCATGACCTATGGTAAAGGTCTGAAATTTTCTATCAGTACAAGGAAATGGCAGCTATGGCTCCACAACACAGAAATGGTAAACAATCTGTCCCACTCCCCACACAAATAATGGAATGTTGTAAACCACACCTCATCATGCTTTGCCAAGGAATAGGAAATTGTAATCTCATCTTAAATGCAAAATGTAGTTACCCTTTCGAGCACTTTACATGCATTTAGATGTTCCCCCCCTCTAGCAAAACAATACAAATATCTCCATGTGCCCTGAACATATAGGGCAGAACATAGATGTTTTTGACTTCTTAGGAAACCCAGAAAGCCAAAACAATCTGAGTCTACTAAGGCAGAATCACTTCCTAATAAAATATATTGGGAACTTTTGGGGAAGTTTATCAAAATTAAGCACCCATTGTCTAGATAGACAGCAACATCTATCCTGTAAGTAACATTAAAAACATTTCTACGTTAATATACAAATATCTGCTCTCTAAGAGTACTGTGTTCTCTCTGCTACAAATCCCAAAATTATTTTAATTGAAAAGCATTCACATAATTCTAATTAAATACAGTCTACATTGGAAAATTACATTGAAACGCATAAAGAGAAAACACCACATTTTAGGCAAACTTTTCCACTGCCTTCCAAAAACTTTACAAGATGCACTTTCTTATGACATATTATCTAGGTAGGGAGTAGAAACCCAGAGTAATAGAACATACTAAAGAAAAGTTTCAGAAAGTAAAGGTGATGGAATAAGTATAGAGTAAGAGAGACATCACCATTTAAAACAGGCAGGTGGGCAAAGAGACGACTATAAACAAAACTAAAAGCGTGGGCATCCATCTCAAAACCCGTGCCCATTCATAAACGCAGGTTTGAAGTTACCTGCCATGTGCTTAAAGCCCAGCTGACGACGTGCTGGACTTGAGCCTGTGCCTAAAAGCAGCCACCGGCTCTCTGGGTGAGGATGGCCGGACAAAGGCGGGCTCTGCCGCTGCTCCCGGGAGCGCACCCGCGGCCGCAGCCCCGGGAGGATCCGCGCCCGCGGCTCCGCGCGGATCGGGCCGGACACGCCCGGCCGGCGGCACCGCGGCCCCGGCGGAGCCCGGGCGGGGCCGGGCCGGTACCGCGGACAGCTCCGCACTCACCGTCCTCGTTCTCGTCGAAGACGGGCGCCCTGTGGGAGTGGCCGCCCCCCATGTTAGTCCGCGGCCGGCTCCGCATCCCCCGCCGCCAGCATCCCGCGGGGCGCGCCGGCGGCACCCCGGCAACGGGGCAGCTGCCCGCCCGCCGCCGGCCCGGCCCGGCCGGGGCAGCCTCCGCAGGGCTAGCAGTCACCCTGCGACATGGAAGCGATCCGCCTGCCCCTGGCACAGACCGCTGCTGGCTGGCGCGCACCGACTTGGCCCTTCTCTCATCGCGGAGGGGCAGGGGAGGGAGGGAGGGAGTTAGGGAGGAGGGAGGGATGGGGGGGAGGGAAGGAGGAGGCGGAGGTCCTGCTGCCGGTGGCTTTTGGTAAGCGGTAAAAGCTGGATCTACCTGGATCCTCGCGGATCCTCCCTCCTCCGCTTTCCCTCCTCCCAGACCTCCACTGTGGAGCGCGGAGTCCCCGCTCCTGCCCTGCCCTGCCCTGCCCGCCCCCGGCGGCGCTGTCTGATGGAGAGTGGGTGCAGAGCCGCTCCTGCCGCCGGCCGCGCTGGCAGCACCGGGTGCCCATCGCTCCCGAGGCGCGGGAGAGGCGGGAGGGTGAACACCGCCCTGGGTCCAGATGCTTTTGGTTTTGCCTCCCGACTGGGAGGGGGCGTTCATCGCCGGCAGCCCGGAGGGACGCGGCCGGCTGACCGAAGTTGGCCGAGTTTACAAAGTGGCAAAAAGAACGCAAGGGAGCTGTTCCTCCCGCTCCCTCCGCTCCCTCCGCTCCCCGCGCGGGGCGGCCCCGGGAGCGCGGCCGGAGCGGGCGGGGCGGCGCGGGCAGCCCGGCCCCACAGCGCCACCTGCCGGCCGTACCGCGCAGCCCCGCCGCCGGGGCGGCTCCGGCAGCGCGGGGGGATGGAGAGGTAAAAGTGGGCGGGAGTGGGAGTGGGAGTGGGAGTGTGTGAGTGTGAGTGTGTGTGAGAGTGTGAGTGTGTGAGAGAGAGTGTGAGTGAGTGTGATAGTGTGTGTGAGAGTGTGTGTGTGTGTGTGAGAGAGAGAGTGTGTGTAAGAGTGTGTGTGAGAGTGTGTGTGTGTGTGTGTGTGTGAGAGTGAGAGTGTGAGTGTGAGTGTGAGTGTGTGGAAGAGTGTGTGTGTGAGTGTGTGTGTGCATGTGTGTGACTGTGTGTGTGATAGTGTGTGTGAGAGTGTATGTGTGTGTGAGAGTGTGTGTGTGAGTGTGTGTGAGTGTGTGAGAAAGAGCGTGTGTGTGTGGAAGAGTGTGTGTGTGAGTGTGTGTGTGCATGTGTGTGACTGTGTGTGTGAGTGTGTGTGTGCATGTGTGTGACTGTGTGTGAGAGTGAGTGTGAGTGTGTGTGTGTGAGCGTGCATGTGTGAATGTGTGTGAGTGTGTGAGAGTGTGGAGATGGACAGGTAAATGTGTGTGCATATGTGTGTGTGTGAGAGTGTGTGTGAATGTGGATATGGACAGGTAAATGTGTGTGCATATGTGTGTGTGTGAGAGTGTGTATGAGTGTGGATATGGACAGGTAAATGTGTGCGTGTGTGTGATTGTGAGTGTGGATATGGACAGGTAAATGTGCATGTGTGTACACGTGTGTGAGTGTGAGTATGGAGATGGACAGGTAAATGTGCGCATGTGTACATGTGTGTGTGAGTGTGAGCATGGAAACGGACAGGTAAATATGTGTACATGTATACGTGTGTGTGTGTACAAAGATGGACAGGATAAATATGTATATACATGTGTGTGTGTGTATGTACAGAGATGGACACAGGGTAAATATGTGTACATGTATACACGTGTTTGTGTGTGGAGATGGACAGGGTAAATGTGTGTCCGTGTACATGCATACACGTGTGTGTCTGGAAATCACTTCCCTCTAAAAGTGCATTAGGGAAAACTGCCAGCACTGGTAAGGGATTACACGGATCACCTGCCATGGAGCAAACAATGAGAGCTTTCTAGGCTGCTGTTGATATTTATAGACAGAAATAGCTGTATCACTCCCTTACAAAAATTCTACCGTTAGCAGCCTTTGAGGTGAAGTAGAAACAATTGTACTTGGCACTTCATCCAAAGGGAAACAGGTAAAAAAATTAAATATCTACATTCATACTGTATCCAGGTCAAAGCCTTTACAGTTCCTCCAGGGAAAACCTACAGACAAAAAAAAAAAAAAAAATCAAATGGAAGTTGCATTTTTGGCTTCTTCACTGTTACATGGGGAGAAGAGGGAGAAGGAATAGAAGCCAGAAACTAGGGTATATATATTTCCAAATATAGAGGCAGAAAGGCTTTACCATTCTCCTGTAATACTTACCACCCTTCTTTCAGTATAGCTGTTTAGGAAAGCCCAAAAGCAAATACTACAAAGCAGAAGAACTTTCAGGCTGTTTGCTATGACTTTTACCTGCCTTAGTTACTCTCATGACCTGTCTTTGAACCCTATATAATGCTGCTGTAACCTCTCTGAGAAAGGGTGATCAGACTAAAATGAAGTGGGTAAGATCCTGCGTGCTGTGGCTGAAAACTTAGAGCTTACAGCCTCTACAAACCCAGAAAATGGATAAATTCAGACATAGTGATATTTTTTCCACAAGTAGACATGGACAGATTGTATCACCTGCTGATGTCATTTACTTAAATTATTTGGGTTACCATTATTTCCATGTGAAAACAGTTGCAAAATAGGGAAGCTTTCAAAACTTTGACCTGTGATTATTGTTCTAAAATGGAGTTGAGAAAGCATGACTTACTCTTTGTTATTCTTTTGTTTATTACTCACCCATTCAAAGATTTAGTCACCAGTCAGAAGCAGAAATAGTGTAATGTTACCGAGTTTGTGTTCCTTCAGCCAGAAGACAGCAATAATACTTAGAAATCACAGAGCTTCAGCTCTCTTTTGGGTTAACTAACCAACACATTGCTTGATGTTAATGCATTTTCTTTGGCAGGAGCAAGGAGGACTGCACTTAGGTTTCAGCAGGTAAGAATTACCTTCTGCCTGAGCTAAGGGCTTACATCCAGTCAATCTGACTGCTTCAACTCATGTGGAAGTGTTTCAAAGTGGCCTTCCAAGTAACATGAGCAACTAGTTTGCCAGTAAGCCCCCAGGCTGATCATTTTACACACAATAAACCCATCCATAGAATATAGATGAGAGATTAGCAGGAACAGTCTGGTATCCCACTGCATGCAGAAAATACAAATTCATTGAAAACTACTTAAAACTGCCTCCAAGAGTTGTTCCATTTCTTTTTTGTGCCTGACTTCCTTCACATAGACCAGAAATCTAACATGTTTTCTGAGATTACTTTCTTGATTTCATATGACAAGACCCATCATGAACCAAAAGAATTCTAACAACTTACAGAACAATGAGTTTATCAATCCATTAATTAGGCACTCCAAACAGACTGGTGTGCCATTTTGACTCCTTTTTGACAGCTTTGCAATAAATCTGCCCTTGATTTGTGCAAAATTCGGGTTTATGTTTAAACCTCAGCATCACTAGGAGGTTAAGACAAATGGCATACTGTGTTAATATGAAATGTGAAAAATTAACATTTAGTAATAAAGTATTGATGAGACATTATTTTTTATTAATTGATAACATTATATTCCTCTATAACTCTTGTACTTGAGTGGCACCAGACATTATCCATCACAGTCATTTTCTATAGAAACAGACCAAAAAAAAAAAGGATGGTCTGACGAGAATTGTTGGGTTTGCCTTTCTGAAAGTATTGTAATGTGTTCTTTGCATCAGTGTCTGTGCTCTGAGCTGTGTTTGCATGATACTCATCATCTTCCTGGGAGGATCAGTGTTTCTGCAACTAAATCAGAAGTTGTTTATATAATGGTGTCCAATGGTACTAAGCTTAGATGTGTGCTCAGAGCCCAGCCAAGACTCAAGGAAACCAGTGGCAGTTTTCCAGTACCTTTGACATGAGTGATATCAAGCCTTGGACATGTGGGCTGTTTATTCATGTGGTCTTGGGTTCCCCTTTGTCCTTTGCAATCCTGAATGCATGCTAAACTCTGAACAGACGCATAACTCCCGCATCTTTTTTCTTAAAAATACTCAGAACAATCTGAATTCCATTGCATCTACTTCAAATTTAGCAACAACTCTTCAAGAACAATTACTCATATGTTTTTCCAATTGCTTTTGTAAACCAGAAATAAGTCTGAAATTCTTTATCATAACATCATGCATATCAGTACAGCTCTCTGAAACCTGAGAATTCTCAGAACAATTAAATGTTTACTCTTCTGAGAAAGAGATTTCTAAGCTACAAGCAGTTTCTAAGTCCTGAAAGACCAAAATCAAACCAAACTTCTCATGCGTATCTTTTATCTGAAAACACAATCAGGTTTTGCTTGAGATAAACAAAGTTCTAAACTTAAAAACACATTTTATTTTTAGCAGGTAACTGCTGCATAGCTTATGCAGAAAACACAGTAAGGAAAAAGGACAGTCAAATAGAGCTCTTTTCTTCTCCTTCTTTTCTTTCCCCCTTCCTCCTGCAATCAGTATGAACATCATTTTGAGATATTGTTTTACATTTTCATTTAAGGCCTATGTTGTCTGGCTTAGACTAATAGTGATTTTTTTTTCAGATCTCCATGCAGCATTAGCAATAAAGAAAATCAAATATGATTACACTCCTTTGCATTATAAAACCTCCCTTGGGGAATTCAGTGGTTTAAAGGCAGTAATTCTGTGATTACAGCTTTTGTATTAAAATGATTCTGATGAGACTTATGGGGTGAGGGTGACCTTACAGTTCTTGATTTCACAGCATACCTTGTTGATATGCTAATATTTTTAAATTGCAGACTGTTTACACTGACAATTTTGTGTTGAATACTATCCTAGAGTTAACAAAGAAGATATTAAAATAGTATATTTTGTCTTTATGATTATGACTACTTTAAAAGGAAAGATGATGGGGTAAAACAGTCCCCTCCTTGGAAACGTGTAGGGTCACCACACTATTCTATTCTATTCTATTCTATTCTATTCTATTCTATTCTATTCTATTCTATTCTATTCTATTCTATTCTATTCTATTCTAAACTTTGCACAGGACTGCAGTAAGCTCACTCTGGCTGTTCACTATGTCAGCTGAAGCAGTGGTGAATCTGCTCAAACCCTGTCTCCAAACCACATATAATCTCCTCTAACCCCTTTCAGATCAGTAGATGTGATAAAAGGCAGAACATGCTGAAGAAAAATGTTGTCTTTCCATAGTTTGCTCTCAGAACATGGCTTCTGCTCATATTATTTATTTTTTTTTTTTAGAGAACTTATGCATTGGGAGTATTTGCTAAAGAACAAAGCAAGAAGCAAGAACCTAAAGTACAGTCTGACAGTCCTCTATTCCCTCTTCAGGCATAAGTGCTTGCTGTTCCCAAGAAAGGCCAGAGACTGTGCAAATCGACTGACTCCTATTTCACTCCAGATGATTTTGGAGAAAACTCCTTCTCCTAAGGCTATCAAAATGGTGTTAAAACCATGGAGTTTAATTGAGATTTACTGTTAAAAGCAGTGAGTGTAATTGGCATTATCTGCTATATGCATGTGAGAGACAGAGTAAAATGTCAAGCATAGATCAAAGTTTCCAACAAAGGGTCCGCTCACAGACCAAAGTTTCCTTTACTTTTCCAAGGTTAAGACAATGCAGGAAGAGAGTGGCTTAGTTTCGCTTCACAGCCTGCTCTCCCAACTGCTCCTTCCCCAGCAGTCCCATCTCTATTCCCCAAAACACCAGTTTAAAGCATAACAGAGTTTTGGACTAATCCCAGTATGGGTCACCAGGCACGTGTTTGTGTGGGCATACAAGCATCTATAGCCGAGATAATGGAGTATGGAATAAATTCATGGACAAGTCGTGCACAATGAAATCTCATGGTTAGAATGTGAGTGTTGCTTTTCCCACCATCCATTTTACAGGAAGGCTGAGAGATTTCGCTAAGGGTTATTTATAAAAGGCTGCCAGCCAGATCCTTCATTTGTATTGCATCTGTATGAACACAACACAGCAACAGCACAACACCACAACAGTGACCATTTACTCAGACCTGCTGCATCTTCAGCCTTCTTTCAGGAGAAAAAGAAAGTGGTTGGTCACAGCTAAGCTTAGGAAATCATAGAAAACTTTTACCACCTTTAAAAGGACATAAAGGGCAAGAATAACAAGGACACCTGAGTAAGTTATATATTACAACAAAACTGGAAACATTTGTTTGTACAGAACCTAAACAGATAAAGAGGGGGAAGTCGGTTCTGTACTACATCAAATGCACTGGGGTCCTCATAACAGTAGGTTTAGGGCTGGGCTTCTAATTAAGATCTAGTCTTACTTATCCCATATACTTTATCTGTACAATACTGGGATGCTCGCCAAGTAATCAAATGAGATTAAATTACCTACTTGCACAGCAAACACCATTCCAGCATTGGCTCTCTTAAAAGAGTCCCCAGCCCACTGGAGTCCATCAGAAGCTGATTGTCTATAGAAAAGAAGCCAGCTTCCTGTGCCTATTCAAGGAGTGAAAAGAAAATGGTTGCTGGAATCTAAGATCAAAAGTAATTACAGGTCCAGAATTACTGGCCCCAGTTTGGACATATTACTATTGAACTGTGTTTTTGCAATTGGCTTCAGTCACTGCCTGATCAGGTCCATTATGCCCATCTTGCGATTTGACACTGTTACACTGAATCTCAGATTGACAAATCCTAAGCAATTTTCACTGCAGTATACAGCAGAAATCACTTTAAAATAGAGAGCATTTTGTTCCTTTGCAGCTTTTACCTGTTTTCTGTGGAATTCGATATAGTATGCACTATATCTTTCCCTCAGCACAGAAATAGCATGGAAAACTTGTGAAAGATTTTCCTAAGTACTTTGATATGATTTTCCTAAGTACTTTGATATGACTGAAGTTTTGAAGTCCAGGGTATGAGAAAGTAAACCACTACCCCAGTGGTAGTGCTGGAATGTGAGAAACTTGGTGTCATCTCTCTGCAGGATTATATGTGGCTGTCCTCTTAAGATCCCTGGCAATTCTCTGGTCTAAAACAGCTCTGGTGGAGCAAAGTGATGTAAGACCAAAAAAAGTATAACAAAAAGTCAAGAGATTGGTCTTTACTGCATGCAGAAACATGAACAGGAAGCATGGACAAAATATCTTTGGCCGGTACAGGTTTTGGTCATTGCCTTTTGTTTTGTGTTTGAGACGTTAAAAAGGAATTTTTCCACGCCTTCTGAGGTTGCCCAAACAGGTATAGGACAAAAGACTTGGGATACCACAGGACATTGTTTTGATCAACTTACTGCAATACCATGCACTTGAGCATATTCAGCTTGGGCATGAAACTGTGACTTGGGATCCCCATATTCCAGTCCTGCTGCTCATGGCCTGTGACCACTACACTCCTCTTTGTCTTTTCACCAGGTGTTTTCATGTATAAAGTATATTTTTTGAAGTAGACTTCTTTCAGCCTAAGGAAGGGGAAAATGAAAATGTCTGGAGTTCCTTTCCTTTCTTTAGAGAGACAAACTGGTTCCAGCACCTAACATACCTCCTGCCCCTCCCCACAGCTAGGTATTGCAAAGGAGGTCATAGTGGATCTGTGCTTCCCAGGGCAGCCTGCTCTGCTGCTCTGCAGTGCTGCCATTACCCTGCCCTGTAATAGCTCAGCCATTCTCCTTCACAGCCTGTACCAGCCCTGTGTGGTTTATGTTTCCTTCAATCTTAGCTGTTTAATAAGCTTTATTGCTTAACGATTTTTTCCTTCCTCTCTTCATGTAATGTAGCTGTATTGGGAGCACTGGGGATTCTCCATTAATAACTTGTCCTATTGTGCTTTGTCACGTCCTTTCTTGTGACTAGCAATTTATCAGCAGCATTGATTGATGTAAAATTATAGACTTCCCAATCTTTCCTAGCCTGCAGTGTGTCTTTCAAGAACTCATAAAGTAGCTCAAGTGATGAAGAGCCCTACTTAGAAGAACAGTTAAAGACGCTGCTCTTTTAGAGCTATTACATTTGGGCTATTAAGGCAAAACACTTAAATAGGTGTGCCAGGATGACTTACCCCTCTCTTGTTTCTTTTCTTCTCAGGAGTGTAGCTAGACCTTCTCGTTTTTGTTTTGTGGGGGTTTTTTTTGGTTTTTTTTTTAATTTGGACATAAAAATCCAAAGCGGCTCAAGACATGTATTTTCATCTCAGAGATAAGAAAACATAAGATTGTTATCTGAAAACTGAAGTCCCCTGCTGAATTCACAAGATAAAACCATGCAAGTTGAGGAACCATGATGGTTTTGAACACAGGTAGCTGAGAAATGAAAGAAAGAAAGAAAAGTCAAATGTTCACAAAAGTATCACCTGGATGAACTGTTATCAACGTTAATTGGATGTATAAAATAAAGGAAAACATTACCTGCTGAATAACCCATTCCATTCACTAAAATGTGTCGCAGTAAAGCCTAGATAGATGCACTCATTAATTGCAGCAGAGGGGGGAAAATTCACATTCTAATTTACAGAGCAAGTGAACAAAATGTAAAGTTGTCATGTGTCTGCTGAAAAAAATAAGTGTTCTTGAAATCAGTAATTTTATTATTTTGCACTACCTTAATTACTTAGAGGGTAGAAAATAAATATTTGCTGATAATTTTCAGGACAAAAAGCCAAAGAACAACACAGTAGTCCTTATTCTATATTCTAAAATCTATCCTTATTCTAAAATCTATATTTTCCTCTGTTTTGTTTGCTTTGCTCTGCTTCAGATTTAATCACATCTCTCTTCGTCTCATAAAGAGATTTGCTGCATGTACATTCAGTACATGCATATGAACCTGTAATCTGTACAATAGGATGGTGGAAGAGACAAAGTAGGAGGGATAGGCTTAAGTGTGCTGTGCAAGTGAGGCTCAGTGGTGCTTGAGAAATACATGGGTTTGGAAAGTTAGAGATATGTAATTGCACCTTACGAAAATTAGCAGGAATTATGTATCTGACACCTTGTAATGTACCTTTGGTCATGCATAAGCATGAGAAAGCATTTTGCTGCTCATTGCTATTACATTTACTGGAATCATATCCAATTAACACAAGAGCCCAGCTATCTGTCAGAACCTTGTTATAGAGCCAAAGTCATCTCCAATCTCTCTAAAATATGCTTCCATGAAGCCACTAAGCTCCTTTAGCCCCAATCATGCATTAGTTCAATGAAGAAAATGAGACTAATAAAGCTTTCATGGAGGTAGGTTTGTCTTCTCAGCCCTAGGATTTCCCTCAAATGAAACTGCTGCAGATGTCCTGGACAAACATGTCCCTAGGACTGTGACCACATCCATTTTTGTCCCCCAGCACTGGCTACCTCGACATTACTGGATTGGTTTGAGACAGGAGTGCACTTTTCAAGCAAACCTCACAGCTGAGTCAGTCCGAGTCTGGATTCCTCTGGGGGGTACCAGACCCAGAAGGTTCCTTGCAGGAGTGCACCCTGTGCAGCCTATGGGCATTTAGCCCACAGCCTCAGAAGAGAGGTCATCCAAGTGAACCCCCAAAACACACACACAGTATGGCTATTACAGCCTCAGCACCAGCTCTTTCCCACTCCAGATCTGGTCCAACAGCACTGAACTGACTGCTAATATAGATAGAGAAGACTTTTCCAGGCCTCTAAATGTTACAGCCTGTTTAATGATTTTTTTTGCCTCCCTCCTCCCTTCCCAACCCCCACCCCGAATGTTTCTGTCGTCATGAACATGAAGCAACACATCACCAGGCCAGTTGCAGAGTTTACCTGTTCTTTCTTTCTTCATTCCTTCTCTCAAAAAATAAAATAATATGAAAATGCATCTTATGGAAAAAGAGTGATGGATAAAATTCTCTTGTTATGTACAGTCACAACAGCATTTAATTCCATGTTACACTCCAGCTTATCTCAATTTACATTCAAACAATGATTCAAACAGAAAAATGTGTAAAAGTACCAGGAGATGCAGCCTATTTAAAGTCCTCAGTACTGTGCATGGGTGCAGGTGATGAGCAGACCACAGCCAGATACATCAGCTGTCCCTGGGAGCCAGTGAGCTGTGAGAAAGGAGTTTGGCACCTGGGGAGAATCCTTCAGGATAACACACATTTGCAACAGCAATTTATTTCTTGTTAAAGTACAATTGGACACCCAGTTTGGTTCAGTCATGTTTGGTTAGGAAGGGGAAGGAGCTCTTTCTACATGGACTAGTCAAGGCAGAAGGGGAAAATCTGCTCGTGCTCTCTGGGGTCTTCTAGGATTCCAAGTGTATGCAGCTCTGTAGATGCCATTGACTTGATGCAGTTGTGAGTCCTCATAGTGTAAAGAACTTCCTTTTTATTCTGCATGCCTATTTTATTCAGATATTATAGCACTGTTTTCCTCTGGAAAAAAATCTGTCTAATGGAATAGTTAAATTCAGGAAAGAAACTTCTGTCAAAGGTTAAATTTACAGTAAAATTATGCTTTTAAAATATCTTAATATTTACCTTTTTTATGCCTTCAAAAATAATTTTATAATTAAACTTTTCAATAAGTATAGATCTATTACACGGTTATTTTATATGTCTGATGTTTTTCTGACTACTCTGGACATGGTCACACAGGAAAGAAGAGAAAAAAGACCACCAACACTGAATGGGGATCCAATTTCTCCTGTCCTGATACAGAAATGAGACTTGTGACAACTTGGTCTAGATTTTAAGGCTTGTCCGAGCTACCGTAACCTTCAGCACTCTTCACCCTTCAAGCCTGTTTATTTTATATCTTTCCTGAATTCTTTTTTATCTTCCTGGACTTTTTCATGAAAGGGAATGGAGAGATTAAGTAATACAGTAACAAATACACAAAATTTTCTACTGTTTGTGACACAATGTAATATGTGATTTTTATATGAATTTTATGATTTTACCTCCCTTTAAGGATGCTTAAATATAGCTTTAGAGTACATTTGTGGGAATCATGACATTTATAGACAATTATCATTCCTGTTAGAACCTTAAAATATATCTAGCTTCCAGGAGGATCCTTTTTGATGAGAATATAAAGATGTTTGACTCTTCTGCTGCTGAACAAATATTCATGAGCAGAGAGTTAGAAACATCGATG
Organism: Taeniopygia guttata; assembly: GCF_048771995.1. Classification (NCBI taxonomy): domain Eukaryota; kingdom Metazoa; phylum Chordata; class Aves; order Passeriformes; family Estrildidae; genus Taeniopygia; species Taeniopygia guttata. Next base: position 12,703,281 of record NC_133028.1, read on the forward strand.
CTCAGCAGTGACTGCCACCTGCCCCATCCATTCTTCTGCGTTTGTGCATATTTTCCATAAGGAAAGCTGCATTGCATCTTCAAGATGGAAGATGAGCCTAAGTAGTGATGCAAATGGTGAACTGGAAATTAAAGAAGCTGGAGAAAACATGGCTCATGCTTCCATTACGCTGATGCCAAAATCTGATTAGCATCACTGAAGGCAGCTTGTGAAAATTGTTTGTTTGGTATCACAGTTCCCAAAAGTAGGACTCCCTTCATGTCTCCTGAAAATCACGAGAAGTTTTCAAGTCAAAGAAGTGTGATATTTACCCTGCAAAGGGCTTTACCCCTCAGCCTGGAGAGGAGAAACTGCAGCAAGACCACGGGAAGGAACAGAAACTCCTGCAGGTAGGCAAAGCAAATATTTGGGTTCTTTTTCTGCAGAAGGAAAATGTTTTATCTTGCTTATCTGTTTTGTTTCAACTCTATTTGTAGCCTTTGTCTTGCTGGGTTGGAAGATGGCAATTTGTGATTTAGAGCACATTTGTGTGCCCGAATGAAGTCAGAGTGTGCTTGCTTGGAGGGAAATGTGTTACTGTTTCTTGCTGTGACACTGCTGCTGTTGATTGAAAGGAGCCTGCTGTGCCTTACTGCTAAAATTACAGGAGTCTTCAATTGACCGACCAACAGCCCTTGGAGGGGGATAAAATCACAGAAAGGAAAATATGGGTATAAAATTATGTTGGTGGTGAAGTCTGTTGATATTAAATGTTCCTGCTATGAGCCCAAAAGTGACCTTTTCTCACACAGGGCGCTGGAACTTGTTCCAGGAGAAAGTATTTGAGAGTGTGCTCACTAATGAGGCTTTTCCAGAAATCCAGGCAGTTTCTTGTGAGTCATCTCACAAGAATGGGCAAGAGTGTGAGGGGCCAAACATCCCAGCTCATGCTGATCTACTATGGCCATGGGCATGGCAGCAATTTGGGAGCAAATATGTGCTCTTGCTGGTTTTAGAGCAATTTGGTTTCAGCTGATCACTGAAAATCAATAAACCAGAAAGCATCCCATTTTCTTAAGAAGAATACTACAGGACTGTTTAGAAGGTAGTGTGCACAGAGGAGTCAGAATACACCTCCTATTCTGCACTGACCAAGGGAAAAATGAGTTTACAGCAATATCCATTTTAATGTGTGTACTCTAGGTGTGTGTAGTTACTGAAGCACTCAGTAACCCAATTATTAAAGGTGCTTTAAAAGCTGATTTTGAAATTGAATATTACACAGGAAAGAAAAGGAGGCAAAATTGTAAAAATCAGAGTGATATATGGTGAAACAATCAGTGAATTTATTTTTGGTTTTGATTTACATGCTACCTGTACCTAAAGAGGTATGGTACATTCAGCTAGTGAATAGATACATTCCAAGCCAGTGGCATTGTGTGTGTTTGAAACACATCTGAATGAGTGTTTTCTTCCTATGTTTTGTGAAAACATCTACTTTCTTGCCAAGAAGACCAGAAATTCTTTTTAGGCAGTGTTGAACACACAGCTCATGCTTGCTTGAACACATAACTTGTGTTTGTTCGTTTGCTGTATTCAGTGCAGAACTTGCTGGTCATTTACCATCATGACTGCTTGTCCATGGTTCATTCTGTGCTCTCCCACTTCTCCATGCCCTCAGGGTTTTCCTCCTCACTCCCAGACAGATATCAGCTCACAATATTTCATTTTCAGTCCTCAGTGTCATCAAGATTGAAGCCACCACAGAAAAGAAAAGCATGTGGCACACATAGCCCAGTGGCTGGCAACGAACTCATCTGTCCAGTGCCAAATGAGCCTCCTTTAGAGAATTATGGACATTAAAGTGACAAGAATTGAGCTGAGTCTTTCTGAAGCTGAATACACGAGCTGGAGCAGGATAGTCAAGTTCTTGGTGCTGTGAAAGCTCTCTGCTCTGTGATGAGTGAGTACAAAGGAGGAGTTTGCTTTTGGGGTTTAAACCCAAACAGAAGAAACTGTTTACAAAGATTGACACAGTCAATGTGCTATTCATCCTGAATATTGTCAGATGAAATAAACCCCAAAAGCAACTTTTCTTCTTCTAGTGAGAACTGTTGGAGGAAGAGCTGGCCAGTGTGAAAATCCCATGTACACAAAACCCCCAAATCAGTTACAGACTTTTTCAGGTGTATGCATGTGCTCTTGGAAGAGAGAGAAATTGTAGTACCTTCTCAGTGTGCTATCTCAAGAAGGAAAGATTCACTGATGTCAGTAGACACAACAGTGAGAAATCCACCATATTAACAAAGACATTTTTCATGTATTGATTTCATTAAACAAATGCTAAGCAGGCATGCAATTGCCAGACAAGAAAATACATCATTATTAATGGACTGTAAGGAAACAACCTGTGGAGAAAAACGGCAGTAGGTTAAACAGAGAAGAGTGCAGAGGTTACAGCAAAGTTCTGTGACCCAGAGATCATCTTTTCACCACATGTTTACACAGCTTCTAGCTCAGTGGGAGCCTTGATCTATGGCTTTGCCCCCTAAGCTGTAATCCATACAGCAGTGCTAACAACATATGTCATCTGGAAATTAGTCTCCAACCCTCAGCAGTGTAGTAGATAATGACATGTAGTGTCTTCTTATTCTGTGCTTCAGATATCCTCTAGTTACACTGACAGTAGATTTCATGCCCTCACTGGAGGTTGTGAGCCAAAAGACAAAAGGAGCTAAAACAAAAAAGCATGCATAAACAAAAAAAAAAAAGCAAGAAATCATTATAGTCCCTAAGGCATCTATGCTTCAGAAGGACCAATGGCCACATGATTTATTAAAGAAGATTCTGCATTATGTATTAAAAACTCCAGCACCTAAGCATACCTCGCTTGAGTAGGTAGTTGCACACAAGTATTCGTCCACAACTATTTCTGGGTGTTTTTTATGCACACACATGCATGCTTGTGACAGTTTCAAGTCAAGGGGTGCCCTTGCTGAATTCACCAGCAGGCTGTGAACCTTGAAGAGCCTCAAGAAGAACAACATCACCTTTTAATCAGTTCTCTCTTTGTAAAAAAAGTCAGCATCTGATGCTGGTCTCTTAACATAGCTGAAGGTCTTTCAGGGATTGCACTGTGAATTCAAGTAATTTATACACCAATTCTATAGCAAGAATCTCCCAATACCATCAGTCTAACCCAAAATAATTTTGTATTTCTTCTAAGAATATAGTTCTCACTTCTACTGTTTAATGTTAGCTTAAGCACCAAAATAATCTGAAAGGGAAAGAAACACACTAATTTAGTTTCGTCATATCCTAGTTTTCAAGTATCTGCTTTCTAATTACTAATAGAATTCTAATAATTAATTCTCTAATAAATTATGATGTGTTCAACACTGCCCAAAACACTTATAAAAACTTTATCCCTACCTAGCAGTGATTTTTAGTAAAACAAGCTGCAGCATCCATTCCTGAGTTTGTGATGTTTTCACCATGAGTAGAGTAATTTTTCTGTATCACTGCAGCATCAAACACTGTCACTTTTTGCTCACCAAAGACAGGACCATCCACCTTTTGGCTCTTTCCCTGCCCCGCTTGGGGAAGCTGGTAATGGAGGGAGCCCAAGAAAGAGAGTCCTTGAGGGGCTGTGGTCCTCAGGATCTTTTCTTGGGCAGCAGAGGAGAGGGCCCTGTCATTGGGTCTGGCAGGACGAGTATATCTCATGGTTTGTCCTCATGTTTGGTCATCTGAACCATATGCAAGCAGCCCACAAATCCCTGGTGTCTTTAGTTCTTGTGTCAAAGCCTACAAAAAAATTAAATAAATAAAAATTTTGATAAATTAAACTTCAAAAAACACAGAGAGGGAGGAATGTGTTAAATACACACACACAAAAAAAAAAAGCACTAGAATATAATGCAATTTCAGAGAGGCTCTGATTATAATAGCAGCTCTGTTTCAGGGCTGAAGCCAAGTCCTAAGTGAGGGTCAGACTCTGATAGTTTTAATCAAATCACTGTATCAGTTGTCCTGTTCCTGGCACCAACTGCCAAAGTGGATGCCAGCATCTGGCTCCACCCAAGAGTAAAACAGAACTTGATTTTTCTCATAGCTCTGCCTTGAATGAGTGAAAAAAAAAGAATGCATGAAAGAGTAATCATACATATACGTCTTCTCTTACCTCCTGACTTGAATGGTTCTCCTCCAGAGCCACATACTGTGCAGCAAACTCTGAGTCATGGCAACTATTGCCACTCTCCATGTCTGTCTCATACATGGCAGAAACAAGTATGTGTTGGATTTGCAAACATTTTTTCCATGTTGGTGTTTTTCCCCACTCTGATATGGCCAGAGGATATAGGGCTGTCCTTGGACAGTGCTCCCTGTATTCAGAAAATGCCTATACTGGTCCACAGCCCAACTGGTAAAAATAAAGAATGTGAAAACACAATTCAACATGCACTGAAGTTCAGACCCAGTACTGGTTTGTGTTCTCTTCAAGCCTTGAATTCTTCTAATAGAGGGCCTGTGTGTGTGTGTGTGTGTGTATGTGTGTGTGTGTGTGTGTGGTTTGGCTTCAATATTTCCTGGAGGAATGTGTCCACACAGCTAAACAAAATACCTCCCTGGGGGCAACTTGGGCTTCACAGTCACTGCAGCACAGAGAGAAAATTTGATTTTACAAAGAAAAAAATGGAGTACATCCTGCCAGGGTATGAGAAAATGTCATGCTTGACATCATTAGTGGTCAAATGATAATATCAAAAAAATAACATTTTCCTTCGGTGCATTAGATCAGGTGCCTTGTCTTTGTTTTTGGGAAAATAATGGGAGATAGATACATAAAAACAATCAATATTTTCCAGCTATACAAGGACTATGGTCAGACACCTTTTCCAAAATATCTTCTCAGAGTTTTTCCTCATGCTTGCAAATGCTGATTTATCTATAGGGCTACTCAGACCTGACATTAGGTCTCCTGCAATGAAGGTTCAGCTTCCTCAAAGAACAACAAATACATTTAGCCTTTTCCTAGCAAGTTCAAAATTTGATAGAAAGGCTTAGAAAATGCACTAAAGATTTTTTTTTTTTTTTGTTCCTACTCCTATCAAAGAATAAAGCTAAACAGAACTGGTTTATTGGCATCAAGAACGGACAGAGTGTGTTTGGAATGTAACACTTTGAAAAGTATGTGTAAAGCAGAATCAAAGAGTCTGCTTTGATCACTTTGATACTTTCCTGAATGTGTTTGGGTTCTTTGACTCCATTTGCTTCATTTCTCTTTGGTGTCAAAGAGACAATGGTGTGGACAATGCTATCATTCTCTGCCCGGCGCATTATTACAGAAGCTCATGTACCTAAATTATGCAGTAGGAAGAATTGGAACTGTATCTTTTTGATGTGAACAAAGTTTATGCCAATCTTTTTTGTTAGCATATATTTAATGAATAAAACAGGTTGATGTTCTGTGTGTAGCAGCTGCTTTGCTGCCTGTACATGTGCTTTTTATGTTCCCCAGGAGCAAAACCAGCCTTTCTGAGAGCTGTGTAGCTGCACAGTGCTGCTGGCACAGCAGTTTAAATGCTCCACTCAGACCAGGTGGGACAACTGTCCTTCTCTGGCCAGTGCATTGTCACGTCCTTCTCTGGGCTGGACTCCAAGGTCTCCAGCCTCTATTTCAGGCAGCTGTGAGCTCTTTCCTAGAAAGCCATGGACCATTGTCCTCTGCCTCTGCAGCTTCAGTTCTCACCTCAGACAAAGTGATTGCTGCTGGTCAGCCACCAAGGCAGAGCCCAACACAAAGGACTGGGCACAGAAACAGTGTTCCTACTTTGCCTGGGCTCTACAGCCTCAGTGTGCCTGATCGTGAGAGGCTGGGATGTGCATAGTGGGCTACAGGAACACCTCCCTTTCTATCCCCTACTGCAGAATTTCCCAGCAGCAGCCGTGGCAAAGTGGTTTGTGAGCAAGGCAGGCTGCGATGGGTCCGGAGTGCCCTGAGCAGCACAGCTGAGAGCTGGCTGTGGCAGGAAAGCAGGGCAAGCACCCAGCTTGTGGAAAAGAACTGGGTGACAAGGACAGAGAGGTAGAAGGGAAATATGGACATGTTGTCCCAACTTCCCCATACACTGAGTATTCTCATTGTTTCTTTCTGCACCCCATGCAGTGTGAATTCATCCTCCACAGCTATGGGTGGCCAAAAGTGGCCAATATGCCAGATGAGCAGATCCCTGCATTTATACCAGCACCAATACCTCCTTGTCCCTGCTGGCTGTAGCTCCTCTGACACATCCTAAGATTAAATTCACCTATTTCATGGCAATTTTAACTAGTAGCTAATATTTATCCCATGATCAATGAGCAAGTATGTAGTAATTAACTTAGCACCTTTTTTTTTTGCATCCTCCACAGTCAACATATAATGAGTTCTTGCACTACAGTAGAAATTTCATGTGATATCTCACAGACAAATACACAGTGTTATTGGATTTGATTCTTTCCATTAATCCAGTCTCTAGCTATCTGCTTTTTATTTCTGATCATTTATGTTGGTACAGACTCCTAAATCTTTACATTAAATCAGTGGAAGTGTATGTGGTAATACTTGCCACAAAAATAGATTGTGATTAATATAGTAAAGTTAAAACTTCAGCTGGGTGTCTTTGTGTTACCATGAAGTCATTATTTCACACAAGCTGCTTGGTTACAAGGTGATGAGTACATTAAGTCTGGATAATTTAAGATAAACAGACATGGTTTTCCTTTAGTATTTCCTCAAGATTACTGGGGAATTAGGAATCCTCTTTCCCTCTTGTGCACTCACACATGATTTTACCCTTTTTGGGCTATTTATCTGAGAAACAAAGAACATTTAAATTGTCCCTGCAGACTTTAGCTGACTTCACTCTTGTATATTCTATATATATGTATATCAGAAGGACACTTTACATTTCAAAAGGAACAGTTCCCAGATTTTTGAAGACAGCTGCTTATTTCAAGAGAGCTTCTCATTTGCAAGGGTAGCCTCAGCTCTCAACAAGAGAGATCACTGCAGTGATATAACTAACTCTCATTGCTGATAAGATTGCTTTTTGCCCAAATGCAGTTTGCCAAATTTTCAGCTTGGGAAACTTCTTTAAAGTCTCCAGTGACTTTGCCAGCTAGACAACAGACAGCATCAGAGTGTGAATCACACCATTTCAATGGGCTGATTGTGAAATAAATATGAACAGGAACAGCAGGGGGTAGCTTTTCTTTAGCAGTCACAGTTTCCTTTTCACTATATGCCCTTAAAATGCCCAGGCAGACCATTAGCATAGGGGAAGATTGATAGAATTGCATTTACATCTTAAATCAAGCCAAGTTCTCTCTTCCCCAGCCACAGCCCTTCCAAAACATCATACAAACAAACAAACAAAAAACCAAAACAAAACAAGAAAAGCTGCAGCCAAATAGAAAGAAGGAAAATAAATGTTAATTTAATTAGCCTTCCAATGGAAATTAGCTTAATGGTCCAAAATTAAAAGTATAGATGTTTAAGACCTTGACTGGTTCTACACATGAAAGATATAACACTCCAACTAGAATGATTCTTCACTCAAAGTATTCTTCTTTGTGCCATCCCTCAGTGCTTTCCTCACTACATTACCCAGCTGTAATGTTGTCTCACTTTTGTGTCACTGTTTCTTCTTTCTTTTGGGAATAACTATAAACTGAAACTTTATAAAACTGTGAGAGTAAGCAGATGCTCTCAGCTGAGGAAGGCCCCCAGGCCAGCCCTGGTTGTGCCACCCCCCAGGTGGTGACCATGGGCACCCATGCCTGGCCTGGCACTTGCTGCCCTGGGCTCCCCATGCTGCTGCTCACCCCAGTGCTGGGTTAACCCAATGCTGGCTGCTCTCTGGGAAGCTCCTGAGAACAGCCCTGCAGGCAGGAGGGGCCTGTCCAGCACCTCTTCCTTGCAGATGTTCTCAAAACTACGTGTGAGAGCGACAGGGCCATCTCTGGGTGTAGGCAAGACCCACCACAAGCTACAGCCTTATTCTCATGGGGAACTATCAACCATAGCATGTATGTATGCAGCTACTCTCCCTGTACCTTCAACTCATTCTTTTCTTAGTCATCCAACTTAAACAATACCAAACCAAAACCACACTTTTAAGGACACTTAGTCATCTGGGAGCACATGTAATATATGATTCAGACGCAGAAGGAGATCCTTTTTCTGTTTTATTTTTATCAAAAGAATTTAAAACAGAAAAGTTGTTCAGGTTTAGGTGGCAATTGCATCTGAAACACAATCTGTTATTAACACCAGTTTCTGACATTGTCTGGTATTTATTTTTAATTTGTTCCAAGGCAAGCTGATAGAACAAAACTACAATTACTAAGTTTATGGATTTTTCTGAAATAAAATGAACCTACTTTCATTTTCATCACTTCTGGATATTAGCAAGTAGAGTAGATCCTCAGCTATCCCACTCTATTTTATGCATTTGTATTCCTTAGAAGAGTACTTTAGCTGTACAAGGTATTTGTCACATCATTTGGTTTCAAGGGACTGACAAAGCTCTGAATCTGTGTCGTGTCATGAACTCACAGGACTCCAAAGGTAATACTCTGTCAGAAACAAGAAATAATGTGACTGATTTACTCTTACTTTGGCTTCAGGGCTTTTGTGCTACTAAAGCCAGTGAACTGAACACAACTTTTAATCTAAAGTAAGAATGTGGATCCACAGGAGTCTGTGACTTGTGTTACTCATTTCAGAGATGGCAGGATTTTTTCCACTGTGCTAAGTTAATAAAACTCAAGAAGCTGTGTACTGGAAGAAAGCAGAACTAGGAAGACATGATGTATTGTGTGGACTTGTACCTAACCTTCTTAGTCAGCTGAGATGAGAATTTATGTTACCTTGCAATTGCTGGAAGTACTGTTGTTTGTATCCAGAAATACACACAACAACACAAGCTATGACATTTGCAGTTTTCTGGGCGAGAATAAATAGAAAACTGTGCCTGCTAGAATGCTAAGCAGCTACTAAAAAGCTCTTGTGTAGGCAGTAGTTCAGCAAAGTCTCTTTGGATTCTTGTTTGGCTTGGTTTGGATTGTTATACAGAGATGCACTTTCAGTCTCATCAATTTTTTCTTTCAGTGACATAATTGTTCTGAAAGGTGCTGGAATACCAGTCCTCAAAAATAGAGTCACTCATCTCCTTGCATGTTAACCACAGTGTAGACAAGAGCTCCTTGGAGGGACAGCAGAGAGCTTAGACCCTGCATTTTTCATTTTAATTCCCCAGGGGGCTTGTATCAGGGACAAATTTGGTAGATGAATACATTTATTTATATCACCTCCAGTACACTCCTTGGTGGCTGACATAATTTTTCATCATGAGGGTAATCAGGGATTGTGGGAAGCTGACCAGCAATGATAAGACCTGGAGCTATCTGCCACATTTGCATGTGAGACAAAGAGAGAGAGAGGAGGATGGAAGGCCAGGCACAGCAGGAAAGCATGAATAACTTGAAATACTGCTGCTCTAAACATGAGCAAGGCTCCCTCCTTGAAACTCTGCTATTGTAACCCTGACTGCAGTGTTAATAAAGAATGGTATTACCTTGAGATAACTCACACCCAGGAGTGATCTCAAAGCCCAGGCAGGGTCCAGACAAGGCACTTGTGTATTTCTGGGACAAGGCAGCTCTGCCTGTGCCCATGGCCAGGGAGGGAGCCAGGCTGAAAGCACCACTGTTATTTCACTGAAGAGGTCTGCAAGTTACTCCAAGCTAAAATTGACTTTTTTTTAGCAAGGCAGTGAAGGCTTAAGCCTCTAAATCCTGCATTACTTGAATCAATACGCCTTGCAGTCACTGAAAAGAGTATCCCTGACAAGGCTAAACCACATAATCTCCCGTTTCCCTGGTGCTGATGGCCGAGTTCCCACAGTGTCTGTGGGAAATACCATTATCCCCATTATGGAGACAGCAGCCAGGACAGAGACAAGCTAGGCTATGCCTGCCCTGCAGTGACAGACACTTGTGTGGACATCTCTGCACTGTCCTGGCTCTGCCATCACCCAGAGCACTGTGTGGCCCCTGGGTGCAGGACACTGCTGCTGCCTGAGCCCCTGCCCTGCTCCAAAGGCAGGTGGACACCGCCTGCAGAGAGGGCTGGTCAGCACAGACAATGCAAATGATTTGGTAACTGGTCTGAGGCAGCACAGGGAAATGATTCCTGTTCCCCAGCTCTGCTGGGCTGTCCTTTCTCTGTCCTGGACCACGGGACTCCCCATTTCCATATGTTTTTCTTCAGGGAAAGTACCCAGTGCCAGGTTCGTGCTAGCAAGACCAACAGACTTCAGAACATCTAATTTCTTTTTCTGACCCAGATGGTTTTACCTGCTTCTATAACTATTTTATGTAAGAACAGGCTATTGAGTAATAGCATTAGTTTCTCAATATATATGTAAATTTTTTAAAATAACAACAACAGGAAAGAAAAATGAAGCCTGTACCACTGAGTAAGCAAAAAGGACTTTTGCTTAATTGTCATGGGGAAACAGCATTGCTGACACCAGCCCAGAGACAGCTCTGAGATCCTGCCTGCCTTGCCCATTGCTCATAGCTTGGCCAAACCACTCAGATCACCAGCAGAATCTTACTGCTATCAAGAGAAAATGAAACAAACCACGTGGGATTAACCCCAGCTTCAAATGCAGGCACACAGTGCTGCCACATCAGGCTTCCCTCTGAGCCAGGAAACTGCCAGCGTTGTGCAGCAGCACCCCCAGACTCAGGGCAATGTGTGAGGCTGCACAACCTCTGCACCGAATTTCAGCTGATGTCTACAGAAAGACTCAGCCAAGTGTACTGCTGCACAGCAAGGGAAAACATGACAAACAGATGAGACCTTAACCAAGAGGCCAGGATTTCTAAAAAGTCTTATCCTGAGCTGGAATTTTGCAGAGAAGTTGCTCTGAAGCAAGAAGTGGCACCTCCACCACAGCAAACAGCTGAGTCACTTTGGGCTTTATGGTGCTGCTTAAATACACAGGGCTTTCTCTGGTTTACTGTTTTTGTTTTACCTTTCCTATTTTTCAGTATAGTCAGAAATTAATTTCATGAGGTGTCTCATGGCAGCCCCCAACTATTTTAGAATCAACATTTTCATTAAGCAGGTGGATTTTGGTATTAAGAAATCAGTAGCTTGCAAGAGCTTTTATCAAAAGTTGGTGGACACCCTGGTAGACTGTTCAAACATAGAAGGAATGTCAGTCTGCATAGTGAGCCCCTAGACTTTTAGAAAAATATTATTGTTTGAGTTTTCAGTAAATTGGAAGCAAAAAGAAAACATACTCAAAATTTTCTTTTCATAAAAATATTTCATTTTTACTAAAAATGACAGTTATGTCATCACAGGCTTTTAAGTTTCTTCTCTGCCCATGTATCTGTGTTTGCTATGGAACATTCCTCACATAAGAGTAAATAAATGCACTATGAAGAGCACTCTGAAGAGAGATAGTAACATCATCAGCCTCAAGAGTTAATGCAAAATTGTGAGAGTGGTCCTGAGCCCTTGAAGCCCCATGCTCACTGAAAGGTAGAGCATGATAAAGATGTGTATGTGCTGGAGATATCCACAGAGTGATGTTATAACAAATATGGAGACACTGACTGACTCCTGCTGTGCTCCCTCCTAATGCCAGCCTGAGCATTGTCCCACAGACTGGAAGGGCTGTAAATAGCTGCTTCTCCATAGAGGCAATCCTTAGGCAAATTTTGACTATAATACATTTTGATCCTTTCCCTCTTCTCCTCCTGTAGCTCTAAACGTTATTTCCATGTCCATTTTGAATATTGCCTCTAAGAGGTTATTAGCCTTTGTGAAGAACAGCTTGTGTTTCCCTGTTAAAGACCTTCTCTGCCCAAGGCAGGGAATGCACCAGAATTAACAAGTGGCTTTGCATAAATGAGTGGATAAAAACACTCACTGAAAAGTTTCAGGGGCTTCGGTAGCTGTGCATCTGGTTCACAGTTGAGCCAGGTGCCTCAGATTGAAAGGACTCCCAGTGCCTGGTGTCACTAGCAAGTTCACCACTTCTTAGTGTTTAGAGCTTCTTAGAGAAAAAATAAATTATTTACTCATACCTGGACCATAAATTGAATGTAGTCAGAGATCAAGGATAATCTTCCTGATTAGCTACAAATAGAAATAACTGAGAAGAAAGTATTTGTCTTTGTTTAATTGAATTGCAGATTCTGCATGCTGAGGTAGGCAGTAGTGCTGATGAGATACTGGATATTGGAAAATACTCATTTGAGTCAGAGTTAACTATGCAAGTAAATCTGGCCCAGGGAAAAGATGTGGGTGAGGAAATTAAACTCCAGTACTTAATGATTTTTCAGGGAAAAACAACCCTCTACTCTTTCTGAGAATAGCTGAGCAAAAACCTTGCAGCAAATTATCTCAGGGTTTTGTTGTCAGGTTTTATTGTTATTTTTGGTTAGTTGGTTGGTTTGGTTTTTTGTTTGTTTGCTTGTTCATTTTGCTTTGTTGGTGTTTTTGGTTTGGTTGGGTTTTGCAAGGGAGGTTTGTAGGGTTTTTGGGGTTTTTTTTGGGTTTTGTTTTTTTTTTTTTTTTGGTTGGTGGGTTGGTTTTTTTTTTTTGTTTTGTTTTGTTTTTGTTGGGTGAGTGGATGGGTTTCTTTGTTTTTAAATTTTTTTTAAATTTGATTAAGTGTTTTGGTGAAGCCTGGATCCAGCCTTTTCTTTCCTAAGTCATCCTTGGCAGCAGCTGGGTTGCTGACTTGTAGTACTGGGAGACCATTTATGCTGTTCAGAAAACTGCTGTTCTGGCAGAGCAGTTTTAGCAGCTTGTCAAACATGAATGTGATAGAAGCATAATATTTCACTCAGCTATTCTTTATAGCAATGAGATGGTGATTAAAAGTCTGTTTTTAACCAACAAGACTCACAGTCAGTGGGATCCTTTCCTTGGACGTGCACCAGATAGCTGTGTTCAGATCTATGATCTGGCTGCTTGGGGCCCTCTCAAAAGGTTTCCTGTCTCCCTCTGGCCTCTTCACTGACTTGTCCAGGAAACTCTTCCTGAAAATAGAATCCAGCAGTCCTAAAAATTCCCACACCCAGGACTACCAACTTTTCTTTCCTCTCCAAGGATGTACCACTTTAACATTCAGGAGCACAAGTTGTTAATTAACCGGATTTCTTTATGAAGGCAAAGAAGTGCATAACGAGACAGTAGTATACTGCCCCGTTCTCCTGTTTCCCCCAGGTGTTTTGGTGCATTTAACTCAGAGTTCTCTGCAACGTACAGAGTATATCTTTTTCTCCAAAACTAGTTTTCCCACCTTCAGATGAATCTTCCTGGTGTACTACAATGCCAGGGGACTGCAGTACTTCATCAGATACTTTTTTGTTTTAGCTAATACCTTATTAAAATCTGAATTTAAAAATTTGGGGGTGGCATAACTTTCAAAATAACCAGTTCTTCATTCAAGGGTACCTCCATTTTACAGGACAATTAACATATAAAACAACATATGTTCAGCTTCAGGCCTGTATCCCAGCATCTGGATTTCTCAGCTCCATCTGGCATCTAATAAAAGAACAAACCCTCATAAATTCAATCCAGAAAGCAAAATAACTTTGATACTTTTATCACAGCTATATAGAGAAGTATTCACTTTGCTTGAGACTATGAATATGTAAATACATGGGTCTTCCCAAGCAGCCATCACAAGCACTATTGTTTTGATTGACAAATTGTGAATCATAGAATCATAGAATGGCTTGTTTTGGAAGCAACTTTAAAAATCATTCTTGTTCCAACCACACTGTCATGGATGAGAACACCTTCCATTAGACCAGGTTGCTTGCTCAGACTACAATCCAGCCCAGCCTTCAACACTTCTGCAGATGGGGCATCCACAAATTTGAGAGGCAACCTGTTCCAATGCCTCACCAACCTCACAGGAAAAAAATTCTTCCTAATATCTAGCCTAAACCTACTCTTTTTCAGTTTGAAGCCATTCCCCCTTGTTGTGTCACTATCTACCCTTGTAAAGAGTTCCTTTCTATCTTTTTTGTAGGCTTCTTTCAAGTTCTGGAAGGTTGCCATTAGGTCACCCTGACATTTTCTCTTCTCCAGGCAGAACAATCCCAATTCTGTTAGCCTTTCCTCATAGGAGAGCTGCTCCATCCCTTTAATTAACTTGATGTCCTCCTCTGGACTCACTGCAACAGGTCCATGTCCTTCCTGAGCTGGGGAAGCCTGCTATTTCGAAGGATTTCTTTCCATCTGCAGCCTGTGTAGTCCCACAGCTCAGAGAAGAGACGCATGTGCCAAAGCACATACGGGATTAGGGCCTATGACACTCTGAGAGCCTTGTGCTTTTTCTTACACGTATTTCTGTTGTTTGCGATGCTCACTAGGTTGTTTTCTTTCTGGAATGAAAAGAGCCAGTGGTGTTTGTTTTTGCTACCCTGGTTCCCTCTTTCCCTGCTCTGTGCAGGAAGGCGCTTGCAGCTCTGCCTCAGAGGCTGGCAGGAAATTTAAGACGGCAGTGAGCTGCTGCTCGGACCACCCCCAGACTTTTCTTCCTGTTCATGCAGGAGACTATTTAATTGAGACCTGATTTGTCCAGCTTACTCGCTGATGCTCAGCAGTACCTACCTAACCAGTGGGAGTGATTTTTTCTGGACAAACTCCCCACCATGAAGATGCTGCTGCTCCTGGCTGCCGCGCTCTCCGCTGCCCTGCCAGCCAGCGCAGCCCCTCCAACTTGCTACTCCAGGGTGCTGGCTCTGAGCAGGGAAATCACAGCGTCCTTCAAGGAGCTGCAGACCTCCAAGACTGTGGTGAGTCCACCCAAAAACTGCTCCTGCACGGACACTGCGGGTTGCCACTTTTGACACATTTTCTCTCAAAACAAAATTGCAACGAGTTTTTCCTCCTTCCCGCAGGACTCATGCGTGGAGACGCTGCCCAGGCTGTACTTGGACATACACGTAAGTTTGCACACTTCTTTCTTCCTGTTGTGTAGTAAAAGTAGTTAATGAAAAGTGAGAATAACTCTCAATATTATACCCCAGAGGAGTGATTTAAAAGCATTTTTAAAAGTTTAATTAACTAGATAGATGAGTGATGAAAAATGAAGTCAGTTTGAACCTTATTAAAATCCCAATGGACTTTCTGAGATTTTACTTGATTAAAAAATTTAAAATTAGGAAATCAATGTTTTTAACTTAGTACCATATGCACACAATTAATTTACTGTGACAGAGCCTTTTCAGAAGTTAAATAAGTGCAACAGACTGTTGAATAATAGTGTAAAAGAAGAAATGCAGAATTAATTTTCTTCACTTAATTAATCTACTTCATTTTATATCCTGAGTGGTTTTTGGCATTTAGCTTTAATAAAAAGCAATGCAGGAATACCTTGCTGGCTTTTTCTCTTGTAAAGAGCTACTTGTTGAATCCAGAAAGAAAAAAATGTGCCTAAGGATATGGAAGTGTGATACTGAGAAAAAAAAAGCAATAGCTGTCTCCCAGCTAAGAAAAAATAACCTGCATACACAGTTAGTGTCCTAGTGTTCTGCAGTGGGGTATTTGATATGTTTTGCTTCTTTTTCCAGTGTTCAACAGAGTAGATAAAAAATAGAAAATATCAAACAAAACAAATTTCTGACACGTTTTTCAATAAGCAACTACACCAAGTCTTGTAATTCAGGACATTCTAGATACCAATTCCAGAGCTGCCAGTGTCTCACATCGTGACAAAGACCAAGAAATGTGATTCCAATGCCTCAGTTTCCCTGGTTTGAAAGCAAAAGCTGGGATATTTATTTACCTGCTTCACAAGGAGATTGTGAAATTCATTTTGTCTGTGTTTTATTTTGATAACACAAAGTCTGAGGTAAAAATTACCTTGAAAAAATCAGGACTGGTCATGGTTTCTGCTATTGAGCAGGAACAGAGAAATCAAGTCTGTGAGATCTTGATAATCTCTTCATCTGCTAAATCAGGTGCTCTCAAAAAAGTGAGATAGTGCACCTACTCTGTAGAATACTTCACCTACTATGGGAGCGGATTTGATTGTATTGGCGCTGCTGCCTCCTAAAGCATGTGAGAAATTAGCTGGCAGACTAAGACTGTATGTATGCAATTTTACAAGCATTTATTTGAACCAAACATCTTTGTTATCAAATACTGATGATTAATTTGCCTGACTAAAGATTGCATAGATTACATGTACACAGAGGTAGGAATTCAAGGTTCCCACATAGCAGCAAGAATTTTGGAAGTGGCAGCCGAGGAACATAAATCTGTATTTGTGCAGGGTTACACAGACTTCTTTTGCATGCTTTGCAGAACTACTGTGTGCTGGCAAAACTCCGTGACTTTGTGGCCTACCCTGGATGTGACAGAATGGCTGAAGTGAATGAGCTGAAGGAAAAAGCCCGGAGCCTGTACACCATCTTGATCTCCTACTGCAGAAGGGTAAGTCAAGATGCATCATCAGGGACAGTCCCTGCTTTTAGCCCTGCCTGTCTCCACTGACCACCAAAACTGGATCAGGCCCAAGCTTCTCACTGTACTATCTTCTGCCTTCTTCCTTATAAATATTACTTGGTGGTTTTTTTAATTTTTTTTTTTTTGTTGTTGTTTGTTTCTCCAGGACCTGGTGTTCCTTACTGATGACTGTAATGCTCTGGAAATTCCTATTTCACCTCCCATTGAACACTCCATCACTGAGAGCTAAAAGACAGTTAACCCAAAAGTTATATCTGGGAAAGTTTCAAGGAGACAAAAAGTCAAAACATGTATATGCAGTCTATAACATTAACAACTAAGATATTTTTCAAGCACACTAGCAATATAATATCAGACCTACCCATTTTTCTCTGCCTTGGCAGGAAATGAATTGCATGCCTTGCATACCTACTGAGCTGCTAGGGAACCTACCATTAGGGAGCAGTTTTTCGTTTGGCAAGGTACGATATTTCAGCTTAGCCAAATGTATAAAGTATGTTTTGTTTAAACATCAGAAACTAGATTTTTTTTTTCTTTTTAGTCTTTCATGAATATATATATTCTCATATATATATTCTCTCTTGACTTAGCTGTTTTTCTTGTATTAGATAGGCATGGAAGGGATCATATTTGTTTTTCTTAAAATGTTTGATAGAAGAAGAGTAATGCTGTACTGACAGATTTCTCTGGCTGTACAGCTCACATATATATATATATATCTTGATAGTTTTTGATGTCAGATTTGTGAGAAGAGAGGTGAAAGAAACATGTCTCTGTGGAAAACTAAATAAAAACAATCTTCTAATCCAAGATGCTTGTGTTGCAATATGTCTTTCAAGATCAAGCTGAAAGGTGTCACACTTATAAACTTACTTTTCACAGCCACTTGCAAGTTGTTTTTCCCAGCATAACCTTTGTTTCCATAGCAATGCAAACTTTGTTGTTTCTGCATGCTTTGACAGTGTGTAAGCTTCTATTGGTAGAATTTTTCTATGCTACAAACAATTTGTTTGATGAAATTTGTGATTTGTTTTTAATAGTATTTCTGGGTTGCGAGATAAATTCTGAGCCAGAGGCTCAGAAAGCCTATTAAAATTTCAGACAGTTTTTTGAGACATAGCCCATATAGTTGAGCCAATGGGATTAATAAAACTTCCAGACAGTAATTCCAAAGTCATGGGTGTCTTCAGAATGTGCAGCACATGAGACCTTCACAACCAACCTTTGGTGCCAAGAATAGAAAGTATCTTCCCCATAATCTTGGAAGTAGCTGCTGTTACCTCAGAGAATCCCTTCCCTCCCCCTGTGCAAGTAATTCCTCTCTCTCCAGAACAGAATTTGTTGCCTGTTCATCTACAGCACTGCCAACCCTGGTGACTTGGTCAGTGATCTCACCATGTTTTATAAAAGCCTCATCTTCCATAACTGGGTATTTACATGACAATTCTGATGGTACAAATTAATATATTTGACAACTGTTATATAAATAAGTGAATAATAAGATTAATTCAAAGCAAAAAGAGTGTTGGGGATGGGCAGGAAAGCATTTTTTCTTCATTATGGAATCACTTTGTTTTGTTGAAACTACTAGTCTGATTTTAGCAATAGAAAATTTTACTGTGCCTTTGAATAGAATAAGTGTGGAAAATCTGACCCTAGGAGGAAGAAATAAACAAGTGCTTTTCTTTCCCGTTTGATTCAATTCTAAGTGTACATTCAAGGAAAGTGCCTATCAGACTTAGTAATTCCCTCTTGAAGATTAAGTCCTCAAATGCTAACCCAAATAATCCTTTAGATGAGCCATTCTGCCTGCAGTGGTTTCACTCAAGTATCTCTACAAGCATCTGGTAGAGACAGTAGCAACTCAACAATCTAATCTTGTACCAGGCTGAACTCAAAAACATGCAACATCTCAGATAGTCCACTATCAGGAAAATCATTGCTTAGTTTGCCTTTCAGAGCCCTTCTCTCCAAGCCAGCAGCCTCTGTACAAGACCCAACACACTCTAGAGGTACCAATACCTATTCTTCTGTGTCACAGGACATGCCCAAGGCAAAGTCCTTCCACAACAGCCATATTCTGCAATAGGGGCACCTCTCAGCATGCTGGCAGGCAGCCTGGTACCCACAGAAGGAGTGTGTAAGCACTGGCAGGTCCCTGGATCAAGGAGAAATACAGGTAGAGTTGAACAATTTGCTGTCAGACTCCATGTTCAAATTTTTACTCCCTCTAACCACAGACTGAGACCCCCTCTTGGGGAAGCAAGCAGTGCTGGGATAACATCAAGTTCCATCCACTTCCATAAAAGTACCAAAATCACATCACAGCCTGTGTTTTTTCATATTTTTATACAAAGCCAGCCATGGATGAGCCCTGCAAGAAAGTGTGATACAGTCACCACAGGCCATGGTGCTTACAAAGCTAACCCAGGGATGGACAGTACACATTCTTGGAAACTGGCAGCAGAAGCTTTTAATTTTTGGCTGTTTTTCCTACCTCCAGATGTCACAGGTTTTAAAGATTGGCCTGTTGTAAAGCTTGCATTGTCACTTGGCAAGCAAACTGCAGAG
Organism: Taeniopygia guttata; assembly: GCF_048771995.1. Taxonomy (NCBI): domain Eukaryota; kingdom Metazoa; phylum Chordata; class Aves; order Passeriformes; family Estrildidae; genus Taeniopygia; species Taeniopygia guttata. The sequence goes on from NC_133028.1 coordinate 12,722,392, forward strand.
CAAGATGTGTTTCACGTGCTGGTAACTGTGGCACTTTTGCTCTGCTGCTTTCCTCCCCAGCGACACACAGTCTCTGAAATTGAGCACTTGATGAAGATTTTCTCATGGATCTTCTCAAAACTTCTCTTTTTCTTTACTGAGGCTAATAAACCCTTCCCTAGATATTTTGATGAAATATGTGATCCTAACTCCAGATTTCTCCTGTGAAGTTCCCATTCCTTCAACCATCTTCCAAATATATTTTCACCTATTTCAAGATGGTTACTTCTGTGAAGAAAATGTAATCTAATTTACTTAGTACTAAATATCTTGCAAGAAGTCTTTGGAATTAGAAATAGAAAGCATTGTTTTATTTGCAATGTTTTTGTTAGCAAGTTTAGCTTTTTCTTGACTGACAGGGACACTCTGCAATACACTCAGCATGGCTGCTTACCAACAGCTCTGTTCTGCACTGGTTCATCCTAGTTCTGCAGAAGCTGCAAAAAGCAAGTTGGTGCTTTGGGGATTGTAATACTTGAATGGACTTTAAAAGCTTATCCCTATTCACAGGTTTTGTATATTTTATTCCCAGAATCAGGTTTTTCTGGTCATTGGTGGTTTTTTACAAGTATATGACCTATGGCTTATGCTATGACTCTCTGTACATCTCATATGACATTTTTAATGGAAAGTAAGAGCAGAGCTATGCTCTTTCAGATCACAGTAACCTCCTGTCATTCAGACTGTCTTAATAAGATTTGTGATTAGATGAAATCTTTTTATGAATAATTTCTTTTTCCGGGTTTTCACAGTCCAGGGGCAAAAAAAAAAAAAAAAAAACAAAAAAAAAAAAAACCACTGATAAAGAGATATAATCCACTTGTATTTTGGCAAGAAAACATCCACTTCTCCCTATCAGTACAACATTAAGTTTACCAACTTTTTAAGTCACCAGGTATATAAGGAGCAGTGGAATCATTCATGCAGCTGAGCATTTATTCCTGCAACACAGCAGTCCAGACTCATTAGGGCTCTGGCTAACAAGGGAGACTGTGAAGGGATTAAAAAGGACATATTTTTTGTAATGTGCCAACTGGCATCTTGCCTAGTTATTGCAGAATATTACTATAAGCACATCATTAAGAAACTGCACTCAGTTTGTGCAGTTTAGGGAAGAATTGTAGAAAGACAAAGCATCTGTTCTGTTTTCTTGCCTGTTGAAGGAGGTTTGTTGGAAGGAACAGTCAATCCTAGGAATAGGTTTTCTTCTGGAGACTTCTCTGGCTCTGCAAGAAGCCTCCCTAAAGACCTACCTTAAGAGTGCTAAACTCTCCCCTATCTTATATGTAATCCCAAGATCTTGGGTACTGTGTTTGCAAAGCTATTAAAAATATCAATTTCCAATTTTGCCAAAAATTCATAGATCAATTTTACTGGAACCAGCTCCTTTCCTTTCTCTTTTTTCTTCCCAGTCAAATTGGCTTTCCATAAGTGGGGACTCTGATCACTTAATTCCTCATACACTGGGTTTTGTGAAATCAGGAAGGATGGGAGACTTCAAACAAATAATTAGGTCATTCAGGGTGATGAGGTTCCACTGGTAGAATGTGATTTGCTAGAAAATAAAGTGGTACAAATATTATGATGGTTTTGTTTGTTTGGGTTTTTTGTTATGAAAAGGGAAAGCCTTAATGCAGCATTGAGGAGGAATCTGATCTTTTAGGCTGTACACTTTGAGCAGAGCATTGCTTTGTCCCAACACCATATTTGGAAGTGCCCATTTGTCCACTGCAGCATTTCCAATGCTTGTGCTGTTTGCAGGTTGCCTTAATAGTATTCTGACCTAGATTTTCCAAAAATTTGCTACAATGCTGAAATCAGGTAAATAATGTTCCCTTACAAACATTTAACAAGTCTACTTGGACCAGTACTTTTATCCACATTAAAATCTTCTTATTTTTGGAGTGTATGGGAGGGCAAGTGAAAATTACAATGGACAAGCTCCAGCAACTTTATTTGTGCAATTTTTGGGTTCACAATTTTCTTTTGCTATGGGCAGGAATCCTGTGCCACCCAGAGTAAACAAACCTGTCTGCAAGGGAGTTCTTGGTAACTAAGTCAAAATTCAGAGGCAATGTCCAGAGAAGGGTCATGATCTTATTATAAAGGGATTTTTAATAGTCTAAGTTTCCTCAGCATAGGGTAAATGTATATCAACAGAAAACCAATCAAAATATTTATTTTTCTAATATAAATAACTATAGAGATATATACCCTGAAATCTTGTGTCATATTTGCAGATCTGTAAAGAGGATGTGCTCAGACAGATAAGAGGATTTTGAAGCCAAACAGATGTGGGGGAAAGAAAAATTTCTCCAAAGATGTTTTGCAATAGACTGAAATAGATTGACATTACTTCGTTAATATTCAAATCTTACAAAAGAAAAAACCAAAGTCACTGAACAAGAAAGAAGGTCAAAATCTCCTACTGCATCCCTTAAGCCCAAGACTAGCCTGGCTATCACAGGTTTTTTTTGGTAGTAGCTGGTCTGAAAGACTTTATAAAACCATTGATCTAGAAAGCACACAGAAGTTCAAATCAATCCATTCCAGACCCCCCTTTTGTTCCAAAATTTTACCAGGAGCCAAATTTACCCTCTCAAGGTTTAAATCCTTTGCTTTCAGATTTATTCATCACAGAAATGGGGATTGGATTGTTATTTCTTGTCTTTGCAACAGATGCTAGTTGAAAGACTTCAGTCTCTCCCTATTCTACAAATCAAACTCTTCCAATCTTTCTTCATTGATCAGAGATCTCGGAAATACTTCTTGCTGCCTTTCTTTTATCTCTATTCACTTGCTTCCCATCTTTTTTGGAGCAGAGTGCCTGACATTAAATATAGACATCCAGCTAGGGTTTTATCAATGTCAAGTAGTGTAGAAAGAAAGATTTATTGGTATTGCCATGAAAACAGTATATTACAAAGGAAAAATTATCTCCAAGTGTTTGGAGACAATATTTCACTTTTTAATTTAAATTTTAAAATGGATATAGAAAGAGTACAAGTTGTCCTCATTGTTCTATAAAAAAGAAAATATTTGGGAGAAAAAAGACAAACAAAAGCAATGGATAATGAAATACAATGGCTGCTCCTTTTGCTGTGCTGTTCCAACTAGCAAACAATGCCTTCCTTGCATTCAAGCCACTCCTTGGTCTCTGGTCCATGCTATCCCCTAGAACACATCCAAAACTTGTTTGGAAAAGTGACATCTACCCCAGGTCAAAACTGTGCCCAGACTGTTATACAATTCCCAAGTATAGCCAAGCATGCTTCAATACCTGGAATGTTCCTAACACTGAGCAAATAAATAACTGATTTTGGAGCACAGTGTTTCAGCTGTTCTCCTGGGAAGAGCTGTGCTTTTCAAATTGTTAATGCATTTCATATTATTATTGAGTTCAAAACAAACCCTGATGTAGTGTAGGGCAGAGACTCCAGATCTTCCCAGCCTCCTGATGACTTACTCATTGGATAAGGACCAGATAAATGAGTTGGAGAGGTGTTACTCCTACTGAGAGAAAAAGGGAAGCAAGAATGTCATTTTTAGCAAACCAAGGTCAGACAGAACGCTAATGACTTAGAAAATAAAAAAAAAAAAATTATTTGAACATCACAACCTTTTTTGTTTGTTTCTTTTTTGCAGTTTAATACAGAGGAATCTTTTTCTGCAGTTGCAGAATTAAAGCTTTTTTTTTTCCACTGTGAGTTCTCTGAGGTCCATAAGTGCTTGGCTGTTCCTGTCTTCTTATGACAGCTAGACAGTCAGAAGATGTGGGCTTGGAAAGCGGGCTGTTTATCAAAAACTTTTCCTTGATCAGGACACAGAGGCCAGGTCAAGGAAGAAAAGAAATACACTCAGGCTGTTCTATAGCCTCCCTCTTCTAGTGAATAGGTCACTAGCCATACATCTTGGAATTTTTTGCATTTGATGCCCCAAAGCAGAACAATCTGTCTCTTAGTTGCTGTGAAGTATACTGTTTGCTTTAGTGTCATCTGAAATTTTAATAATGAGCCATAATTGATTTTTAAAATTTTTTTAGAAGACCTGCAAACTCAGTCCTGGACTAAAACATGTCATGAGTACCTTTTGTTCAGCCTTTACACCCACAAAATTGTACAGCCTGACCCACATCCATCTGGTGCAGTTCAGAGCTGGGGAAGCCATACCTTTCTCCACTTCCTTCTTTTATTCCCTTCAAACACTACTGTCTTGTTTGTATTGAGTATCTGAGTGTGTCATGATGAAGAAGTCCTAGGAGTCTGTCCTAGCCCTAGAGCACCTAGCTCTGTGTTCTGAGCTTTGCCAAGCTTGTATAAATACTAGGAGAAAGTCTGTGGCCAAATTATTTGGAGCATGGGGTACCTATGTTGCCCCTGAAATCTAGTGCACTAAGGGTAAAAAACGCCATGAAGTGACACAAGAGAAAGAAAGAATGCTAGAGCATCACTGTTTGCAGGAGAAGGACAGCTGGGCAAACTTCCACTGTGGCCACAAAGAGCACAGAGAAGGTCAGAGCCACATCTTCCCCCTCTCCAACACCCCAGCCTGCTGCTCAGCACTTGTGAGAACAAATGGGCTTATCCAACTGCCTGAGATAAACTTGACATAGACTTTGTCATTTTGCCATGACTTACAGAGTCAAAAATTTTCAGCTGATCCTGAAAGTCATTTGGTCATTTTGTCTGGACAGAGAGCAGACAGTGGGGGTGGCAATGAAGAAAAACTAGGTAAGAATATCCTGGCTCCTTGTTTTTTTTCAAAGAAAGATACCTAAATTTCCACAAAACTGTTTTCTTCAATCAGTGCAAATTCATCAGTCTTGCTCCAGTCTCCTGTAATAGCATTTTATCACTTATGTCCTCATAAAGCAGACTTATGCAGAAGAGAAATTATGCAAAAAAAAAAAATTTTCTAATCATCACTGTCTTCAAAGGAGGACAACAAAATGTTGGTTTTAATAAAATCTATTGATAAGGATAATTATACTATTAGGCTTTCTCAGTCATCTCTTCATTCACACAGTAATTGCTTTCAACTTAGATTTTTTTATCAGCATGGCATAAAAATCTGGATAGAGGTGTAGACAGGTGAAGAAAAGATTGTGAAGTGTTTTGTCTACATTAATTACACTTCATAATACCTCTGACAACTCAGAAAGAGATTATTAAATTCAGGCATTGAGGCGTCTAAACAGTCTGCTTATTTTGTTATTTAAATGTGGTTTAGAGGATGTGTGTATGAACACTGTAGCACAAACAGCTAGCCTAGAATCAGACAGCAAATTGATGACAGTGACAAAAATTAAAGAGATGCCTTTTGAGCTTTCTCCTCCAGCACTCAGAGCAGTAACTCCAGCACATCCTCACACCATCTGGGTGTGGCTCACAACCAGCATTTTACATGGCAATCAAATAAATTGCTATTTTATTGCTCTCGGCAAGCTTTTGACCAAAGCTGGGTTTGTAGTCCAAATTTAAAATGTATTATTATATGTGCCAGAACCAGTTTGAAGAAATATTTCCTCAATGTTAAAACTATTGTCAAGCCAAAGAAAGGTCCGCCTATTCTCTGTAATATTCTCACAGTGACTTGCACGGGACTCATGGTATTTAGAAACAAAGACCTGATGGTCACAGCAAAATGTACTTTCCAAATTGCTTTTTGGAAAGAACAAAATCCAAAATTCAGCAGCAAACAATAACTTCAGACCAGCCATGGATTCCTTAAAAAATGTTGAAATTGGATTTGAAAAAGCAGAGTAATTCATTATTAATGTCTTCAAAAGCCAATTCTGAGACCACATGATGTAATTGTCTCCATACACATGGCATGTTTAGAGTCAAACATCGAGGTGAGCCCCACACTCCTACTCTCTTTTACCTGGGCAATCAAATGTAATTTCATACAATGCCACTGTAGAGCTGGTGAAAGTCAAGAGTCCAGCCAGGATCAGGGTTGACAAATCTAATTAAAAAATGTGGGAAAGAAATCAACACATATAAGAGATGTTAACTATGCTACTGTAAGTTAACACTAGTATTTTAAGTGTGATTTGCACTGACTGTAATGATATGTTATTGAAAATTTAGGGTAGACATCAAGTAATGGACCCTAGTAACCAAGAAGCTCTAGCAGGCAGCAGTATATATATCCTTTTATGCAACTGTGCAGACTAATCAATACCAGGATCTTACACAAACATGCAGTGTATTTAAAGGCATGTTCTGCCACACTGCAATTGCCATGGGACTTAAAACCCTCAGGAGGGGTTGTACCCACAAACATCCTGTCATTTCTCTATCACACAAACCCTTGCATGACTTGGCACTATGCTAAAACTTACGCAATGAGCACAAAGGGTCTGCACTGGTCATAGATTTGTTAAAAAAATCTTTATAGCTTTCTATTACTGCTACTTGAAGCAAGCCAATCTGTTAAGTTGTAAGTAACCCTTGTTCATTGCCTGTTCAATCTGGAAAATGGATGCTGTGTCTCACCATCTGAGTCATTGAGCTGGACTCAAAAGAAAAAACACAGCAGAAACACTCCTAATTTCAAATTTTGAAACTGAATGGTACATAAGCTTTAACAGCACATTTGCAGTGAATACAGTGAAGTTGGCAATAATAACTCACACCTTTCAACTCTGTTTTTTTCCTAAGCTTAAGCTCCCCCTTAAAAGACAGTATGCTGGTTGGTTCAAACAGGTTTTACAATCAGGATTTTGGCATTTCACCATTTTTGATTTTCATCTGTTAATTTATGACTCAATTCACCAAGTCAGATTGCAAAGTCAGATAGCTGCTGCATGGGCTGTTTTTGTCTTCTACACTCCACTTAGCATCATTGATTTTGAAATCTGCCTCTTTACAGCTGACTCAGGGTTTATTATTAACAGTAGCCAGACAGATTCTGATGCTACTTGATGCTGAAGATGGCTTTGGGTAAATTGGAGGAAGATTGCTGTAATACAAGAAAGCACAAAGATAACTTTGTAAGTCTGGAGTATGGAAAGTTTATTGCCATATTTAATTTCTCTTTGCTGGAAGACACATGAACTCCAAGAGATAAATTTGTCCCAAATGTGCAGAAAACAGTGCATTCATAAAAACTGAGTTCATTTATCCTTTCAGTCAATTCCCATAAATAAACTCCAAAAAATGTGATTTATTAGTATCCTATTATATGATGGAAGTTGCAGACTGTAAATCTATTCCCCTCAAATTACATTCCCTGTGCTCCACACTTTTCAAAGAGGGTATCTTCACCCATGCTAAAGCCTAAAGACCTTCATAGGTGACCAAGGAGATCCTGTCAAAACTCAAATATAAAAATAAAGTTCACATGAGGTGACACTGGGGTCAGAAGACCCAGGAGGAATATAGAGGCACTGTCTGAGCAATCTCAGAGAGAGTTAGGCAAGACAAAAAGACGTCCTGAATCTGGGAAGGCACTGTAAGGGGTTCTATAGGTTCATGAACCTGCCTTCTACAGCAGCATGGAGTCACTGCCGGAAGAGCAGGAGGCAAAGGTACTCACTGCATTTTTCCTCTTACTGGTAAGATCAGACTTCAGAAATCTCAGGCCTCAGAGACCAATAGGAACATCTGGAGCAAAGAAAACTTACTCAGAGGGAACAAGAGTTATGTGAGGAACATTTAGATGATCTGGACCCACTTAAATCTGTGCAGCGTGATGGGTTTCACTTGTGAGTGCTGAGGGTTAGGGTCATCGCAAGGCCACTCTCAATTATCTTTGAAAAGTTGTGGTGTTCGTGGGAGGTTTCCAAGGACTAGAAGAAAGAAAAAGTTATCTTTTGAGTAGGTAAAAAAAATTTGTGAAATTGTAGCTTGGTTGACGTTATCTTTGTCCCTGAGCAAGCGCTCCTGAAAACTATTTCCAAACATATAATGGGAAAGTACACCTACTTTCCCATGGTTGGTTGGTTGGTTGGGATTTATGAAGGGTAAAATCAAGTTTAACCAGCCTGATGGACTTCTACAACCAGCTGATGAAAACAGTGGGTGAGAGGAAAACAGAGGATTCTGTTTACCTCAACCTCAAAAAGGTTTTCCCATAATACCACAGACAAACTGGCATAAAGCCTAGAAAAATAACCAATAAGATGGATTGAAAACTGGATAAATTGCCAGGTTCAAAGGGCTATTATCAGCAGAATGAAGTCCGGTTAGAGACTGGCCACTAGTGACATACCTCAAGAGTTGATGCTGGGGCCAACAGTTTTGGTCTGTTGTACAAGGTCCACACCTGGAGAGGAGCAACCTCAGGCACAAGAGCACAGACCAAGAATCCAGAAGGAAGCTTTGTATAAAAAGACCTGGAAATGCTGGTGGACAACAGATTAAACACACAGCAACAATTCCCAACTGTGGCTGCAATGGAAAGAGTGCTGCCCACAGCTTGATGGAAGTGATCCTTCCCCTCTGCTTCCCCCACTCACTGCTACTGAGAGGGTGGTCAGACACTGGGACAGGCTGACCAGAGAGACTTGTGGATATTTGAGTGTAACTGGGCGGGGTCCTCAGAAGCCCTTTCTAGCTGATTCTGCTTTGAGCATAGGAGGTGAATTAGACTTTCTCCAAATCCAAACCTTTCTGTGATTCTGCAATGACATCCATGTGTTTTTGCAGGCACATGCTCTTGATGAGCATCTCTAAGGAATACACTAATAAGGTCAGTGCAGCTTTACCAAAGCCATCTGGAATGTTTATTTGTTTCTCAGCAAAGAAAGGACTCCATTAAAAGGTAGTTTATATAACAGACTCCACCAATGCAGTTTTTCTTCTTAAAACCTTTTCCTCCAAACTATTTGTTTCTCTGACAGCAGGACTAAATATAGACTTGGTCAGAAGAACAGTTGCAGTAGTCCAACCTATTTAAACAGCTCATGTGGGATTTTCCATTTACAAGAGCCCTTTTCTAATTTTTACACTTGCAAATAGCTTTCTGTTAAGTCCAGCTTGGAAGAGCAGAAACAGTTCCTTCTGTCATAGAAGAGAGGAGGGTGGCGAGACCTGAATGTTGTCTTTATTTGGAGGATAGACATCTTCCTTGAGAATGGAAAAACAAGCTTAAAAACCCCACAATTACTCTTCAAGAGCACAGAGGTGAGTAGCACTTGACAGGGCTCATTCCATGAGTTGCTGCCTTCCCATACTCGATCACTTCCCTTTCCCTTCTGTTCTGTGACTGTATACTCGGTATTAGAAATATTCCTCTGGGGAAGACACTCTATTTCCTTTTCTCTCCTTTTTTAATTAAATTCCTAATCAAGTCTTAACAAAGAAGAGATTTAAGATATCAAAGGCAGAACCAGCACCACCTCTTGACAGCATAGGATGTTCTGATGGCCCTAAACCTCACACTGTATCTTTCCCTCAATAAAGGGAACAGTGTGTTGATGTGGTTCCATAGTGAACACAAGGGCTGGACGGCCCACCAAAAAAACTGGTCACCAATTATCACCTGTTACTACCTTGTTTAGTGACTGTGGGCTCAGCTCAACAAATTAGATAGATAGTTATTCATTAAATCTATATTTAAATGTTATGCTGATTTGGAATGGATTCTACAACACAGCATAGAATGAGCTTCTAACTGGATATTACAGAAGAGTTTTGTAGGAAAATGTGTTCTCAGGCAATGTACCAAAGTAAGGTGGGCCTGTTTTACTTAATCCCCTTATTAAAACTAATGGTTTATGCTGTTCCAGTAAGAGAATAACAGCAGCAAGATTACATAAGATGTTCTCTTGAATGATGTTAATCTTTTTGTATCTAGGGAAATCAAATTTTCTTTTCTCCAAGTACATAAATGTTGAGATCATCCAGGGAGCTATTAATAAATCAACATTTATGAACTCTAGAAGTACCTTGAAGACCAATAAATTGGAGGAATCATGCAACAGAACCATTCTTTGCAGATATGTGGGCATGAAAAGCATCATTTTAGTAATCCCTTTGAATTCAAGAGATTATTCTGAAGAGAAAAAGTTACCCAGTTACCCTCTAAAGGTTAAACACACAAATACCTTGAACAAGATTGGGTACAAGCATCTCAAGAATTGTATCAGAGTATTAGAAGCTGTCAGGAAAGTGTGAATAAAATTGATACCCACTGTTAAAGATTTAGAGACTATTATGTGTCCTACCATTGAGGAAAAAAGTGTAGGCAAGAAATAAGCCATTTGCACAACTGTTACTAAATCAAAGAGTTTCTGCAATCACCAAAAGAGATAAGTCCCACTGTGCCTATCAAATTTACTTTTGGTCTAAACAACATACCTAGAAAAAAGCTAACAGATGTATTTGCTTCAATTTTAGAGATTTCTGAGAGAGTTTTTATTTCTGAAAAGTAGAAATTCTAGCTTTGTATGGTGACATCCAGAAGAGCAGGGTAATTCAATGCTGTTACAGAGCAAGAGCAACAGCTTTTGCTCCCTCTTCAACTTTCCCCCACTCCAGAAACTTGTTTCACTTAATTGATACTGATAAATGCCCAGCTTTTGTAAGGAACACATGTACATACTTACATATATGTACATTTTAAAATTTTTCTTTTTCCTCCAAAACCTACTGTTTATTACATTAACCATAAACACAACATCCAATCACCTCAATAAGCCAGGATCTCACAGAGGTTTTCTTCTGTGGTAGAGACCACAGAGGAAAATAAAGCCTGATCACAGCAGAGAAAACAGAAAACAAATGCACTTTATTCAGTGTCACAGGAGGCAAGACCTGCACAGGCCAAACAAAGAAAAGTCACAGCCAGGGAGCAACCCCACCTTGTTTAGTTTGTTTCAGACTTGTCATTCTGTGAGCATCATGTTTATACCCACAAAACCTGGAGTGTTCCTGTTTGCTTTGAGTCTGGTATTCATTGTTCAAAGCTTCACAGTAAGACCAGGTCAAAGTCTAAATGAGCCTGGCAATATCATGACTTAGATGGAGAGAATTAGAAGCTCTCCAAAGAGCTTCTAATTAAAACAAAGCAAAACAAAACAAAGCAGAACAAAACAAAGCAAAATGAAGAAAACAAAGCAAGCAAACCCGAACCAACAACAAAAAAAAAGAAAATAAAAAAATAAAACTTTGACCTCTAATCCAGCAAATTGATCCATGTAACACTAAGTAACTTAAAGTTCTGACAAACCTAATTATTAAGGATAAACTTTGCAAAGTTTAACTTGCAACAACTGAACTGAGAACAGTTTACAGAATCCTGTGAACCACACAAGTCCTCTGTTAAACTATTACTCTTGCCTCCACTAATTGGTTTTGGCTTGAGATAAAGATGAGATTTATTCTGCTTTGGAGGCAGCACATTAGTGACAAGATAGAGAATCCTACTCTAGGAAAGAGAGCGGTTATTGAATAACTGTAGTTCTGCCACTTAAAGCTTCCTTTTTATGCAAACGTGTGACTTGAAACTATCCTATTCTAATTACTGATCTTGTGAAATCAGACACTGGTTAAGGACTTCACTTGCTACATTTGTGAAACTTTTTGACATACGCTGATCTGACAGAAGAAGGAAAATACATGTAGTTTATGGATAGCTCAGAGTGACAAATGCTGGACAAAGCAAAGAAGTACAGGTTGTGTTAGACATACCCTTGTGCTTAGCAATGGATGATAGACATAAAACTTGAGATTGAGAAGAGGGAAGGCTTTTCTAAAAAGAAAAATTAGGAGAGATGGAAACCAATTCCAACAATCATCTGTCTAGCAAGACAGGCTTAAACTCAGAAAGCTGGCATGCTTTCATGGAATGGCTGTGCAAATCTTCTTTGCCTGGTTTATAGAGAAAGCAGGTGCTCTTACTGGCATTTATGAGCACATATGGACCAGCATTGCCCTCCTCCTATGCCTGACACTGACTCAGGCCAGCCAGATCTGTGGAGAAACTCTTATGGACATCAGCCAGATCCTGAGTAGCCTTTGAGGAATTAGTCCTGCTTAAACTGGGCAAAAGTGTTCTCCTGCCTCCAAATGCCACCCTATTCCCTCTCCCTACCTCTTCACGCACTATACCAGCTTTGCTCCCTGTTGTTGTGAAGACTCTTTAAATACTTCTTCCTTACCTCAAGCACCTTGCTTGGATGTAGGCAAAACCACATGCTTTACAATAAGAGATGCAAAAATTTCTGTTCTTTGATCACTTAGAATGTGATGACTCCAGTTCCATGGTCCCATAAAGCATTGTCTTTTGCCTCATGTTTTATGAATGAAATCTTTAAAAAACCCATTCATATAAAAAATGCAACTCTCAACAGTATTTCTCTTCCAGGTTTGCTTGGAGATAATATTAGATCCAGCCATAAATTCCTGCTAGTTCACAGCCACCAGGGATGGTGAGGAGAAATCCTCCATCTGTTCCCTGACTTTCTAGTCATCCCTTTCCTGCCAAAGGAATTGCTACTGATAGAGAGAACCAAAATTTCCCACTACCCCTGCAGAGAGGAGAGGCAGGACACACATATTTATAAGTGTTTGTGATGCTCACTCAGGTCTTGTAGGGCCTGAAGCTATTTTATCTCTCTTCCCAAGGAGGGAGGGAAGAGTATCCTGTGCAAGCTGTCCTGCACCTCCCCATCCCACCCCCTATGCTTCTCCTCTTTGCACTGTCACCCTGCAGAGCACAACTCATGCAGGCTGCTGCAGGAGAAACCATGTACAAGGAGTAATGATAATAAATACAGAGGCACTATCCAGCTCTTCAAGAATGCCAGAAGGAGAACTGCTGTGTGCTGATATTTAGTAGTAATGGAACTGATGCATTTCATTTATCAGCCAGTGTCAGTCCCAAGGAAGAGAATTTGTGCTTGTGATGGATTTTAACCATGTGCATCCAACTGATTTTGTTGGGAATTCCCACCAGCCATGCTTCTGTACATGTGCAAATGCCCACTGGATCCAGAGCAAACACAAACAACCCTGGCACAGCTGAACTCTCACTTCCACCAGCTGCTGAAGACAGGCAAGGAGCAACTCTGGCTGTAATACAAGTTGGCAGAGTTCAAGGGTGGAAAGGGTAAAACCATGTGGTGGCTTTGTTCTGTTGTGGCAACACCAGCAGTAGGTAGGCAGGAAGGATGTTGAACAGCTCTCCCTACACATACATGCCTATCCAATGTGAATTGGTAAGATTTTCCTGTCATTTTTCGTATACATTGTCATGATTTAACCCCAACCAGCAACAAACCCCCACACAGCCACTCGCTCACTTCCCACCACTGGGATGGAAGAGGGAACCAACAGAGTAAAAGTGAGAAAACTGGTGGGTTGAGATAAACCCAGTTTAATAGGAAAGCAAAAGTTTTGCATGGAAGCAAAGCAAAACAATGAGCTCGTTCTCTGAGCCCAAGGGCAGGCAGGTGTTCAGCCATGCTCAGGAAAGCAGGGCTCCATCACACCTAACAATGACTTAGGAAGACAAAAGTCATAACCCTGAACATTTCCCCTTCCCACTTCATCCCACAGTTTATTGCTAACTATATAGTCTGGAATATCCATGTGGTCAGCTGGGGTCAGCTGTCCTGGCTGTGTCCCCTCCCAGCCCCTGTGCACCCCCAGCCCCCTCACTGGTGGGGTGGGAAAGGCTTTGCTCTGTGTAAACACTGCCCATGAGTAGCTAAAACACCCCTGTGTTACCAACACTCTTTCCATCACAAATCCAAAACACAGCCACACACTAGCTGCTGTGAAGAAAATTAATTCTATCCTAGCCAAAATCAGCACACACCACAGTTTTCTGAAAAGATTATTCCCCACAGAAATATTCTGTGCAGACACAAAGACATTTAAGCTAAAAGTAGGATAATTTACAAAACACGCGTATGAATAAATCAGATTTAGACACAGTCACCCTTGGCAATAGCCATATCCCTTCCTGGTTAATGGAGTTTTAAGAGTGGAGAGATTCTGTCTTGGGATACATTGCCAACACTCCCACCACACCAAATTACTTAACACCATGGGTGGCTTTTAGGGTGATTTTTATTTGCCATATTATATCAAGCACATTCATAATAGTAGATCTGTAAATAAGCTATGCTTCTATTGCTGTTCAGATAGACTTCTGTGGAAACTGAAATTTCTTATTATTCCCCTTAGATTTTACAAACAGAGAAACATATAATTATTTACTATACAGCCATGCTGTGTTCAGTTAGTACTTACTTGTATGTAAAACCATAAAAATTATTTTTCTCTTGTCAGTGTAACATTCTTCCTCCAATTTCTGATAAGACATCATAGCACCTGCTTCACAATACCCTAGATTTGTCATTCAGAAATCTGGTCAGCTTATTTTCAGTGCAAGAGAACAGCTTATTATCTTGCTTAGGGGATTGTGATTCTATTTTTAATTAAAATAGATTTATTTCCTTCTGTTATCACTAGGTTCAGACTGCATTTTCTCAAAATGGATTCAGGACAGAAAGAAATGTGGAAATACGCAATGAATCCTATTAAACCTGAAATAGTTGTTTTAGCTGTATTCACAAGCCCGTCTGGGTTTGAGGTTTTACCCAGCTCTTGCAAAGAACACCCAGTTCTTTCTGCACTATGAATTGTAATTCAGAAGATGGCTTCAGATTATTTAAAAAAAAAAATGAAAGGCATATTCTACTCCATTCTCAGTCATAAGAGTGTTTATTTTTTCGATTTGATGAATACATCCTATTGAATTGATCTTTGAAGGTGCTCAGAGTTCTCTGTTCTCAGTACTTGTCCCACACCTCTTACAGCTTAACTTTTGAATCGATGAAGAAAGTTCTTTGAAATTGCAAGGATTTGAGCTTTCCTGAACTTCTCTGTTTGGAGCAGGATGATAAGGACAGCAGAACAGAACAGCACTTTACTGTGATAAGGACAGCAGAGCTGAACAGCACAGCCTTGGAGCAGTAGATAAAGGATGTAACTTGGGCAAAGAGGAGTCATGCGAAACGCAAGCAGGATGCCAGCTCAGCTCTGCCGGGCTGACAAAGCAGAAGTTATGCAAAACAACAATATTGTGCATACTCAAAAATTGAGGTCAAGGAACAGCCACCTAAAAAGAACACCAGACTTTGAAGACAGACCCCAAACAATGAAATAAGGACTTCTAGTAAGGGGTACAACTGTGTAAAATAAAGTAATACATGAACATCAAGTAAGTGGGCGTAGACAATTAATATGTAATCCGTGTGTATGATCAAAACTCTGTTTACCTGATGCTTGAGGCACTTGATTAGAGTGACAAACATGCTTCAATATACAATTCCTACTTTCTAACACTCAAACTGTGTTAAACTCAAAACTCTGTTAGAAAGTATCTATCTGGCTGATTTCAGTATCAGGATTCAAGGGAAATCAGTGTTATGCAGACCTTTAACATCAAGGAAAATGCCTCAGCCGTTCTATTTGAAATGCATGGAAAGAGGGCAGTGTCTTCACAATAATACAGTTCACCAATATTTGTGAATGTTGTGGTAATATTTAGGGCCTAGTGAAGTAAAATAGGTCACTTATTCCTGTTCCCTTGGAATTAGGATTTCAGATCTTCAACCAGTAGCATACACCATTGAAAACTTGATATTCTTAAATAAAAAGCTCCAGCCTTTCTTTTCCTTCAAATCCAGTGACCCGTTCCATCTTGTGTCAGCACAGGCAGCCATACACAAGTGAAGCACCTATTTTTGGCTTTCTGCTGTTTTCTTTCCCTCCCTCAAGGCTCTTGACTGTTTTGCCCCAGCAAGAATATTAGGGCAGGCAATGGGAGTGTTTATGTGGTTACTCTAATATTGTCCTCTTTTCTCAATATATCTGCTTGTTAAAGCTTTAGCAGATGAAAATTTCTTTATTCTTCCTTCTGTGGGGGATGAAACGAGATTAAATGCAGTCACAAAGGATGGATACCTCATTTCAGGTGCAAGACTCAGCTTTGTGACAGGATTTAATATCTCCTTGATGCTCACATGGGCAGCTGGCTTTTCAATTTTGGAAAGCTGAGGTATCTGATCTGTTTGATAAGCAATTCAGGAATGAGGATTTCCTAGATGGGACAGAGGAAAGTACTATTTAATTCCACACTGCCCCACTTTGTGAAGTGTGGCAAATCGCACTCCTAAAATCCTCTGCAGAGGTGCAAGGTAACCACCCGAGAGAAGCTGTTTCCTTACCCAGAGGAAGCACAGACTGATTCACAGCCTCACAGCTAAGAAATGCTTTCTAGAAGCCTTTATGGAGTACATTCCCCACAGGAATGTGAGTCCACTCTGGGACCTTAAAGCAAGAATGCAATATTAACTTCAGACATGATGCCTTGCCTCATTTTATGATGTGTACTAATTTAACTCCTTGTCAGGCTATGGGGAATAAGGTGACAGCACAGATGCTGGGCAATTAAAATCAAAGTGAATATGAGGTGAATGTGAGGAGTGGCTGGTTACTTGCTGGTACTAGGTGGAGCACATCATTTCACCCATGGTTCATTGACAGCAGCACTGTGGGTGCTGACACAACTTCATGTTAATCCTCTGCCTCCTATGTTTCCCATCAGTTCAGGAACTAAGCACCACACACTTGTAAATTCTCCCCTCTCACAAACACGTATTTCCACTTGCAGTGGATTTTGTTGTGGGAAAGGATTTATGGGCCTGCACTTAGAACCATCTGGTCAGTGTTAACAAGAAGGTGAAACATATTTTATTCACTCGGGGCTACCCTCCTGGCTAACAGCTAGCTAAAAGGCTCCCTAGGTAATTTCCCCCTCCTTATCATATGCTTTAGAGTCTGATGCAGTACGTTAAGCTTTGAAAAAGCAATCTCTAAGGTAAGTCATCTGTCTCACCTTACATATCTGTTCTACAGACATGATCCTTACTTTCTTCACCCCCAGGGTTAGGTGCCAGACGCTGGTGTACACAACTCCTCCTGCATCCATGCCAGAGCAGGCAGAAATACCCTGCAGCCACGTTCTCCATCTATTTCAGACAAATGAGAGGTTTCAAAACAGTCTCAGCAGATCTAGTGGGGCTGCTACACTCCTGCTTTCCTCTTGGACACACCCACACACCCCCACCATCCTTTGCAAAAGATGTTGATTTTCAGACAACTGCCTTACCCCCCAGTTGCCTGTATCCTAGTGGCAGGGTAGGAGGCAGAATCACACAGCTGTGAAGGGCAGAAAGTCCAACTTAGACTGGGATGAGCTGCTGGGGAATCATGATGTTGCCTCTGCAACAAGCTGCCTCAACCCAGGAAATGTGGAGCTGCACTTAGGAGGCAGCAGCAAACCCAGAGAAAGGTAAAACAGACTGGGACTTGACTGAAGCTGAGCAAATGGGGATGAGTATATGCAGCCGGGGCAATTGTGCCCACACTGGCAGAGCACCCTTGGGCTGTTTGCCAAAGCTGGTGCACACATGCCCATAGTGTACCTTCCTTTTACAGCACATCTCCTGCTCTTCAAGCACTTTCATGTCTCATGTGTCCAAACTACACCCACTCAGCAGGACATTCTGACAGACAAGCCATTGTCATGCCTCCATCCTGCCCAGACTGGTCCTGAGGGTCCAGCACTTCTGAGTAAAACAAGACCTAAAGACAGACCCCACCAGGGTTGTACAGAGAGATCCATGAGATGGAAGGATAAGTACCAGAGCACTCATCTTCCTCCTGCCTCTACAGGAACAGAAAGCATTTTCCAAAAGGTTGGGGGTTATTCTCTCTGGTACATAAAACAAACATAGTTCACCTTTTCAGAACTTCTTGAGCTGAGGACTTTAAAAGCATTACCTAATAACTGGAAACTCCCTTAAGAAACAAATCAACCAATATTTTTGTGGCAAATTTCAAAGTAATTCTGCATTCAGAATGTCATGTCTTCTTCTTTGAAATGTACCAATGCCTAAAAAATAACATCTGTAATTTAAGTCACTGAGTCATTAACTACTCAACATTGTAGGTTTTTGACACCTGTTGTTTAGGAAGAATTCTTAGTCTTGGCCTTCTCATCCTATAGTAGGGTTTGGTTTTGTTTTGAGACTGTTTTTTTTTCCATGGAAGAGGATTTCCAGAGGGTAGCTAAATTAACCAGGCCAGGAAGGTATGGATTTAGATACTTTTGCAGTTGTGCAACCCCTGAGGCAGAAGATGTGCCTCATCTGCATGAATCCCACCTAAATTCCTGATAGCCAAGATTATATTTTCCCCCAAGGATGTCCTCCCTTCCATATAATTTGAACTGTGATGAACTCACTACAGAGAGCCAATAAACAGTCAAACAAAATTCTGGTTTTCTGCCCATGTTTTTCACTTCCTTTCTCCTCAATAGCTCATTCATCAAGCCAAGCAACAAAAAAAACCCACAGAACTACTTAAAATAGTAGTTCAGCCAGTGTATTGGCTTTGCTACCATGTATACTACATGAAGACTGCCAGTTACGAAAAGTGGAATTCACCTCATCAAACAAAGTTTATGAATTAATTTGAGGATAAAATGTCAGTAGAAAAGCAGATACATATTTGAGGCCCAAATTAAACATCAGTGTACGGTTCTTAGGTAACAGAGTCACTGTTAGAGGTATTGTTTATTAGCAACCCCAGGAAACCTCAACCAAAACACTTAAAACACTGGCTTAACTTTTAGTCCATCTGATCTAGTCTCTTACATTTGGTGGTAATTCTCATCCTACACTTTAGAGGAACTGCCATCCACAATGCTGTAAACAGAAGAGATCTGCAGATATTTGAGACACAGAAACAATCACTTAATGCTCAAACAGTCGGGTATTTCTCCCTTTGACACTTCCAAGTCTGTTGACTTTAGTGTGGCAGATGCTTAGACATAAAATGCCTTTTGTTGTCTTAGGGCCAGTGTCTATCATTCTTTATTTCTTTCGGCATTAATGGCATTGCATTTGATAATACAAACTGTTCCCATCTTAGGAATCAGGTCTTATCTTATGTGCCAGATGTCAGGGCTTATGAAGGCAGCTGGAGACAAAGTCCATTCCTTTGCCTATAGAAGAAAAGGTCTGGCCCAAGGGGCTTTCACTCTGTACTTTTGTTCAAATATTCATTCAAAACTCAATTTAAACATCACTACTGTCTATACAAGCATAGTGTAAGTGAATTCCATTACTGAAAAGTTATGCAAGCAGGGAATTCCCTCCTTCTTCCCCTGCTGGGCAGTGTTGATGGGACTGCCTGGACCCCCAGGACATGGCTGGAGGGGCTGGATATCCTGGCCCAGTCCAGAGGTAGCACGGATCATTAACACCTTGTACTTCTGTCAAGCTCTAGGATCAGTACTACAGCAAATCCCTTGTCATCCATGGGGATGATTCAGGAATGAGAAGCAGGAAAAAATGAAAGATATAAATTTAAAACTGCAGGATTTTTCTGGTGCTTCTATGTCATATAAGTACACACTTCCCTGTCCCCAGAGCTATCAGTGACCCATAATGGGGCTGAGAGCAGCGAGTGCTCTCCACAAAGCAGTGACACAGTTTTGCTTCAGTTATTAAGGAAATTCCTCTTCCTTGATGCATTGGGGCAGCAGCAATCTAAGAAGACAGATGCTCCTGAGAAGAGTCAACCTGAATTCATGAAGTTGTTCTATGCTGTCCAAACACAAGTATATCTTATGTCTTTGGTATTAAATGACCTTTGGAACAGCATTCAGATTTATCCTACATTGACAGTAACTGACAGGCATAAACTACATAAGCCTAAAAGGAACTTAAAGTGAAATAAAGAAGCTGCTCTTACTGAGAACATGCTAAACAGAAGGTCTGTCATTAATTCCTCTCCCAGGCAGGAGACTGACCACAAGTAACAACAGAGTGAGACCCTACTTCTATCCCCAGTTTTTTAACATGACTAAGTCAGTGTAGTTAGTGCATCCTGCAGCACCCAGGTGTCCTTTCTCTGTGGAGTGGAAGAGAAACCCATCTTATAGAAATATCGATGAGAAATAATTATTCTCAAAGCCTCTTCATTCAGCCCTGCAATCCCTCGCCTGCCTTTTTCAGAAAAAAAGCAACTGCTTTAATTCACAGCAATCCCACCAGTGAGATGTACTCTGTTTTACAAGTCATACTTTAATGCAGAAAACAGAAAGGCAGCCTGATATTTTTCTGTGTGAGTACAAGAACTTTTTTCCATAAGGCTTCAATTTTCCTGGCTGCACAGAGATTAAATCCTTGTTTTTAAAAAGTCTACCAGAGTCATAACATCAAACCTCATCTGACTCCTTTGCCTGTCATCAACTGCTACCTTTTCCTCATGCTAGCCAGGATCTCTAATGAGCCAAAGCAAGACCAGGGTGTTCAAAAGCCATAGATCTGAGGGCACTGTGGGAATTTGAAATGTTCCAACATATTTTTCCCTTTAATTCAACTTCCTAAAATATGGGAAGATGACCCATCTTCATCCTTGCTTAGCTAGAAATAGATCAAATTACTACGACCAGATTGAAAACATAGTCATAAAGCAACTCGTACAGAGGTTAAAGCATAAGCAATACAGACACAGGCTCAAGATCCCAGATCTTGGTATACACTAAAAATGTAAAAGGCTAAGCAGTACCAAGATATCTCCTTGAGTTTGCAGGTAATGTGAGATGATATCTTTAGGAACTGGAAGCTCCACCTGCTTCCCTGTGATGGTAAGCTCAGAACTGTGTAAGAAAAGGATTAATCAAGACTTCCTCACTGTGGGAAGGATTCTATCTGTCACAAAAAGAGAGCAAACCTGGCCTATGTATGGAGAGTTACATCCTCACCCTCCAGCTCCTACCACCCTCCTCCTTGGAATAGAAGGAGGCTCTCTTGTGCAAGGCACAAATTTTGGTGTCCCTCAGTCAAGGAGGATTTTACATTGTCCACTCTGAGCAACACCTGCTGGAACCTGGAGCCCTCACCAGACACCCTCAGTGTGCCCTCTGGGGAGCAGCTTCGTTGTTCTTCCTCGCCCTGCAAACAGCAAGGATGACTGCCAAAATCTTGTCAGGGCCAGGACATTGATTGTCATCTTTTGAAACAGCATCTAGCAACAGCTTGGACATGTTCATACAGAGATAAAGAGTGGGAATTGTGTGATGAGGGTCTAAGTCCAGCTCAGGGCAGCCTGGTGGTCCCTTCCTCCAAAAAGTCTACAAAATCTCCATTGACAAAGTTATTAGACTCACTTCCAAATTTCCAGATACTTAGAGAAATTAACAGTATAATCCATGTGGGATCTACATATTCTGTAAAACCTGCTAGAAATGCTAAAACCCCACATATTTTCCACCAAAGCTTTTTCATTCAGAGAGGAGATAAAAGAGGAAAATATTTCTTATAACAGATGCCTTTCTCCCCGGTCCTAGTTGGGTTATAAAATGCAGTTACCTTTATAAGGATCCTTATGGTGCACAACATTCTGGAATACATGCTGAAAAAGCAATGAAGATACACACCATGACATAAAGTGGGCACCAGTTTATATATTTAGGAAATTAGCCTGACAAGGATCACCAATCAGAGACATGGGTGAGGGGTAATCCCCCATAGGGGGCAATCCCCCCTGGTTTGACGCTTTTCCTTTAGATAGTAACTAAACTTTGTTTATGAAGAAGTGTCTCAAGAAGCTGGTTTTAACCTTCATTCCCAGAAAACTTAGCCCAGGGGCTTGGAGCCTCTAGGGAATATATTTTGTCTTAGAGAGTAGTTGAAATGCTAGCTATGAATCTATGTAGTTATGCAATAATGGGCTACAGAGCTACAAATATATATATGAAGAATATATAAAGGAAAAAGGCAAAAATCAATTTGACATCATAACCATGATCTAAAATCTTATGAAAAAGAATGGAGTAATGCATTTTTTAGCAAAAGACTACAGTTAGCAAAGGACTACAGTATCCACTCAGTATGATGGACGTTCTCATCACTGTGCAAGGGAAAATCTCCAGCAGTGCTCTTGTGTGCTGTGAGCAAGCAGGGTTATCCACCCTGGCACCTTACAGAGGTAAGTACCTCAAAACACGCTGACAGACAAGCAAAAGATGTAAAACTGTAACACAGGATCTGTGTCCCATCCAGCTCTGCCGCTCCATGGGCTGCCAGGATCAGCCACAATGACAGGGTGGAACAGGAACAGGAACGTGCTGCAGCCTCTGGGATGTCTGGAAGGACACAGGAGGCACACAGGGGAGGGAGCAGGGTGAAAGGGACACCTCCCAGGAGATTTGGTGGTCATTGCAATGTCACTACATATCCAAAGCAGTGCCATATCTCAGCTTATTCCCACATCTTGCATGGTTTTTGGTCCTTCCTAATTTCAACACCAGTCCAAACACATCACCTACAGGGCAGAGAGCTCTGCAGAAATACAAAATTTCTGAAAAGAAAGAGAGCATTTAAGAGAAAATATGTTAACCACATTTTTTGGTTTTAAGATGACAGCAAGCCATTAGATACCAGGTATTGTGTGAGGTTACCCTCAGGAAGAGCACTTGAAACACATCTACAGTTCTGAATTATTTCCTCCAAGCTTTACACAGAATTTTTTCCTCTGTAAAAAGAGACATAATCAGCTTACATGCACCACACTTTCTCTCCCTCCTTAGATTTAAGACATGCTTTTCAACTCACCAGTCCTGCTGTTTACAAGGTTGCTGCCCTATCTGGCAGCTTTTGCCAGACTGACTTAATTTTGAATTCAAATCCTCACTCAATTTTCACTACACAAATAAATTTCACCAATCAATCTAACCTGGTCCCTAGCCAAGGTGAGATGAATTAGACACATGCTAATTAAGATAGATGCACATCTGATGCAAGACACCGTATTTGTCTAAAAAACCCCAGCTCTACTCTCTCCTCTGGGGACCAAGTTTAAGAGATTTTCATAGAGGAAACAGTGAAGCAGGGCCACAGCAGATGTCAGGACATAGCAGCAATGTTGGCAACAGCCACAGCCTGGGGGGCCAGCACCACCACCAGCACCTTTGAAGTTTCTGCCATCAACACCTTCTTTCACTTAACTTTTGTAGGATCCAGCATCCAGTGTTAACTCTCATGTGTCCTTTGGGGCAAGTACTAATGTACCTGAACAGCCTTTTTATACCAAAAGAAAAAGCAAAAAATAAAGGACACTTTGTGTTACCTTTATCTTGTGGGCTGATTTTGAGAGTATTTTTGTTTTCAGCAAGTGCAGGGAACATTTATGAACCAAAAATTGAGACAGTAGAGAACTGTCTGAGGTTTAAAAATAATAGGAAATTACTTTCTCTGCTTTCTCCTTCTGCCATTTTTGCCATCTCTGCTCTCATTTTGGGAGCAGGGGCTGTGTTTGGTTAGCCAGCACTCCAAGGCCCCTTTGGAACCAGCATTCATTGCTGCACACTGCTATCTAGTGGTACAACTGCAGATGGTCGGGGGGAAGGAAGGGCTAGCAGATCTCATCCCAGGTGCCATGCCACTGCTTTTGTACTCTTAACATCTCTGTTACGACAAGAGAATCTGTGAACCTCTAAATATGCATTCCCCTTAAATAGCCAGCGCATGTGAAAAGCATGTACTTCTTGAAATAGACCCATTCTAAAGTGTACTTCATATACTCACATTTCACTGTTTGTGAAAGAATTATTTTCTTTGGGACCAGGTGTGAGTCTAGCCCTATATGATTATGGAAAGTGAAACAAAAGGGTTATTTGAAAAGATAAGGTACCTTCCTTAGGAAGAGAGGTTACATGATCAAAGAGAAATTATAGACCTCTCTTCCTTAGTTACTGCTCCCTGAAGGAGCACCTGTGTTGGAGAAGAATAAAAGAGTGGCTGAGTTTAGAAGGAATCTCTGGAAATCACTACATTCAAGCTCTCTGGTCAAGCAGGGCCACTTAGAATCAGTTGTTGAGGACCAGGTCCTAGCTTTTGAATAAGGACAGGAATTATACAACAACTCTAGACAACCTGTGCCAGTCCACAGTCACTCTCAGAGTAGAAAAAGTTGGTGTCAGAGGAGATGGTTTCTGCTCTGTGACTGCAGGGCTTAACCACTGCCAGCAGCAAGAGTGTCTGAACAGCCCCTCTGGGCTCTAGTTCAGAGAGGGAGAAAACAATGGCTTATAATCAGGAAGTGATACATTTTGAGGTTCTCATCTTTATTACACTGACAAGAACAATCGTGTTGCCTGTGGACAAGTCATCCCACATTCATAATCTGAAAAGCACCAGACATTAATTGAATTAATTGACTAGTAGTCAGGTCTTAAAGATGAGAACTTCTTAAATTGAATTATCTGTCATAAATTTGAATCACTGTTATTTTTCAAACATGGTTTCAGACTCCTGATCTGTATTACTGTAACAGCCACTAATCTCCAGTGATACATTATTCTACAACCTGCCAGACTTCTGCTTTTTTCTTGGGTATTAAATATACTGCATGAGCCATCACTCTGTACAAGCTCTTCTTTCTCTTGCTTTGATGAGGATGTAATTATGGCTTGGAAATAGTTTCATGAAGCAATTGAATTTGTGAAGCCAAATCCTGTTTGATCAACTATTTTCTCTCAATATCCTCAGTTCCTCTGAACTTCTCCACAAAACTCCCTCCACTTTCTGAGTGCCAAGTATTTGTAGTGGACCCACCACCGCCTCTTCAAAACAAAATGAAACAAAAAGTTTCATGAATGACAAAAGAAGAGGGGAGATGTGAACCCAAGCTGCCCTTGGTAGCTTCACAGGGAAATAAAAGAAGCTGCTTTCTTTTGCATGCTTCAGTTCTTGGGTAGGAAAACACTTTGGAAATCTAGTATGTCTTAATCTGATGAGCTGCTCTGTAATATTGGATCTGCCATGAGATATGATCAAGCAGAAGAAAAACCTTTGAGGTCTGGGATGAACATCTGTTGAGATAATGAGCAGAAGAGTGATTGTTCTGGAGGCAAACAAGTTACAACCCTTTCACCTTACATTACAGCCATACCCAACGGAAATGGGAAAGCAGGCCTGAGCAAAGCCAAGACTGAAGGGGACAGTATGAGTGGAAAGTAGCTCTGAGCTGGAAAGGGTCAGCTTGTTAAAGTTTGAAAAAAGTTGCCAGAAAAGCTCAGACAGGAGTTGATGAAAACACATTTGATATAACAGATGATACTGTAGGTCTAACCCTAACCCAAACTTACCTGGTAAAAGACCACCTATGTTTTACTTCTTCCTCCAAGTCACACTTTTCCAACCCCTGCTGCAGTGGCATGGTGTGATTGTGACAGGATCCCTTTGATCAGAAACTCTTAGCTGGAGACAACCTCAGCTTTTATCAGGTAAAGCTGCTGCTGACCACACCACAATAATACACTCCATGCCATATGATTTTACCACAGTACTTACAGCATATCTGAAGTGAACAGAGCCCCATTTCTTCTTAAGGCTCAATATGAATCCCAGGGATGTGGAAAACAAATGCACTTGAAACACCACCAGTCTTGGGCCTGAATTTTTGTCAAAAAATAATTTCATAAAAGCATTAAAACAGCTTGAATCTGGTTTAGAGTCTTGTCTTTGGATGCAGCATTGCACATAGGAACACATGGGAGGCAGAAAACTGAATGATTCATTTTCTTTCTTCTGCTTTCCCAGGACTTTCATGTTCTCCCTTCAGGATTTTGAGACAAGAAGTAAATAAGTAAGTAAATAAATAAATAAATAAATAAGTAGTGCTATTAATTGCCCTTATTCAATTGAATCTTTTGCTCAAAACACTGGTGCAGCTTGCTGTCCACCAGGTTCCCCAGGTCCTTCTTGGCAGAGATGCTCTCCATCAGGTTGCCCCCAGCTGGTGCCTGGGGTTACTCTTCCCCAGGTGCAGGACCCTGAACTTGCCTTTATTTGATTTCAGGTGGTTCACATCTGCCTACTGTTCCAACCTGCCCAGATCCTTCTGAAGGTCTGCACAGCACTCAGGACAATCAGCCCAGAGCTCCTCTGAGCTTTGTGTCATCAGTGACCTTTCTGAGGAGGCATTTGACCCTTCATCCAAGTCATTGATGAACAAATTAATCAACTCTGGCCCCACATACTGAGTAGTACAAGCTGAGGGAATCAAAACCTTCACCACAGCTGAATTATTCGAAATGGAAAGTGCATATGGTGCACTTGCTCCATTTCCTGGCATGTTACAGATATTTGTCCTGCTGAACACTTATCCTTTGGAGCCTCTAAATTACATGTGTACTTTGTGAAACCTGGATCTGTCATCCAGTGTAGGAAAGCAGAGGATTAAGGCAGCAATGGCAGGTAATTCTCTGGCCTAAGAAGGCAGGAGAGCACGTGTTGTTATCCTAATTACTGCCATGCCCAAGTCACTGGGAAAACTGCCAGGGAACAGATTCATAGTAATGCATCTGAGCAATGAATAAATTACATAAACTCTCTTAAGTACAGTAATTCATCCGAGTTTTGTCTGCAAGATGTTACACAGCAATGTCCAAGAGAAATGAATCAGTATCAGGCCTGCCTTCCTGCTCTTCCCAGGGGGGCAGCCATTAAATCCTTGCTGAGTCATTGCCTTGCTGTGGTTAAGACTAAAGAGCTCAGGATTAAAATACATTATAGTAAAAATTTATTTTACAGGGTTTAATCATAATTCTATTGTCAGCTATGGTAGTGCTGCATCATGCAGTGTGTGGTCACTCTGATGCTGCTCTAAAGTAAAAATCCACATTTCACAGCTGGAGAGAAAGCAGCATTTTCATCCTTTAAAAAATATGCCAGCTCATTAGAAACTCCTGACTTGCTTCCCTGCTATGCATGCACTCAAAAGAGATTTCACCGTGAAACGATAAATCTTTACAAGCAGTAATGGAGAGAGCCACATAGGTAGCACTCCAACATCCCAATTCTGCATGATTTCCCACTCAGTAAGGAAGGAATCTTGCCTGTCTCTTTGAATGAAAGGGAAACTTTGTGGAAGGGGGAAGAAGCATGGGCAGTTTGTGGATTCATGTGGAACAGCTGAGAAATCACTTGGACTTTGAAATGCAGGCAAGACGATTAATTTATCTTGTTTGAACTGAAAGCCCTAAAATATTCAGACCTGATCATTCAAAATATCAAATTACAGAATTAAAGGAAGAACATAAAGACCTGAAATTTGAAGATTTGTCACAGAACCAGGTCACTTGCAAAGAGACTGAAATCCTTGGCAGAGAGTAAACTAGTTTTGCATGTTAAAGTTTCAACTGCTGCCATGTATTTGAAGTGAATGGATCTGTGCTAATATCTGCTAGTTGATCAATAGTTACATCAGTGTACCATACAGCTGTGAAGATTTTCCATCATAATGTTGAAAAGTACTTCTGTAAAAGTAACTAATTTGACTACAACATTTTCCTGCTATCATTTCCATCACATGGTAGACTCTTGGATTTATTTACAAAAGCAAAGGCCGGTAATTATTTTGTTTGTGAGTTTAACTTTGACCAAAAAAAAAAAAAAAAGTCAACATAGAATGAAACAGAAGGAACATGGAAATAATTTTATTAAAATAAAAGCACAACTGACCTCTAGTGGCTGCTTGTCAAAATTAAAGTTGTTGAAATACTCCAAGAGGAAAAAAATCACCACATTTTTCTGGTTAAGTTTTCATTATAGATTCAAAGATTCTGTTTTCCTCTATTTCTCTAGGAAGTATAATTTTTCCTGATGCATTTCTTTGCCAATCCCAGGCCTCCTCCACATAGAATCTTAGCATTTTGAAATAAAGATAAAAAAGATAAACTCAAATGTTTGTTCCTTTTAAGCAAATTTTAACTGCAAATTTCCATTTTTCCACAGTTTTAAATATTTTTTTGAAAAATGTACTTTTAAAAGTACCTAATAATTTATTAATTTGGTAGCACATTTATACCTCTGCCTCATGTGTCATCCTGGGCCTATTGGATCAGGTGGGTACAGCTCCATTTTTTTAGCATACAATGAAATGGAGCTATGCATTTTTAAGCAGACACGCCAAGTCCAAGCCAGTTAAGTCCATAGGTGTTGGATAGGGCTGGAAGGGTGTGGTGTGAGCAGCAACTCACAGCTGCTTTGCTTGAGGAGGAACCCCAATTGCCTTAGTGCCTTGGGCAGTAAGAGCTTCATCTCTTACCCAAGTGAGTCCAAAATGAAATGGAGGTTTTGGGGGTTCGCTTATGTTAGCAATATGAATTAAGCAATCAGGTTGTGGAGTCTATTTATTCTGTGTATTGCTTCGAAAAGTGGCTCTTGTACCTCCTCCTTTCTTGCTTCCCCCAACCTGCCTGCTGGGTGTGATGCCCACAGTGTGAGAGCCTCTGGGATCCCTCCTCCATGGCCTTGCTCCTCTTACCCATCACATCACAGCCAGGCAGAAGAGACTGCCAGTAACACGTCATCCATCCAACACTTGGTGTGAGGATGCCTCAAGCGCTTGAAGATTTTGGGTTTTTTATTCTTCCTGCAGATGAGATAGCTTTCTTCATAAAAACCTCCTCTGTACTTTGGAAAATGCTTGTGTGGAGAGCTTTTGGTCTTTTGTACTTCAGCAGGGCCCATGGCTCCCATCCCTCCTGCAGCGTGTCAGAGCCATGAGTGTGAGCATGGGGCACAAGAGAGGAGCACACACGTGTTATCCAGTGTGCTGTGGGCAGAGACAAAAGGCTGGCTCAGCTTGGAGAAGCACTTCAAACCACAGGACCTACCTGTGTTCAACCTGCTTTGATGCCCAGTTGGACCAACATCAGCACAGTGGTGTGGCTCTGATGGTCTAAGGATGGAAGCAATGTCCTTTGGGAAAAGGTAATTACTGTTATTCAAGCAGCTGAGAAGCTGCTGCACTCAGGAGTGTCTCTGCTTCTTCCAGCTCTACCAGTTGCCACTGTAGCATACTTTCACCTACGTGCTTTATGTTTTCTGAGAATTGGCAGGGAGCTGTGAATAAAGTATATAACTCCTTGAGACCTCCAGAGGGGTGGCTGGTTTCTCTCCATTTCTCTCCAATGCTGCTGTCACTAGGCTGAAGATCACACATTTTGGGACATCTGTACTTAAACCAAACTCCCACACAGCTGGGTCAAGGTCAGTGTCTGGCTCACAGGTGTCTCAGATGGGGGTGCTCCTGCTGCTGCTGGCAGTCACCTGCCCTGATGACAAAGCAGCTCAGGACAAAGCCTGCAAATGACCTGGGTGGGCTTCAGACTGAACTTTAACTGAGACCCTTGCAGGCTGTTGCTGGCACCCTTTTATTCATATTGACATTGTTAAAAAGCCAAGACAACAGAAGTTTTTGAAATGGAGCCTAGATGCATAATATTTTTCTTGTAAATCGGTCTCAGAAATTGCACTGGGCCCGTACAAACTTCCAAAATGTTGAAAACCAGTATTGACGTGTGTTTGAGAAGTTCCAAATCAAGTCACTGTAATACCGTATAAAAATAGCTAAAATGGAAAATTGTCAACAGAAAAACTAGAGCACTAAATGATCTATGTTATTATTCCCATAGTGATTAGCATACTGCATTTTCCCAGCCTGTTGCAATTTATTAGTCCATGTTCTTCTGTATCAGTATCAAATATTATTTCATTATAAAAACTTGTGTGCTTGTTAACAAAAAAAAAATCCAAATTAACTGTCAACATATGTTACTTTCACTTTTTCAAATTAGAGTAAGCAAACTGGCTCTAATTAGTTTCCTGATTAATGACTGCATAGTAAGCAAGAGAATTACATTAAGAACAATTTCCAGTTTACACTGGTTAGGAGGAGGTAAAAAAATAATTTTTCAACAGGGATCAAATAAATCTACAGAACCCCAGTTTTTTTACAATGCTGTGAAAATATGCAAGGCATCACGTTGTAAATTGCTGGTTAGGTCACTGGAGCAGGATGAATAAATACTCTTTGCCATATGAAATTGGCTAGTTAAATGAAGATCACAAAATTGTTTGTTGCTATATAAGGCTCATTTTTGCTATAAAAAGAGCAATTTTAATTTACAGGGGCTTAAGGCAATTTTCCATCTAATTTTATGTTTTATAATGTCTGCTAAAACACTGGTGCCTTATTAGTTTGTGTGGTCGAATATATATTGTTTCCAAATTTCAAGGCTATTCATTTATCTTGACCAAAGCAAAACAGGGTCACTTTTTTTTTTTTGCCTAAATTCTAAGAAAAATCCACACAGATCGCATTAAGACAACTAAATTAACTGCATCATAGATACATCTCTTTTTGTGACCAATAGAAAAACAGTCTGATTTATTTGGCTATGAGTAATGACAGGTTAACTTCACTGGTCAGAACTATAATCTTTCCCATGCCATTTTTTGCTATGCAATTTCACTCCTAAAGACCTTAAACCTGAAGTGAATTAAATGGCTGTTATACCACAGAAACAGCTGGATAGACACACAGAATGATTTCTTGAACATCTGAGCTCTCTGTTTTCTCCAGCAAAGATCCTGACAGCCAGGGCAGAGGAAGCTTTAAGGCTTTTCATCATCCTGTGGATCAGAGGCTCCAGTTTCCTACCACCTGCCCTCCCCAGCCTCCAGGATAATGGCACTGCCCTGTATCCATCAGCCCAGCCCTGGACAGTGTTGGCCTTGTGACCACCCGCCCCCACAGAGGCAAGAGTAACCCAAATTCTTGTAAATAGATCCCTTGGGCTGGATTAGAGAGAAAAGACATCAGATGATGCGTTTTTGTAAATATGTATATGAAGGGTTTCATTTAGAACAATTTGGTTGCAACGGAAAGCAGGAGTGTAGCTGTTTTAGTTAGCATTATCTGTAGTAATATAGGGATATGAAAGTATAAAAATATTACTTAAGATAGGGAAAAGAAAGAAAGAGAAAGAAAGGATAAGAGTAAAAAGATACATTATCACCACCAGTGCATTTTCGATGAGACTTGACTGTTCCAGTTTAGATGACCACTGGTCAAAGTGATGGTCTTGATCCATCTTAATTTGTTGGAATCAGGAGAAGAAGCCCCCAAAACACAAAGTCCGATGGGTTATAAAATATGTCTCAGGCTGTCTGGGAACCCCCAGGTGCCTCCCCTGGGGAGGGGAGCTTTCAGTGCTGAGGTGGAAGGCTCCAGAAATGACTCTGGGGGTGCTTGGGGGCTCTTTGATGCTTTATGGCACCTTCTCTGCTGCCCCTCACTTCAGCACAGCTGAGCCAGCAGTGCCCCCTCAGACCTTCCCGGGGTGTGTGGGTTGTGCAAGGCAGAGCAATTCTGGCGACAGAAGCACCTTCCCCCCTTCCCCCTGCCCCTTATCGGCCCCAAGGCCCAGAGGGGTTTGTGGCCTCAGGCAGTGACAGCTCACCCCTCTGCCTTACACAGACCATTTCACACCCCAAAACTCACCTCCTCCTTCCAGGGATGCAAACCTCCCCTCGGCTAAGTACCTTGGAACCTCCAAAAAATGGGTAAATGAGTCGTTAATCTTTAATAGTCCAGTCTTTCACAGTCTCCTCTGCTCAGGAGAATCAATCATCTCACTTCTTGGCCATGACATAGTAAAGAGGGCAACAAGCAAAGCATCAGCCCTCCACCTACAGGCCAAATTGCTCTGAAACCTTGGCCATTTTTACATCTTACCTAGTCCAAAAAGCAGACAATCTTCCAGACAGATGCTTTTTCTTTTTCTTTTTTTTTTTTTTTTGTTTCTTAATTGACACCCCTTTCCCTGTCCTTTTTTCAGACACAGGTTCCCCAAAAGCCAAGAAAGTATCTCGGCCATTTGTGTTTCTTCCTTGGCTCATCATGAGATATAGAGGACGAGGAGTGATGGATTTGTGATTGGCTGGGACTTTTTTTATGGCAGATCTACTCTGACAATATAGCCCCAGTTTCCAATATTTTCCTTTTCTGAGTCCATCTGCACAGTGGCAATACCACAACTTAGCTGTGGCTCTCAGCCCACCGTACACACTGAATGAAATCAAAGCCAGGCTGATCTCAAAGACATTTCTTCCAAAGACTTTTCCAGCTTATGTTTCTCAGCCACTGGTATTATATCATCTTTGCTTCAGAATTTCTCCAGCTTCTGTTCTTCCTTTCTGTATTCACCTCAGATTTTTTTCCTGTCATCAGCTGTTCTTTCTGCCTTCTCTCTCTCAGGTATGTCACAACCTTTTACCCCATTTAATTCAACAGTTTTATTTTCTGGTCACATGATTGTGTATTCTGAAGAAAGATTTTTTTTTTTTCCTAGTGCCAGTGAAATGGGCAAGGTGAAAGTTTGAAAGCAGCCAGTGCAGCAGACCTGTGTGTCATTATCAGTGCTGCAATAGGCTGGTCTGGATGAATCAGTGAGAAATGTGTTCTCAGCACTTAGCATAGTCAAACCATGTTTGTTTTCTGTCTAAGCAGTGACAGCCTTATGTCAGGAAGCAATTGTGGGAGTGGATAATACCATTCCAAAAAGTCGTCTTCCATCCTTTCAAGTTCTGAACAGATGCTGATGTGGAGGGGCAAAAAATTTAATATCCTGACCCAGCAGCCTGTTTTGTTGTACATTTCTTTGTACTGGTACTGCACAGGAAGAAGAACTCTCACCAAAAGTTTGCAGATATCTCTGTCTGCTTTCACACTAGTTTGAACTTACGTGTTGCTGAGGAGTTGGAATTGGGAACTGGCTCGGTGCAAGCCTCTGTGCCCAGCTTGGTACAAGGTGGCAGTGGCCTGGTGGGTGCTCCTTTCTGCTAGCTGGGTTTGGCTGCAGAGCTGAACACTGCTGAGGAAAGATGGATCTGGGAGCAATATGCAAGACAGGGACTATCTGAGGTGTACAGGCATTTCTAGCTGGTCAAGGACAAATGCAAGTTTTGTGTCCAAACAGGAGACACCCCCATCCCTCTTCTGCCCAGAGGAGCCCCACAGCTGCACTGTGAGTATAGTAAGTGCTGTCATACAAAAAGAATGAGCTCAGGTAAGATGTCCTTTATGTACAAATTTAGGAATTAATGTGATTATCCTAATATGAAGCTTTAGCAGATGTTCCAAGTAATTATCTTTCCTTTCTAAGATCACCAAAAAAAAAAAATCACATAAACATCTTCAAAAAATTTTTATTTTTTTAACCTAACCAGGATTTCTGGTCATAAAGAATAATAGCAAAGGCAAGCATTTTTTCCTTTGCATGAAAATTCTTGGAGCAGCATGCAAACAGACCTTCTTGTGGTATTAATATTGCCCCATTTATGCTGAAGCTATGCAAACAGAGACATATAAAACTGTGCTCCTAAAAACTTAGGTTGCCAATAAATACTTTTACCACTTTTAATTTATACTGTTTGCAACTTTGCCCTCTTGCAGAAAAGTGATCTCAGAATGCAAGCTAAGTTATTCTGAGGTTACTGAAGCTATCAGACATTTAATATAAACATAATTTGTGTTCCTCTGAACTTAACCTGTTGCTTCTTTGCAAAGATTTGACTTGGCAGTTTGCAAAGTTTCATCTCATGGACTAGTGACAAAAATATAGAAGTTTTAGCTTGAATTGATAGCAAGCAGCCTTGTTTACTGCCTCAGGAGATTTGGGTTCCCTTGACCTTATTGTATATGCCCTTGCTGCAAATATTGGGTGTATTTTCACAAGTTATCACTTTCCAGTTAGCTGTCTTGGTATCTCAGTGTTAAGATAGTCTCAGTATTAAATAGATTTAATGTTCCTTGCCACATAAAGATACCAACCTGTATCCCATTAAAACAAAAACATAGCTTCAGACTTCCTTTATAAGCTTATGAGTTAATGGAAGTTACAAATTCTCACCACACTGAAAAACTGGTGTGAAAAAGCAGCACTTCTATTCTGGTGCCTACATAGTGCCTGCTGGATTTACTGTCTAATTTTCACAGTGCTTAAGGTGATATTCATCTTTAAAATGTGCAAGTGTGCCTCAAATAGCTGGCTTATAATTAAGAAAGTGGTTTGAAGTAACAAACCTGTGCATTTTAAATCTTTTTAAGACTTTTGGGTTCAAACTCCAAAAAATTAATCCATATTCAATAGGAGGATAAAAAAGACAGCTGAAGTCCTCACACAGTACTTGAATATGTGAGCTGTGGAATTCAAATGAAAAACAGAAGGCTGTGACAAAAGCAGGGTAGCTTGCAACTCAGTCTGCTTCAGGGGTTGCTGAAACTATTTCTGAGCTATTATATTTTCAGTTAAGTGAATAGAAAAAGTTAGAGAATACTTAGAAGGTCATGGGCAACCTGACATTCTTCGTTTTTGAGTGTTTGACTTATCAACTTTTTGACTGTTCTTTTAGATACATATGTAAATGCTCACTCTTCTACTGAAGTATTAGATTCCATATAGTTTTCATTTCTGTTTTCATTTTACAAGGATGTTAATTATGGCAATTCTGATATGATCTATTTTAGTACTAGTTATTTACCAAAGAAAGAGATTATTTTTATTTGGAATTTGCTTTGGTTTTAAGCAGCATTCAAAACACTGATGTAACTCCTAACTGACTGGTGCTATAATTTTGGGACATAAGCCCATAAAACTTCACGCATTGGCAAGCCTCTGATCTCCTTTCATTCCAAAATTCTCCTTCTTGAGATGAAAACAAAGCAGAAATATTTGCAATTATAATGTCGTAAACTTCTATTTGCTTGTTACATGTTTTCACCTCTCAGCCTGGAACTGAGGATGATGGATTGAAACCTGCCAGCTTGGCTAATGAGGCAGCCTCGCCTCGGGGAGGGGGAAATCTGGGCAAACAGGTACAACTGCAAAAGGAGGCAGCTGCAATCAAAGCATCTTCTCTGCGGACCTGTAGTGCTGGGGGTGGAAGTGCCCAGCTGTGAGCACTTCTCAGCTCTGTGTAGTCAGTACAGGGCCCGGGGAATTCCCTCTGTATCTCCCAGAGCACCAGTCAAGGGCATCATGAACAGATCTTGCACAGATGTTAAAATGTGTCCTGGTGCTGGGGATTTGCATCTATCTGCAAATTTTCTTAGAGCAGGAAGAGTTTTGTGCATACACAAGGAACAAAACAAAATAAAACCAATATTCAGCAAGAGAGAAAGTAAGACATAGGAAAAACAGGCAAAAATACTGTAGCAAATGTCACTGTTCAACAAAGCTCAGTTTTGATGAAGGTCAATGAAGCTGGTTGGCAATTAGCCTTGGCTGTGTGAAGAAAGCACTTTTGACTAGCTCTTGAATTATTCTGCAGAGGTTGGTGTTATATGTACTCCCAAAATCCTCCTATGCCACCCAGCTTGCAAGCATAAAGCCAGGAAAAATTTTTACTTTTTGCCAGTTGGCTATATAATTTTCAGTGGCCAAAAGCCAACTAGTTGCTAATTGTTATTGCAGTGAAACTGAAAACAAAGCTCTTGGTATGAATACTTGGACTGTTTGTTATATTCCCCTTTGAAATTCTTCAGGAAGTGCCATGAGCTGCATCTCACACCCACAGCTCCCAGAAAGGATGAACTGTGTCTGTACACAGCACCTGGTCTGCAGCCTTGCTGAATATTTTCCAAAGGCTTTCTACAGCTGAGATTAGCTGTCTGCTAAGAAATTGTTATTTAGGTATGGTGCATGCTTAGAGTATTTTCCAAAAATCGAGTGCTTGTAGGTCCATGGAGGCCCCATGGCCCCAATACACATATTTCTCAGACTTCTACCTGCTAATGGTTTACCCCTGGGGGGTGTCACTAGCTGCAATGGAAGGCGGGGAGGAGAAAAGGTAAGGGACCTTGTGTACTAGAATTGAGGGACAGTATGTCAGGGGTGAGCAATAAGTAGTGGAAATGGTGAACTTTGAAACAAAGAAAATCTTGTATATTTGCCAGCAAAGGAAAGCTGTGGTGAAAACCAGCTGTGGATGCTTACTCCCAGTGAATCAGTCTATGTAGAGCCCCTCAGAAGAATCCATACCTTTGATTTTATGACAAATTTAACTATTTATTTGATATATGCTAATGCTTAATATTGTTCATGCAAACATCAGGTAAGTTCCGCGATTACATAAAGTTTTTATTTTAAAAATTGTACTTTAGAATATCTGCCAATTGAATGGCTAAATACTTTATCATTAGTATATACTATTATGGGTTCAACCTTGTGTTTATGTCACTAGAACACAGAATCAGAAACTGGATCCAACTGGGTTTGCAAACACATAGTGAGACATTGTTCTTCTGATGCAAATTTAAAACGTTGATCAGCAAATACTTAGGCAAGAATTTCTACAAGGAATAGTCTAATTGGATGTAAGAGGATGGCTCGTTTTAGGCAAATAGTCTGCACACATTTGCAAGATCAAAGCCTTACTTAGGGCAATTCACACGTTGTGAGAAACACTGTGAGATAAAGAGAAAGAAAAGCTGAGCACAATAGTGAAAGGAACATGACACGGCACGTTAACATAATAAACTGTTTTGAATGCAAAGGTGTCATTCTAAAAACTATTAATGATATTATTAATCTCCATAGTAGATGTGTCTACCATCGTTTGTCACTCATTATTCAATTTCATAAACAAAGAGGAATATATTAGAAATTAAAAAGGCTTATCACTGTTCAGAAGCAAAACAAGGAAATGTCTTTCCTTCTTCAGAAATTCCTAAAGGGGGAATCTCTGTCACTGTTATTATGGAGAACTGAGAAAGGCTTAAGACACTGACCAATTTCAAATCACACAGGACAGGAAGGTGGTCAGTGCTGCTGTCCCCAGCTCTCCACCCTCATCTTCCAGGGCTCACAGAGCCACAGTGCCTCTGGAAAACCCTGGGAGATGTTCCTCCTCGGGGAGAAACAGATGTCTCCCAAGCTCAACAGCTGCTATATGCAGAACCCTTGGTGCAAATATATCTTAAATTGTGGTTTGTCTCCAAACTAGCTTAATTTGTACCCCCAGCTGCTCCCCCTTCATTCCCCGTGGTAACTTAGGTTATACTGTCAGCCTTAAGTACTCAAATATCCTTATGTAAAGAAAAAGTAGATTAATCTGTGATTTAAAGATTAATATGTTTAGAGGTTTTGAGCTGGTCCTTGGATTTCTGTAATGTCAAGAAACACATTTTTAGGTTTATCTTGGTGAATAATAGGACCATGAGTTAACCACTTAGTTCAGAGAAACTGCAAATCTGCTGTAATATTTCTTCAGTTTTATGAACTTATAAAAAATATCCAATACCATCAGCTTTAGAAACAGTGTTCCAGTAATTTGGCAAAATTACCCCTCCTGAATCAGATGTCTTAACATCCATACACAGGAGCAAAGACTGCAGAGAAATTTCATCATGGCCACAGAAACGTGTCTGCTGCAGATCTTGTTGGAAACATCCATTCATATAGGAATTTTTAAGTTTTTCTTTACTTCTGCCAGTATTACTGCAAACCAAAACTCTTAAGTGGAAAATAAATAGCAAGATGCAACAGAACAAGCTAAGCCAATGTGGCATCACAAATCCAAATAATTGCAGCTTCTTTGGAAGATTCACTCAGCTGTGGATTTGATAATATTCCTCCACTAAAAATACCTGACACTTATGTTGTATAGTACTTTTTCTGAATGGCTTTATACAGGCTATATATTACATATGCCATATATATTTCTGGTTTCATTTGTATTTTGCAAAGATGACCAAATCAAAATCACAGGGAAGTGGGGTACTTGAAAGTACTTCTACAGCAGAATTTTAATTACCTAGAAGGAAATGTATTCCAGTCAGCAAATAATGAAGCTTGAAAGGTTTAACAGTAACTGAATTATTCTAGTAGCTCCAATTGCTAGTGCAGGTCTAAAATCATCCACTGTTATTATTGTTCATAGAGAATTTGCCAGTAATAATACATGTTTTTATTACACAGTTTTAGGGCCACACCAAAAGAGACTTCAGCACAGGAAGAGGCAGAAGAGGGCTCCCAGAGTGGGAGAAAAAAGTCAGCTCCAGAGAAACCACTAAGAATTGTGTTTTCTCTAATAAATACAGTGTATTTGTTTACCTTTAGCCAGTGATGTCCTGTTTAATCACTGTAAGGCAGCACAAGGCTGACCTTGTACATTCAGAAAATAATCTCAGCTTTTCGGCAACCAGAAAACTGATGAGCCACCTTGCAGAGAGAGATTTGTGGCATGCAGGAGTGTGCCAATAATTTCTGCAGTGTCACAGGGGTGCTGCAGCCAGGCTTCCTGGAAGATCTGTCCAGATCTCAGAGGACACATCGCACCAGAGCCACTCTGGGGAAGTATTTTAAAACACAGAAGCAGGGCCCCCTGTGCTCTGGGGGCCTGGGGATTTGACATCTAACTCCTTTTTTCATAAAAATATGTTCTTCAGTTTCAGCTTTCGTTCCTTAAAAATGTGTGTGGCTCTGCTTTCTGTCTGAGAAAAATCTTGGAAACATCTGAGCAAGAGAAGTGCTCCTGAGCCATGACTGC
This sequence comes from Taeniopygia guttata, assembly GCF_048771995.1. Taxonomy (NCBI): domain Eukaryota; kingdom Metazoa; phylum Chordata; class Aves; order Passeriformes; family Estrildidae; genus Taeniopygia; species Taeniopygia guttata. Next base: position 12,760,871 of record NC_133028.1, read on the forward strand.
AGCCTCAAAATCTGTTGTTTCCTATTATGTTTTAAAACTCAGCAGTTTGGGCATCAAAGTGACTGCTTTGCTCCAGGCACACATCACATGGGGTTTTTTTCTGTCCCCTTCTCAGTGAGGACTTGCCTCTTGCTGTTCCTTTCCCAACAGAGAGAAGTTAACTGGACAACAGTGTTTGTACTTTCTACTATGTTTTATGGAGATGGGCAGCTGTGTAACAGAGAGCCAGTTATTATGGCTTTGACAGAGACCTTTCCCCTGGTGCAGTTATAATTACCTTGCATAGCTGGGGTATAATTACTGTCTGGATAATGCCAAAGTGATTAATGATCATCCTTTCCTTGTAAAATAACATTTTGACAATTGCTTTTACTATCTGAAAAGTAAAAATTAGATCTATATTCCACTGTTGCCTAATCTTGTGTGTGCTCTTCTTGGATTTCTAATCTTGAAAGCATGTTAACCGCAGTGTCTGGAATTTCAACCTTGGTAGCAGCCACATCTCACTATTTCCACATACAGCACATTTTTAAATGTAGATTTTTTTTTTTTTAATCTCTTGTTTGCTACAGAAAGACTGCCTTGGGTCCTCAACATTGCTGCTGTTAATGACAGTTGCTCCTGCAGAAATCTCCCATGACAGAGTCCTTATGAGACTTTGTTTCATGGTAAAACTTCTTGGTGTACGGAATTTCCTGCAGTGGGTAAGGCAGAACATGTGGAAGGCAAAGCCAGAATGGAAATGCCGAGGTGTTGCCCCATAGTGTGAGATGAAGAATAAAAAAATGAGTTATGACTTTTGAGGGTACCTGAAATCCAGCTGTCACTTACCTGGCTGCTCATGTCCTCCTCGTGTGACTCAAAGAACCAAATATCTAAAAACTTTTATCAGAGACTTTTAATTTTTCTGTTCCTGTTTATCTCTGTCTTTCTTCCATGGGGCTGGGGAAATTAGGAAATTGTATTTTCCCTCTCTTTCGTTGGTGGGAATAAATTGAGGAGATTAAGAAGGTTTTACACCTCCCCTTCATCCCTCATCCAGTTTGGCTAAAAGAATTTTTCCACTTGTAAAAACTCAAGTGATTGCTAACACACCCACTAGTTCGCAGATCATCTGAGACATTCTTAGAAAATCAAAGGTCTTTTCTAGCTCGGAAGAGAAGTCTTTGCATTAAGTACTAAAATAGAAGCACTCTGGCATTCTGCAACCCTCTATAACAGATCATTATGCAGAGACAGACTGGGTTCCAAATTTTCTACAGGGCAAAGCTAACAATGTTTTACTGAAGAGAAGACAAAACAAAGTTCCGGAAACATCGAAGTAGGTGCTGTATTTTCCACAATAAAAGTTCACACATTTTGAAGTTTTTTCAAGTTTTGTGGCTTATTTTTGTATGTAATCTGAAAGAAGTGCCAGATAGTTTCTTCTTTTTTTTTTTTTTCAGATCAATCAGATTTTTTTTCTTCTTCCTAAGAGTTCAAGCCACTGTTGTTTCATGTATTTCCCATTCAGCTAAAGATGTGTAGATTCTTTTTGTTTTGAATTATGCTGCTTTGCTTTTAGGTATCAAGACCTCTAAATTTGCCTTGGACTGTCTTGAATTTCAGCATGTGCTGTAGGAAGGTGTTAGGCAATGTAGACAGAGAAAAAAATGCAGATAGTACATAGTAGGGTACAGCACATGACTGAACACCCCTGAACTACAGCAGCTCCCAGATGAAATCCCACTTGTTAACCCATTTTTTCCTGTATCACACTGAATTGTGATTCAATGTCCACAGACTTCCAACTGTTCTGACCTCACTGAGTGACTTAAAGTAGGAGTAGATAACATGACTATAGTGGTGTTAGCTCATAATGTGCCAAGTGCTGTCTCAGCTAACAAGATATATCCAGCCAGCAATTTTTTTTTCTTGCTGATACATTACCCTGTTCAGTGGGACCCTAATTCTGGGACAAATTTCTTATCTACTCTGCAAACAAATATGTCTAAACAGAAGCAATCCCACAACATAACAGACACACTAATAATAATAATCCATATGACCACACAAGGTAGTGTAATTTAATACATAGTTTTTCACATAAAGCTGTATTTTAGCTATGGAAATAGGGGAAATTTATATGGTTTTCTATCAATACCTGTCTTAACACAGGCATCGTCTCAGATTGATTTTCCCTCCACTTGCTCTCCTGTTCATTACTACAACATGGAAAAAGTGCTTTAGAACCTTTGAATATGGATTTTGGCCTCCATAGATGCTTGATTCCAAATGCAATGTCTGATCTCTAAGTCTTCTGAGGTTTCAGACTTGTGAAGTATCTCACTTTAGCAGCTGCACCCATAAAATTGCTTATACAAGCAAATTAGTAGAGACCTGAATCTTTCCCTACTTCCTCATGAAAATTCTGGAGCAAGGCCAGTCAGATTGATGTATTGCCATCTTCCCAGCTGTTTCTTACCACCACTGTAACTGTCAAAGGAATCAAGCATAAAGGTACCTGTGGGCATTGTAGGGAAATCTAGAGGGATAAACTAGTTCAGTGGTTGCTAGACTTTGTGTTGAAGTAGATTTGTGAGTGGATTTTTTCTTTTTCTATGATACTGATAAATTTGTTTTGGTTTGTTTGGTTTGGTTTTTTTAGGTTTTTTTTGGGGGGCGGGCGGGGGTTTGTTGTTTTTTTTTTTTTGATGTCCTATTGCAGAGCTTTGTACTGAGCAGTGCTTCAGCTGCCCAGGAGTTCCCATAGCTCTCCAAAAGGCTACTGCAGGAAAAACCAGCAGCAGATAAAGGCTCCTGCCTCCTGACATGCTCATATAAGTGAGCAGTGGGAGAAATGAGCCTTTTTTTTCCTCCTGGGTTGATATTAGGAAACTAACTCACCATGGACAGGGAGGTGAGAGTGCACAGTGGCAATTAACACCAACAGCCCAAATCATCACCCTTGCATGGTTACCTAATGAGACGAAAGGCAAGCAAAGTGCCTTAGCTTAGCTTTTATTTAACTAGAAACTGTTAAGGAACCTTTTAAAATTACCCCTTTGAATTCCATAGCAAGGACATAGCTAGAAAGTGTTAGCAGAGAACAGCTGCCCATGGCCCCCGACTCTGACACTTAATAGCTTTTTTTGCCAGGTACCAGCTCCGTTCTGCCAGCTTCTCTCTCATTTTCTTCCAGGTTTTGACAAAAGATCTTTCCTTCTAGCTCAAGCTTCAATTTTCCCAGCAAGTCGGTCGTGGTGAGAAGGTGTCTGACTTCAATATTTCTTAACAGAAACAGCACTTCTAGATTTACAAGGCCCAAGAGGAAGGCTGTGTTTAGCCAGAGCAGTCTCTCTTAGAGACACAGTCTATAATCAGAGCAGTGAATTCTCTCATGCTGAGCATGGGACCCGCTGACTTCTCCCTGAGGTCCCATGGTTAGGGATCTACCCACACAGTGCACTGTCTCCCCCATTTCCCCTGGGAACAGAGTAGTCCAGACTCTGCTAATGAGCAGTAATTGATACAGGATGATGGATTTAGAAGGCTGGGGCCAGCAGGGCTGCCAGGGGTCCCATGCTCAAAGGTGCCATTGGAGACACGTTTCTCAGCTCCAGCCATGCACTGTATCTTTTCCTGAGCACCTGCATGAATAGAATACCTTTCTGTGATGCTATTCATAGGCCCATCCTAGCATATAATCTAGTGCCCAGACAGAGACTGCCCAGCATTTGACTGGAAATAGAGCATTAACCCATCTGATTCTTATATAAACATTCAAAACCATGGCAGGGGCTACCTGTATCTGTTTGAATCATCAGAACCTATTCTGTTGTGAAAATCTTTTACACCCAAGAGCAGAGTGGTTAATGACTATTTGAGGCTCTTTGAGCATGAAAGCCTGAGTTCACTATTTCTGGAACCAAAATGCTGTCTGGGACAAAAATATTGTCACTTACACAGCAACCATGTCCATTAATGAGGAAAGACAGTGTTTGCTTTCCATCTCCATCTCTTGCATCATGGCTTCTCTTTATCTCAGTCCGTTTTGAACAAGTTCATAAGCATGGGTACTTTTTCTCCATTGAAATTAGGAAGATCTCTAGTTTTAATGAGTAATATGTTGTGGCAGCAACTTGAAGCTAATGTATTACAGAACAGAGGTTGGCAGCAGAAACCTACCATAAGTTACAGTGTGCCCAATTATGCTAACAAGCTGGGTAGCAACAACTGAATGATTCCAACAGAATATAAACCAGCATAATTGTTTTCCTGCAATTTTTTATATCAAATATCTCTTCTTTTAAAAAAACACATTTTTTCTTTCCTCTACTCTTCTGTCTCCTGTTGAGGAGAAGCTTAATCTATGCCTCAGCAGTTTGTTGTACCTGTTGGAAAAGAGAGAACACACTGCTTTTATGTGGATTAAGCTGCCTGTTTCCTCATAGATTTTCTTCTCTGATCTACCTTTAGGAAAGAAACCTGCCCAAGGGCATTCTCATGGACACTGTCAGCAGCATTAACTTTCAGTGTGGGTAGGTTGCTACAAACCTGAGGTGATACAACTCAGACTGGCTGTCGTCTTTTTGCTCACCTATAGTCTAAAACCCATAGCAAAAACACAGCAGGTCACAGGAGAAGAAAGGGCTCCCTGAGAGCACAGCTGCAGGGCTTCCTCACACAGGCAAGATGCAGTGACACCACCTTGTGTCTGTGTCAAGGGTTTTGCTGCACAGTTCCTTCTGTGAGTGAATGCAGGTAGTTTTCTTTTTATGGTTGGTGGGGATCTTTCCATGCTGCTATTCCATATCACATAGCTTTTTAAAACATTAAATTCATCACTGAGACCTGGCTTTTCAGTGAGACTCTTTGCTCCAGTTTTGGGCTAAGGAATCACTATATACAAACCATGGCTTACAGCAGTTTTGACTTTTTACAATAAGGATTTGAACCAAAGTAGCTTTATGATGATGATTTCTAATGATGGAGGTCCCCAGCAGTGATAGGTAAGAAAAAAACTTAATTCACCAACACTGATTTGTACTCGGATAATATTTGGGCTGAAATTTTAAATAAAATTCAACAAGGAACACAAGGGTAAAAGGAGTCTTTCAGTCTTTCAATTTGCCCTCTTCCAGGGGCACAGATTAAAAAGATATGACTGTTCTAGTAGAAAGACTTTACTCATTTCTCATTCCAGAAGCTTGTAAAAATAGTAGTCTGGGGTATATTTTATTTTACTTCATTTTATTTTATTCTATTTCATTTCATTTTATTTCATTTTATTTATTGCCATATTTTCACAGACTTTGCTGATCACAGAGCCTTCAAGTATTCCAGCAGTAAGTGGTGACTGAAAGAGGCCGATGAGTGTGGCCCTTTAGGAGTCCCAGTGATGCACTTTGGCATTCCCAAGCAGCCCCAAGCCATGGCATCTGGCCATGCACCCTCTGAGAGGCAAGGCCTGATGTGAGAAACGCCTTCAGCACCAGGAGCACACAGACCCTGCCCAGCCCCACCTCGGGCCCTGCAGTGCCATGGCCTGAGGAGAACTCTGTAGCACCCCGGATTTCAGGCAGCATTTTTCTTCCAGATGTAGCAGGGCATTTCCCTGCCACCACCGCTCTGTGCAGCCCCCTGCCCCTGTGTGGTGTGAGTTCACTCCAGGAAAGGAATGTGCAATCAAGATCTCCAGTTCAGACCCAGGAGCAGAATGCTGTCTTTAATTTATATAGCATATACACAAAGTGAACTCTCAATCTGATTTGTATTGTTTGTGCATATACTATTTTCCTAGTATCAACATAGACTTATGCATATAATTTCATTTGTTTCGGTTGGGTTTTTAAATTTTAAAAATTCTTTTCAGCTTCTACTGCACAACACCCTTCCTGTCTCTTTCTTTCTCTTAGTAAATTCAAATGTGTACATGTGGTTGTGCAGATAAATGTGCACACACAGAGCCCCCATTCAACCCTGTGCTTCGTTAAGGCTTGCAAGTTGAGCATTTCCTATTGCCCAGCTCCAGCATCTCTGGAGATGCAGCTCTCTCTATTTATGTGTAAGTTGCTTCTAAATAATAATGATATCCTGCCTCATATGAGAATTATTTCTGATTATGTTTCCTGTGGCAATAGGAATGTCAGGTGAGAAGGGCCCTCAGGGATGACGACAGCAGTTATTACTTCTGCCTCCATCACACAACAACTTCAAGAAACTCATCCCATCTTTAGGCTTTAATGGTTACCAGAGAACTTTAAAAAATTGTAATGAACCAAATAATTTTTAAGAGGCAAAACCACTTCACACTAGCATCAAATTCAAGCAATATGCCTTTGTAAGTTCCTTATTAATAAGGCAAAAGTATTTTTGATTTTTACTGTATTTTTCCATGTTGTGCCATGTCCAGAATCTAGAAAATCTACCTCACAGATGCTTAAACACTGCAGTTAGGCAAGCCAAGTAGGTTACTAAGAAATATAGGTGTTTTGTACACAGTATTATAAACAATAGTGAAAAAAATGTTATTATGGCTATCAAACAAACTAGAAACAGAAACAAAATAGTCTAGGCTTTATAAAATATGTTAAATTGTGGGTTGTGACATTTCCTCTTTTCATCCAATGAATTGGCCAAGTAAAGTCTGGACACTTTTATTACTGCTGTTTTGGTACAGGACATGTTGTTAAACATGATCCCATTGTGACTGAAGGGTGTCCTGCAACAATCTACTGATTGGGTGGTTGATCAATGCCATCTGCTTCCAGAGCTGGACTACTCCTGGTCTGAGAAGGCAACACAGGCACAAAGAAATGCAGTCCAGCCCCATGACTGAGTGGTCAATGGAGTAAGGACAGCTTGTGGAAGAGTCTTCAAAGAACAGAGTTTCAAAGGTGGAACTTGGCATGCAGAAGTTCCAGGAAGAAAGCTCCAAGAGTAGGAATGAGTAACAAAAAAATTAAAATGCCAAATGTGGGAAACTGAGACACAGGAATCAGTAATGCAATACAATCAGAAGTGTATGGTTGAGAGATCCCAAAAAGAGGCGGAGAGGCTTTACCAACTTGTTTGTGCACATGTTGGAGAAAATGTCACATTCTATTCTATTTGCTGTGTATTTTGGATGGTTGAAAAACTCCTTGAAGTCTTCCAACATTTCACAGGAAAAGATTCTGGGATTTTTCCTGGGGGTGTCAGAAGGGGGAGGGGTCCTTTTTAATTTAACATTTTTAGTATTCAAATTAGAAAACTTTCAGCATCCTGGGGTGAAACTCAAAAGCCTTTCCCTAGGAAGCCTGGGAGCATATCAAAAATCAATGGCATGGAGGATGGAAAAAGTTTCAAAAATGTGAGACTGGCAGGAAATACTGGCACATTTCTGTTTGATATTTACTTTCTTGGCATGCAGTGGCTCTTTTAGCGCCAATGGAAAATGCTTTAGTGCCAAGCCACTCTCAGATAAATCTGCACACAAATACACTTTGAATTGGCATGTAACTTTTGAGATTAAGTTTTAACCCTTGCCAAAATATGCATTTTTGGATTCTAGCATCTCTCTTAAGTTAATTAGGTAAGTTTATAATACTAAAATGCTACACATGACTGATTTGAATTTGTTGCATCTGAGCTCTGCAAAACCAAATGAATGAGGAAGAATGAAGACACCTGACACGGAAAAACAAACAACCAAGGCTCTGAGTTTTGTAGAGACGTCAAGGAAATTGCAGCCAAAAAAACTACACAACCTAAACCTAATCTCTGGGGATGACTGAGCTCCATTACAAGAGCAGAGGTGATCTTCACATGGGTGGGGAATGTGAAGGTTGAGGAAACACAAGCAGACCATACATCTAGTCAAGTCTACAAGCATTCCTTACATCTAAGGAATTTTAATGTCCCTTAGCCATTCTTATTAAATCCATGCTTGCACTATAGCCTACTCAAAATCATAGACTTTCAAGTTCAACCTTCAACTGAACAGTCTGTATAATCCTGAAAGGAAAAACTAAAACCTCACATTATTCCAGAGTCCAGGTTTTCAGCTTAGCCTATTGACTGTGCTGTCCCCTGGCTGGTCAATGACTGGGAGGAGGTTTACTGTGTCTGTTTTGCTAACAAAGCACTTATGTGGGAATATCTCAGATCAGAGCACTCCCTGCAGCAGTCTGGGAGCAAGTACTGGAGCCTGAGGCCATGCAGGGATTGAACATAACTGCATTTCAATATAATAAAGTCCATGTGGCATTATGGACACAGGCAGGACATGCACATCACTGTAAGCAGTGCCATGGTCACTGAACCAGGGGTGTGGTGGGGATCAGGAGCCAAAGCCAGGCAGCACAAAGAAACACCTACAGAGCAAAAAACTTTTGGATATTAATCAAAGCCTGGAGCTGGATCTTGTGCCCATTTCCCAGGTTTTTCTTCCTTCTAATTCATCAGCATTATGCAGAATATTTCTCAAGAAGGGAAGGTTCCTTGCACCCTCTTTTTCCTCATAGCTTTGCAAAACAACACTTCTGACAGAATGCCTCTCTGTCAATGGTACAGTGAGAACCAATTGGCACTTTGGGGAAGCTGAAGAATACCACTGGATCAACTAGAATTCTTGAAATTACATTCTTTTTCATGCCAGTATGTGAAGAAAATATAATAAATTGCAAATAAATGAAAGTTATGAGAACAGAGATCAACTCAAGAGATTCTGCTGGTGTTGTTTTTATATAAACCTTAATTAGGCTGTTTTTAAAGGGCTAAGACACATGAAATCAGCATGAATCTGAATTACCTATATTCCATAATCCCATTATTATACCTCATCAGAAAGCAATTACTTGAAATATAGCTTGCTCTAAAACAGTCCCTTTTTGGCAGCAGCAGAACAAAAATATTAAAGTTCAGCCATGTCAGCTAAGACAAAGACTGGTGCTGTTAAAAACCGCAGGTATGCAAAGTCTTCTGGTGTAATGTAATAGAGTAATATTAACTTTTAACAAAACACAATGAACATTCTATTCAATAAGGTGTGACATACCTTGTTTGTGTCATTTATCTCCTCTAATGTTGCTTCTTTGGCTTCAAACCAGTTAAGTCAGAGAACCCCAATACAAAATCTCTAGACCAGTATTTCTGGGCCTAACCAACGTATGAACCATGTCAGACTCCAGATTGCTCTGACTGCCCCACTGCAAAATTACTTGAAATCATATATTTATGAAAAGAGGAACATCAGCTGTCATCTTAGCTTTCCAGCATTTGGGGAACTTTCTTCCACCCTGTCAATAAAAGTAGGGTTTATTAACAGAGCAGGAACTCAAAGGAATTGCTTGAAGCCTGTTTCTTAGATACACAATTTATGGTATTCAGACTTCACCAAAAATGTGTCAGGGGAAAAAGGTTGTTTCATATCTTTTCTGATCAAAGAGTTCATTATTTAAAATACTGTCAGGTTGTCTTTCATCTTCAGAACTGGCAAGCATAGGAAAACATATTGCAAATAAAAGCAGCCTTCCAAAACGTCATACTGATTATGCATTCACAAGTCAGCTACTTGAGACTCAGCGAGACAACAAATATCACAGAGCCTACTATGTGTTTTAGCTGTTGTGGTTTGAGAGGCTGGACAATAGCCTTTTCTACACATATGACAGCCATGTCACCATATGTACAACCAGTGACTGTATTCTCTAACCTATACGTTTAAGTTTAGGTTAATTTCTTTTGGTGGTTGACAGAATATGGTAGAGACAGGCATTAAGTTCCTTGCATTTTATCATACTACTTCTTTCACAGGACATATGTTGATATGTTCTGTAATTTGGTCAAGTAATTTTTCCCCACTATTTCCCCACACTATGACAATGACTACAATATATGACAATTTGGTTCTAGGAACCTAAAAAAACTACTGTAATGCGTGGTTAGACACTTTTTGGGCATGCAGGATCTTCTTCAAAGTTATGAGATGTTCCCCAGTGTGTACCTTTCCAACATTAATGAGGTGTTGAGAAATAAAATGAATGCATGTTAAATTGTAACTATTAATGTGCAACTGTTTACTTCTACTGAGTTTAACGTTTTTTCTCTCAGAAAAAAAATCTTTAGTGTATGTTTTCATTAGTATGGGATCCTCAGAAGAACAGGGAAATTGAGAGTATTTAATGTCTTTTGAAGGAATGCTTTCAACTGCTGAGAATGGAGGGGAAAAGCCATGGAAGTAATTTGCTACTGAATTTCTTCATAATTACAGGGTTACGACACATACAAAAACAATGAGTCTCCTTTTGAAATTTTACGTGGGTGAAAGGTGAAGATCAAGCTGAATTGGGTCACTTGTTTACTCTGACAGTGATGACAATCTTGAATATCTAGTAATCAAAAGAACCCAGGAGCCACATTGACATAAATGAAAATTCACACCTTAATTTAAGAAAGCCTAAAATTATTCAGTCTTTCTTTTTCCAAAATAGTTTCTACAGATTTTACTGATAGCACCAGTAAAAACTGATAAAATACCAATATAGCTTAATTATCCCCAAATTTTTTTGTGTCCATATAGTCTGTGTCTGTAGTAGTGCCCATTATGACACCCTTTGTCTGTCTTGGAAAGCTGGCAATAAGTTAATGTTTGATGATACACAACAATTCAGCTGAATCAACATTTACTGGTATAGGAATAAAGTTTGTGAAGAAGTTATTACATGGTGTGCCACTGACTCCTTAATTCACTAATGTTCTTTAGCACACACAGGTAGGAAATTCTTCACTTCAAGCATGGTGAGGCACTGGAACAAGTTGTCCAGAAGTGTTGTGGAAGCCCCATCCCAGGAAGTGTTGAAGGCCAGGTTGGATGAGGTCCTGAGCAACCTGGCTGAGTGGATGGTGTCCCTGCTGGCAGGGGGGGTTGAAACTTGATGATCTAGATGATATTGAAGGTCTCTTACAACTCAAACCATTCTATGATTCTATGAATTTCAGCTGAAATTAGAATCTCTTTGTCAAAGAGATGGTGAATGAATCATCTTTTATCAGGACCAGTTCCAGGTCCTGCACAGATCAAAAATCATCACAGAAGGTGTTCCCATGTGTCTCTTTAAAAATGTAAAGATGGCGCTAATAGGATTTAGTCTTCTGAGGAAACAGCATTATAAATCTTTGTGAGCATAAGACACACCATTGTTTCATATTTTTTCCCTAGGTTTTGAGAAACAAAATATTAGATTCAACCTAAAAGATTCATGTAATTCCCAACACTTCGTTTCCTGTTTTATCCCTGTAGAGATCCATATTGTGAATCAGCAAACTCTCCTGCTTTCTTTGGGTAGGAAAGGACCCTTTGTGTGCTCAGATAAAATTATTTTGTAGGAATCATCCGCTGGAGATGAAGAAGCAGATTTTAACAGGTTTTACATAATACAGAATTAGACACTCCAAATAACCAACTAGAGAACAGGTAAATTCAATGAGCTCTTCAGAGTCACACCGAGGGCTTGTAGACATAACTGCTCTCAAATCCAGACCTCTGGGAGCCAAATAACTTCTGTACAAGATTTTCCTTATTCATCACTATGAATACGCAAATCTTGTTTAAAAAGTAGTCTAGGTAGACCAATAATTATAATTAGGAATATTATTAAGAATGTGTCTTGAGAACACCTTCCAGGTGATCAAATCAGACTGTGATCTCAACAATGTTACTAAAAAGGAAAAGCATTAGAGAAAAGAACATCATTTCAGGCTGAAAAAGACTACCTGTTAGGAGCTAGTGAATTAACATTTTCTTCTAGATAAAATATGGCAGCACACTGGCAGTATACTCAGTTTGTCATGATGAACAAAACAATTTATTAGGTTTCTTTCATCTTTAATTTCAAAAATCACCTGTCTACTTTAACAAGACGGAGCTTTTGACAGGGGCCAACAGTAATGATGATGGACATACCCTTTTCACTTACAGGGGATTTTTTTATTTACATATATAACGTTTCTCATAGCATTAACAGTATTCAAAATATGCTGAAAAGGTTATTGAAGCAAGTCTAGATCTGTCTGTCATGTAAACATGGGGAGTGCAAATATATACAGGATGATTATCAGTAGCTTAAGTGTCTTCTGTCATAATGGCATTTAAGCCTTATTCCATGTGTTCTGAGATTATTTTTAAAAATCTGTTTTTAAAAACAGGAAGACAAATCACTTCTTGTGAGTTGTTCAGCCATTTGACTAAGAATTACTCTTTACCCCCAAAGTCCCACAACTCTTCTAGCATAAAATTTAAAGTCAAGATATCGTAAATATCAGGAATAACATTGCAATTATTTTATTTAAAGTGTATTTATTTACTTGTTTCGGTTCTCTACATTCCTAAAATATAGTTCTTAAAAGCTATAACAAGAACTAATTTAAGTAGCAGCTCAAAAATGCAAAGAACTCAACTCTTTTTCATCCTTACTATGTTTGGTTTTCATTCTGTAAAATGAAGTATGAAATGAAGCCTGAAGCAGAATGATTAAGAAATACAACTGTAACAAAAATGTCACCTTTCTCAGAATATGATTTCCTGCTTCTTCTGATCCCAGTATTCATTTCCCACAGCAGTATATCTGTTTCTCTGCACAAACATGTGGGCCAGAGGTTGATTTCTTGTCTATGGAAAAAAACTAAGTATAGTAGTATAGAATCTAAACACATTCTTTTTGTAACTTACCTTACTTACCTATACATACCAACACCCATCACTCCTGCAATGGGATGTCAGACAGCTTGCAAAGAAATCTCTTTTTCCAGAAAACTCAGCCTAGCAGTAATTGTGGGTTTGTGGGAATAACTTTGTCACAAGAATTGACCGAATCAGAGCCTAAAGCAAAGAGCAAACATTCCTTTTGCCTACACAGCTCCCTGTCATCCAGCTGTCTTCTGCACACTCTTGCACAAGTCAGAAGCAATAATGTGTCTTCCCAAAACAACTGCTATTTGGCATTAAAAAAAGAACCAGGAGGCTTTGGCTGTACTGATCCACAATGCTAAATGTTGGTTCACAACACAATCAGATAAAGACAGAAAATGGAATCAGGAGGAAATCATGAAAAGTGCTGTATCAACAGCCTTGTTGAAATGGGAAAATCTCACCATTATATTGAAGTTGTTGAATACAAAAGTAAAGATGGTTCCTAAGCCAGCAACGCCATGAGGCAATTTTGATGGCAATTTTTGTATTATGTCATCAGTAATTTATAACTAAATATGTGCCCTTATCAAGATGAAAATCATATGATGAAAAGAGAAGTTAAAATTAATTTTTTCCCTATTAGCCTGCTTGTAATTTTTGAGAATAGGCTTTCCAGCAAGCCTGCCTTTTGTCTCACTAGATGTGAATAACAAGATTAAAACTTGAAGGGCTTTGTCCTCAGCCAGTTTACATTTGAGTACAAGAGTTGAGGCTTTGGACTAAACTATTCAAAAGCTCAATTGTGTTTTAAAAATTCAAACAATCTTAATATTTTAATATTCCCCCTCGGGTTATTGAGAAAAATCAGATTTAATACTCACCAACCATCTGATTTATATAAATATCTTATAAACTTTAATACTGGTGCCTTTATGCACTTAAGAGCCACATGGGATATGAGAACAGGGAAAAGTTGCAGAGAAAGTCAGTGGGAAAAGATCTGGTTTCTTAGTTATAAAGCAATAAAAAGCATGCATTTAAAATTACATATTTTAATATTTCACATAACCTGTGCTGGATGCTGTGGAGAATGAGGCTGTGGGTTCTGAACTTTGCATGTGCTTGTTGATGGTTACAAGTCCAGGTGGGGGGCCCTCGCTGTGTGCTCAGGCACTGTGTGGTCAAGCATGCCTGCTGAGGAAAAATCATCCTCCTGGCCCAAACTCCATGAACCACTCCTGCTTTTTAGGTTATTCATATCTGTGGGATTTACCATCAGTAAAGGTAACTGGGCTGCTGCTAACATGGATGGCAGTGATGTCATTTGCTGTATAGCACTAGAATGACAGAATTCATAAGAATTCATCACCTGACTTGGACAAAATTCCTCCCTGCAGAGAGGGTTGAATATGAAACGAGTGTACTGCAGAAGTTCCAGTTAAATCTTCAAAATGAGCTGCAGGCTGGGGAACACAGGAGGGAATCCGTGGGGATGGAGGCAAGAGGAATCAGAGAGTGGGGCAAGGTAAAAATGTGCCAGGTAGACCTCAATAACAACCCTCCTGCATGAATCCTGGAGGGTGTGAACACCCCCTGTGCACCCCTGGAGATGGAGAGGAGGGCTGGGAGGTGTCTGAGGGGCTTTTGGCACTGGGATAGCTCTGTGCTGACCTGGCTGTGCAGAGGGAGGACAACATGCACAAGGGGACTGAGGAAGGAACTCAAACCGCACCCTTAACTGATGTCATCTATTGCTGTATTGCTTCACAGTACTGTGGAAGGTTCTTTTTTTCCAGGATTGACTGTATTATCTTATGCTGTGAGAACTTAGGGGCAAAAGCAGGGCCTGTGCTGAAAGCTGCCATTGACCCAAGAGTGAAATGGCAAAGAGCTGCATAATGCCAACAGCCACGGGATGTGACAAGAGCCAAATCCCACAGTGGCTGTTCGACCCATGCAGACCACTGGCTCTGCTCAGAACAGCACTGTGCTCCGATGTCACTTTGGAATCTAAGTGGTTTTAAAGCCAAAGGAAGCTGACTCTTATCGCAGAGCAAGCATCTCCCCAGGCAGCACCGCAACAACAGTTACACTGGAGCCCTGCTGCAGGAAAAACTGCTGAAGCCTTCCCGTGATGACAAGCCCCCAGCTTGATGCTCCCTCTGGAGCTCTCATGGCTGCAGACGCCAGGAGACTCAAGAGAGAGAGGCCCATGGAAAGGCAGAAGCAAGGAGCAGCCTCTGCACAGTGTCCTTCTCTCCTTCCACTCATCTTGGACAATGTCACCATAGAGGGACCATCACAGGATCACTAAAAATTAAAAGAAACTTTAAAAGTTATTTAGTTCACTCTCCTTTTCCCCTTTCAAATGCAGGATCAAATTTAAATCAACTCATGATAGATGCTCGTTCCCCTGTCCTGAAGGAATTTCTAGTTATGGACATTACTTAATTTCCTTAGTAATTTGTTTTTGTCTTTGTCTTTTTTTAGTCTTTACCATTAGACATTTTTCCCCAATAGCTCACTAAACTAGGAAATTTAACCTCATCATTTATTTTAGCAGACAGAGAAGCACTTTTTTCCTTCCTCACTGAGGAACACTTGACATGTTTGAGACTCCTAGGACATCTTCCAGAACCCATCTCCTCAGTTTCAGACTGGGAAAGGCAGGCAGATGGTAAATTACTTACACAGAAAGCTTATGTATTAGATTATTGCTCCCAAGTCTGTTAATGCAACACAGATATAACAGGATAATCCATCAGGAAGAAGCCCTCTACTAGAAGCAATAATTTCAATGGCAAAATTGAGTAAATAGTAAATATTAGAAGAATCCAATCATTTTATTGAACTCTGCTCCAGAACTGACTGTAATCTGATTTACAGAACTTCTCTTTTTGTTGTTAGTGAAAGAATGGTATATGATCCATAACTTCAGGCTAACAGCTAAAGGGATTGGGAGTGGCAATGCTTAGTTCTGATAAACTACTGTATATGCCATTCTTGCTGGAGACAGATGTGAAAATGGAAGGGGTCATTTGCACATTGGCCAAGCCTTTTGTCCCGTAAGAGTGTTTTATAAACATGAAATGTCCAGATGATTCCCAAAAGAGGTAAAATATTTATTGCAATATTGATATTGACTTCTCAAAGTCTCAGACGTGTCTATGTCTCACTGTACACTGAGACCTAAATTCACCCCCTCTAAATAAATCATCAAACTGAGGTCCTATACAGGCAGTACAGAAATACAGGACCCTCCAGAGAGCTGCAGGAAAATCATTCACTAATTGCCCATTGCCTTAATTGAGGAATTAAAGGCAATTTTATTCACTACTTTGTCACTTCAGCAAATCCAAAACTCTAATTATGTAGGCCAAGAGTGGAATTTAAGGCATATGATCTCCTACAGAAACTGTTGGGTGCTCTAGCCCACATACAGTGATACCACAACGTTTTCCTGCTTACCTTGTTCTGATTCATAGCTTTTCTATACAGACTCCAACTGCAACCTGTTGCTCTGATATCTCTACTACACTGTATTTATGATACAATACACCAATCCAAGCTTTTTCTTCTACAGAAGTGTTGACATTCAGAGCAACAAGAACAGAA
The DNA here is from genome assembly GCF_048771995.1 of Taeniopygia guttata. Classification (NCBI taxonomy): domain Eukaryota; kingdom Metazoa; phylum Chordata; class Aves; order Passeriformes; family Estrildidae; genus Taeniopygia; species Taeniopygia guttata. The sequence continues at coordinate 12,777,138 of NC_133028.1, forward strand.
AAACAATTCTGAAACAAAGAAAAACAGGAATAATTTTGTAGAAAATTTCTGTCTTTCTAGAAGGAAATGTAGAGAAGAAATGAAGACATACAGCTGTGTAAGCAAAGAAACTACTTTTATAGATTGTCAACAGGTATAATTGGGCCTGAGACTCTACTTTCAAAGCCTGAGACTTATTTACTACATGCAGAAGGACATGTAAAGTAATATGGAATTTCCCACAGCAAGGACAACTTAAAAGTTCTGCATGTTGACAGAAATCTAAAAACTTTGCCACCTGGCAATCACTTCAGTGACCTGTGAAAAATAAGTTGATGGTCTCAACTCAGTTTCCAGATGTAAAGTGGCCACAGTGAGAAAATCTCCATTAAAATTAACAGTAGTTGGCAGCTATGCCAGCAAGGCCTCAGATGTCCCCTGAGAGCTGGCCAGGAATGGGAAGAGCTCCTTCAGTTTGCAGTCATTAATAAACAGCTTGCACCCTTGCAATCTTACAGTACAGTAACCAGTAATGGCCACACAACTTATTTACAAATGCAAGATCTGAAATATTATATTTTATTTCTTTTTACAGCATTTATTTCTCAACACTATTGAGTCCCTTCAAAACATGTTTACTGAAACAAAATTTAGTGAAGAAATCCTTATTTTACGTATTTCTTCCACATAAGGGGGGAAAAAGATCAAATTTAAACATCTGTCCTAAATAAAATACAACACAGACTCATGAATCTGACAGGGAATTTGGTTAGCAAAAGCTTTATTAAGGTAATGCAGGGCACGTTGTTTTTATAGCTGGGATGTGGCTGCAGAGGCAGTGGAGTCAGACCCTGCTTGGACAGCAGATGGTGTCCTACTGTAACACTAAGCTCCAGTGCTCAAAGAGGAATCTTAAACCAGCCTTTAAAATACTCTCCAATTTCCATTTAATTACTTTAATTGGCTTTATAGGCTATGTAATAAAAATGATGGATCTGTTTAAGCACTAGGCTGAATTAAAAGGTTTAGTGCGTCAAAACCAGTGATTTTGAAATATATGTCCCATTTCTATGAGTATTTTCCAATATTTAAATCAACTTTCAAAAAATGTGATCATGCCACTTAGATGCCTGAGCAGTCCTCTTCAAAGGTACCACAGACAAATAGCTATTAAGAATCCCACTGAGTGTCAAGGTAACCAAATACCTCCCAGTTCTCTGGGCCTTGGAAAATGTTCTCCTTACAGTAAAAGATATCTGCATATAATAATGAAAAATCAAATCTTGCCATTGTTCCGATAAAGGCAATGCAAAAACTTATGAGCCTTCATGGGAAAGGACCATTTTTTTTCTCCTGTGCTGTATAGCAACATCTTCAGTGGGCATCTGGTCCCTATTGAAGCTCTCAGATACCAATAGTACAATTAAAACGCCACAGGAATTAAATTTCTTCCTGGTAAATTACATATTGTTGCTGTAATAATAAATCTAAAGGAATAATTTCATGCTTTCATTCTGTGACCAAAGATATTTCTCCTTGTGTGGGTTTTTTTTTTCCGATCTTTGGGATCTGCAGAAGTTCCCAGAACTTTGTGACTAATAAGGTGGATGGGTGGTGAAGAGAAGCCTGTTGCGTTAAGAAGCTCCAGGACTGCTGAAGTCCCTGGACTTCAGGAAAGTAGATAGGTAAAAGTGAGAGATCCTTCCAGGATTTCCACTTTGAGGAGCCCTTCAAAGTGCTGCACAGAACCTGAGTCATGAGTGAACCTGGTCTGAAAACCCTTCTCCAGATGTCCAAATCACAGCTGTGGTCACTGTGGGGTCTGATGCATTGCAGCAGACCAGTGTGACTCAGCTCAGAGATATCTGGAGTTTGCAAGCCTAGACTGGATTTACTGTCACTGGGTGGGCAACATTTGTTGGGAACAGTTTTGTCATTCATACTGGGAGGTGATGAAATCTCTGCCTGCTGGAGCAGATAATCATCATCTTGTACAGCCAAACCCAGGCTGGGACGGGGAGTTATAAATGGTTACAAATCAAATCATCACTGAATTTTGTTTTTCCACACAGAGATTCTTGTAAAATTCTACTCTCTTTTTGCTTCTTTCTGAAAAAAAAATTATTATTCCTCTAGCTCCAAGTTATGAGAGTAGTCTCACTAATTTTGGTGAGATTCTTCACATGAAAAAGCACTCTGGACCTGATCTCTCAGAGAAATAGGTTAGGAGTAATTGTATGAATGAGATACCTGGTTTTCAAAAAATGCTTTTATTTTCTTCCTCATCCCAGATATGACAGAGGATGCAGGGGTCAATATTCTCCAAGAGCATTTACATAAGTTCTTCAAAAGCAATAAAATGATGAAACCCAAAATCTGCAAATTGTGGTGATTTGTAATGCTTTGATTTATAGCCCTGTTGGGTTTGGAGTGAATGATTTCTACAGAGACCAGTCCCTCTAATCGGAATTTTACAAGAAACGGATGTGCTAAAAGAAACAGAAAGCTAACAGGGCTTCTGGTTACATTTTCAGCCTGATTTATAGAGCTGTAAAACTCTCTGTATCAGGGAGCTGACACCAATTTCTAGAAAGCTGTGAACATTTGTTTCCATCTGATTTTCCTGCAGGGCTCCTAGGCCCATTTCATTCACAAACGACCCCAGTGAAATCCATGTCAGGTGTTGGAAAGTGTGGGACACCGGTGAAACTAGTGAGCTGGCAGCAAAGGAGAACAAGCTAGTCCTGGAATGTCGATTTTGGGGACAGAAGTGTACTTTTAAGGAATGAGGAAAGGAAAGGGAGCTGAGGTGGGAGCAGGCATTACCACGGCTGAAATGGGTAAGGGAGATCTGGTCTGGCACAGCAAGGGGTGCTGTAGAACTGAGAGGTGCCTGGTGAGGACAAGCAGGTGCAGGAGGCAGATGGGCGAGCCTGGAGCTGCAGCAGCCATGCCACTGCAGCAACAGCTTGCACCCTGACAGATGCAAATGCCACCTGCATGCAGATGCATTCAGACAGCAGGAGAGCAAGGTTGTGAGACGAGGAAGAACTGGAGAGAAAATGGGCAACAAGCCAGGGACAGGAGGTGCATTCTAGTCAAGGCTGCAGCCCTGGTTAGTGCACACAGCACAGGGACACGGTCAGACAGGCAGTGCCCCTGAGCTGTGAGCAGGGAGCGGGTGGCAGGAGAAGTGCCGTGGCTGCTCTCCTCTGCAAACCTCACCAGAGCTGGGCTGCAGATGGGGACATGCACTTAACAGGAGATGCCCACGACCAGTTATGACAGCAAAAAACCCCAAGGAGAACCAAACCAAACCAGCACATACATCCAGCCACTTGGGCACCTTGCAATGCCCAGGATAAGAGACAGTGGTGAGGAGCAAGACAGGGCATGGACATGGTCAGGAGAGGAGAGATGCAGTGAGCTCACAGGTCATTAGTGGGTAGATCACCAAGAACTGTCCTCTGGAGCTGGGCTGTGATTCACAGTAAAACATCCATCTGCCTCTGTGAGGATGATAAACTATTTGACCCACAGCAGGGAAAAGCTCCACAGCTTGGATATTTCCAGTTCTCCTTCTGATAGCTAGAAGTGTGTAGAAAAGTTTGTCTTGCAATTTCATGCCTGAAAGGAAGATGGTGTAGAGGTTCACACAAAATTATTTGAGATCTCTTTTGAAAAGGTAAGCTGTTCCCCTCCAGAAAAATAATTATGTGTCAGCCACAGGTTTTTACAGGCGCTTGAACTAGTATTCCATCCAAAGAGAGTTACAGAAGATTTTAGTGAAGGGGAAAAGAGAAAATTACTTTAAGCCAGCATTTTTAAACCTAATGGATCTTCAGATCCAAGGTCCTGATCATTAATTGTTCTAAGGCACTCTACATTCAAGGGCATTTAGCACGATGCCCAGTTGGCAAAGATTTGGGGATCAAAGTCTGAGGTATTTGTGTGTAGGCTAACAGGCGACATAAAATGGCAGCTTCTGTTGACATAGCATTTAGGAAAATTTTCTTACCTTGTTATGCTGTTTAAAGAAACCCTATCAAGTTGCCTTACTGTATAAAATTATTAAGTATTAAATACATTATTTTATAAAATGTTTAGTAGTATGTTGAGTTATTTTGGTTTTAAAGTGTCAAACTAAAAAAACAGATACCAATTAATAAACCAAGATGCATTTTCTTTCACTAAGTGCAGCTCCAAATTTTATTACAACTTCCCAAGGATTTACCTCCTGTATCTAAAAAGAAATGTATAGGTGTCTTAAATTAATTGTAAAGATCAATCTTACATGGAGAAGCCCTGATCCAGCAAACACATATGCTTATGAGTAATTTAACTGCTGAGCAACTTCATATAATTCAGTGGTTGAAGGAGAAGCTGTGATCCGTGGAGCTCCTAGTGTGGGTAAAGTTTTTTGTGGGCACAACTGTTTGCAGGACTGGAGCCAAGTATAACACTTATACAAATTCCCATCTAGAAGAAAAGGCAAATGAATACATAGTAAAAAGCAATTACATGCTATTGAATGTCCTAACAACTATATATTCTACAATAAGTGCACAAACAAAATTAGGGGTTGGAAGATACTCAGGATTCACCCATAATTGATGGATAATGAATGGAGAGGTGGAATGAAATAGAGAAGTGAAAGGAACGCAGTGTAACTCTCTTCATGTCTGAGTACCTCTCTAATTTAGGTGTTTCATAGATGCAATAGGTATACACAGAAAATATGCTAACACAAGAAAAGGGGGTTGCTCTCAACTACAGTCTTTGGACACTGAATGAAGATGTTGTCTAAAGAGAAATTATTTTGGTCTCTCAATATGTTTTAGAGCACCTAAGGCAGATGCTTTACAGATGCTCGATGTGGTCTGCAAGTGAAAAGCAGGCATCTCTAAAGATGGAAAAAATTTTCTGCCATACTCGGGACCCTGACACAGAAATTACCTATGCATTTTCTATCATGTAACTGCTAGCCAGAACATTAAAGCAGAGTCAGGTTTCTCCTGTTCCTTGTTCTTCCTGAGCAGCCCTTGGCTGTGCCCTAAGTGCTGCACAGGGACATGGCTCTCACGGGAAGGGGGGCTTCAGGCCCCAGAGGGGGAAGAGGCCACTGCCCTGGGAGGTGGGAGTGTTGGCTTTGAACTCTTTGTGGAGGGCAGCCCTGCTCGCTCTGAGCTAGGCTGCTGTGCTCTGTTCCAGCTGTAAATTTTTAAGAGTGACGCCGACTGACCCTGCCTGATGTGGAATTCAGCACTTCCCAGCAATGGAGTGCAGGTTGAGTGTCTTCACACCCTCACTATGAGCTGAGCTTCCTTGAGAGTCATGTAGCTGCTGAGTTTCTGGTTGTTAGGAGGTGGTGTTATGCCTTCAGGAAGCTGTGTATTCCAACACAGGAGCACCAGCTGGTTCTAGACAGCAGAAAGCATGCCAAATTTCTCTCTGAGATGTAGGCACCTGGAGCTTACCTGTGCCCTGGGACAAGCAGAATCCAAATGGCCATCAGCTCTCCCACAAAGCTAAAACCCTACAACTGGGAGAGACTGGATAATTTCCTTTTTGGCCTGTCCACCTTATTAAAATGTGTGTGAATACCTTCAGTCCCCCTGGGCCTGGCTGTGGAAGCTTTAAACACTCTGCAAGTTCTCCTTATGAATTGCCAGTAAAATAGATGGCTTGCAAATGTTTATGTTCCTGCACTTACCTCGCCCCTACGAAATAAATGCTGCTGCCAACCACAATACAATGCACCCAATGTCTTCTGCAGTGTTCTTGCTGCTGCTCACTCTAAAATGTGTCTTTAGGGGTGAGTTTCTACCTGTCCACCTCCCCGCCCCCAGCTGTAATTTGGCAGTCCCTATATGGAAGAGGCTGTGTTTGATCTGTTTACACACTAGACATTCACTTTTGCTCCACTGCATGCTACCTGCCTTTTTTTTTCCTTTGCATTGTTTTTTTTCCATTCTTATTTCTCTGAGTTTGCTCTCCTCTCTGGCTGAGCTTGGCTGTCTTACATCCTGCACTTCTGCTAAAAGTCCTTCCAGGCTGGATGCTGCCGCAGTGTGGTAGGAATACTACAAAGGTGCAGTTATTTTGCCAGCCTTTCTTCCTGGTGCATGCTCGGGATGCACACAGCTGATGACTGGATCTTTTGTTCAGATACATAATACCTGAAGTATGCAAATGCTTCCTTTCTGTTTACACAGGAGGAAAATAACACAAACAAGTCTTAATGAGCCCTTCCTTCTCATTTGCAATTAAAATTTAAAATAAAAAATCCTCTTCATATCAACCCAAAGTTTTGTGATGGGGCAAGTGCCACTGTTTCCTCGGTGTCATTGTCACCTTACAGAGTTCAGTGTGCTATGACTTTCAAACCACTTCTCCCTTGCCCTACCCTTTTTATCAGTGCAATCATCAGCAAAGGTCCTAGCTCTTAATCCCATCAGGCAACTGATGCAGGCTTAATAATGCCATGAAATGTTTTGTGACACATAGCCCAGAGGAATGGGGCTATGGGCAATGGAAGAAACGGGGAATAGGGATAATGAGGAACGGATAAGCTAATACCACCTCTAAAAGCCTGGAAATGTGAAGCCACATCTTCAGGCACAATACAACCACTTCACGGGTAATCAGGTGCTCGTTACAGGTCTGAACGCGCACATACCTGAATAACCAGTGGTGCTGCTGCCGCTGCGTTTATATTCAGGCTAAACACTCATGCAGGATGTAGGAAGTTTCGTCTGAAGGGAGCAGCGAGTAAAAGTAAGGGTTAATCATACCTGCAACAAAGAAAAGCTTTCTACTGGATCATCCAAAATAGTGCCCCTTGTAGGTTTTTTTCCCCCTTTACGCAAGAATTGCTTCACTGTTCTTTGAATGTGAGCTAACTTTGCTTATCAGTACCCAAAAGCAAGCCCCTGCAGGGTCCCTGCTGACAAACGCTGCAAGGCAGTCATGTCCTTTCCTCTGCCCTGACTGCAGTAATCAGAGAGATGCAATTTTCCAGTAGTGCTTGACAGCTTACATCAAAGGCACAGAAACTGTTTCTGGACATTGAAAAGATAAAATTCTAATACTAACTGATGCCTTCCTTCAGTTTTTATTGCAGTGCAATGTAAACAGATGCTGCTGGTTTTGAAAGCACATGTTCAGATCTGTCAAAGTGTATGTATGGCAGCGGTGATATCTGCTGCAGTAAGGGCTGGTGTTTGCCATCGTGTACATATTCTTGATTCAATCATCCTTATGGCATTAGCCCTATGTGTGTGCTTACACGTCCACAGATGTCTGTCTTTACATGTGCATGCATACAAACACAAACACATGCATATGCATTAAATGGAAACTGTAACCCAATCTTAACCAAGGGTTTAAATTAATCGTAATACATACACACTTACAGACATTGGGCTATATTTAACTTTCATATAAGCAATGTAGAACTATTATCTTCCGAGGAGCTCTGCAGTGTATGAGTCAGCCCCAAAGCCTCTTAGTTAGCCCATGGAAAGGCACCACTGACTTTATTGGGCTTTGGATCAGTCTGAAACCAATGGCTAATTGTCTTGTATAATATAACTTTCCCTTCCAGCAAACTTAAGATAAACTTAGATTCTAATTCCAACAACTCTGTAATTTTTTCCAAACAAATTCCTTATGGAATGGAAATGCCCATTCTTGTTCTGGGCATTTTTCAATGTTTTCATGTTTCTTTGTTTTGAAAATTGATTCAGTCATATTAAACATTATGCAAGCTTGAAAAAGATCACAGTCTCCAAGTATGCAAAGTGAAATTCTCATGCATACATAGCTCAGAAATAAATGTCATTAGCAAACTTCAAACTTGGCTAGCATTAAAGCCATCTTTGAGGAAGGGTAAATCACATTTAGAGAAATTCAACCTGATGTTTTAGAGAGTAAGAATAATTTAGGATTGCTTGTCCATCTCAGCTTTCTTATTTTATTATACACCCTCTACAACTTTCTATTTGCTTTCCAGGTGTTTTGAGATGGATTTGAGTATGCACGTGAAATTTGCAATTATTTAGAGGGAAAATTAACATGCTTGCACAGGTCTTCTTAAATTAAAGGGAGAACTGTCTGAAGATCTACATTTGAACTCTGAGCTATTAAGGCCATTAAGTTCATCCTAATTCAGGTATCACACTTGACAGAAATGTAGCTGAAATAATGTAATTTTTAAGAAACTAGTCTTGAAGACTCTTTTGACAATCCTCCTTTGAGTAATCTCTAAATTAAAAATCTGAGCTAGAAATTTATTACTAAGACTTCTGAACACAGATTTTGAACATACAGTTAATACTTAAACTGTATTTAAAAAGAATTTGGATGTGCTAATCACTAAAGAAATTTCACATTTGGATTATTATTTACATTGATATCAGCGGTATCTGATATCATCAGTGTTGTGGTGACATCACGCTGCTTTCTGGCACTGTAGGGTCTCAGCTGATGGGCATCTCACAGGGTACTCGAGTTTGGGCTCCCTGATAAGTGGCAACAGAGAACATCTCTGCTCAATAACATGCAGTCTGCATATTCAGGTGGGTGCCTATAGTCTTAATTGGAGGCAATTAATGCTTAAAGTGCTAAATTGTTTTGAAAACCACTGAATCCTGTTTCTATGTCTATTCCAGGCCCACCTCATATGTATTGTGTTTTGTAACCCTGTATTTTGTTTTGTAAATAGAATTTAGCTTGTATTATTTATGTAGCCTCCTATCAAAAGAGAAAATTGACAATGTCACAGAAAGAAAAATCTGGTCAGACTGACAACATCTACAACATCCCACTGTCTCTTCTTGTGGTACACCACAGACTCGGTTTTCACAGTAAGTCCAAAGCTCATTATGAGGTTTAGAAAAGCATTTATGGCTTTTAGTGAGTACAGTGTGAGGAGCAGATGCTCCCAGGACTAATGCACACAAGCTTGCCATAATGCGAGGGCAAGTCTCAGAGCCTCCACTCCCTTGCTGATGTAAATGGGAACAGGGCCATTGGCTTACATCTAAATGCAATGAAATGTAAGTCAATCACCCCTTGAGTTTTAAAACATCCTTACTTAGTATTTGTTAGCTGATATTTGCATAATAATGCCCAATGCACACAAAACATTGCATCAAAAGCAAGTTTTTCCTTCCCTCCAGCTTGACTTTTGGAAACAATTCTTTTTTCCTCCATTCCTGAGACTTCCCCACACCACTCGCAATCTTCCAGCTAACATATTTTTGCCATCCTTTGCAAACAGATCTCTTTCCCTCATGCTGCCACTTCCTTTCTCTCTGACATGTAAATGGAGCCTGAATTATAGAAAAACCTCTAAATACTGCCTCACCTGAGTGCTCTTTCTCTTTGTACCCTTACACTGGGCAGCAACAGTGGTGGTCAGAAGGTCTTGAATGTGTTTGTCGTTATAAGGTGCCTCTTTCGCCAATATACATCGCACGCACACCCACCCTGCCTGTTGCTGTGTGCCGGATACAAAACACAACAAAAGCATTGCTCAATTCGGCTGAAATGAATATTTAGTTTGAGCTGCATCTTTTTGTGTCAGGGAGCCTGAACCTCAGGTCTGTCCGGTGCTAATCACTGGGACCCCACTGCCCCGTTGTCTGCCCAGCTTCCATGAGAACGGACCATAGACATAGGAACAATCTCGGATTTTAAACATTGGTCCTGCAAAACTCTCTCCCCAAGGTTTGCCTCCCAGCTCTCTGGCACGGCCTGTACTATTGAAGCGGGTAGCTTTGATGGCTCTGTGACACAGGCAGGAGATCTGTTTCTCTTCTAAGCTAGAAGGAACGCAGAGAGCGCTGTTGGCAGGGCTGCGGGCCGGGGGCTCCGCGGCAGCGGCAGCAGCCAGGGCTGAGCCGGCTCCGGGCATCGGGGCCGGGAGGAGCTGGGCTCCGTGCGCACTGTGACCCTCAGCAGCACCACTTCCCCAGCTGAAAAGAGCTTTGCACGGCGTTTATTGCGCATTCCTGCTCGCACGAGGGAGATTGGGTCCAGGTAGCTGCCTCCTCGCTTTCCCTTTAATCACTGCAGGGTGGGAACCGGATCCAGCCTGGAGGGATAAAAGATCTCCGAGATGAAGAAGTACAATGGAGCAGAGTTAATGTCGATCGGTTTACTGCTGTAAGCAAATCACTGCCACATCTCTCTGTGCAGCATGTTAAAATTTACAGCTCGTAGTTAAATGATTCAGAGCTGTTGCTTCTGGTTCTGCCTCCAGCTTCTCCTGCCACATAGCTGGACAGACAATGGGTCCGTGTTGCATGCAGAAGGGGCCTCGGGACAGCCCCAAGGAGCTGTGTTGCAATGCCCATTATCGCAATGCCTCATTTTTAGGCTCCCTGCTGTGGAACAGATTGCTCAGGCCAGGGACAGACACCACTGTGCTTCACATAAGGTGTGGAGAGACTTAAAAGCTAATAAAAGAAAACTTCAGAGGTCCACATACTCCTTAGGTTAGAATATATATATATTCTACTATAGATACATATATACTTTAGATTATATAGATTTATATATAGATAAAGAATATATAGATATGGGTATAAATAGATATAGATATATAGCAGGGCCAGAACTATGAAAGGCAGGAAGAAGGTGTCTCTTTCTGCCACGGACTCCCTCACAGTTCGGTGCAGAAGTCACATCAGCCTGCTTTCTCTGAAGAATTAAGAGTGAGTGAACTACCTCATTGCATCCAGGAGCTCATTGGGTACAGCATATTATATTCCAGGCAGTAGGAGTCTTACTCACCAGTCACCACTCTGCTGGATTTAATTTGGACCGCTCTGAGGAGTGTCCTGGTCTCAAGACTGCTTACACAGCTGCTTTTTCTTGCTCTCTCTGACCGCCTCCGTGTCTAATATAAAATCAGATGTATCATTAGAAGAGATGAAGACCAATTACCTCTGAGTCTCTAATAAGCTGGCGATTGGTGTTTTCACTTTGCATATAGAATATCTGAATTCAGCTGTTTACCTAAATTCAGGCAGTACCAAGGAGTTAGTGCCAAGCATCCCACTTCCTCCTGAAGGGGTCCAGCCAGTTTGTTCAACAGACCTTTCTTTTCCCAGATTTTTAGGAAAAAGGTTTGATGTGACCCAAGAGATTTATACAAAATGATGAGCCTGGATTTATGCTTATAAGCACTAGTGAGAAACACTCAGCCCCCTCCCCTTCCCCTGGCCTTTACAATGGCTAAGTTAGGCAGCTTCCCTGTTTTGCCTCTGATTTCTTAAGGTTCTGTTCTCAGGCACAATCCTGAGCAGCAGGAGGCTGTTGCTGCGCCTAACTCACTTGCTGACTTTAGCTTGCCCTTACTTTAGAAAGAAGATTTTAAGCTCCCACTTTGCTTGAACACTACGGAAAACATTCGATAACGTATTCAACGAGGCACCGATTCGTGTTTCGAGTGAAAGAGCGAATTCGGAAAGAAACCCCCAAACCACGAGAAATTCAGAGCAGATGACAAATGTACGGTTTAACCAACGATTTGCGCAGCAGGTTTACCCGGTAGTCACTTTCTCTGAGCTAAAACTGAAGGAGAGCCTTTCCGTGCTTTTTAAGCTCCCAGCCCTCGCCGTGTGCCGCTCTGCCCTTCTGCCAGAGCCGCAGCCGGGCGCGATCCCGCCGCGCTCCCAGCCGGGGCTCTCAGCTTGCCGGAGCCGGTGCCGGGAGGATGCGCCCGGGCGCTGCCCCTGAGTACGGGTAAGGGAGCCGTTCCCCTCCTATGTGGCAATAAGAGTAGAAAACACAGCTTTTATTTTGTATGTGTTTCTGCGCGTGCTTGCTTCCTCTCCGTGCTCCGGCTACTGCCAGCCGTATTTCCTACGCCCCGTGGAAAGTGTCGCACCGAGGCACCGCCGCTTTCCCACGGCACTCCGCCCCGGCTGTGAGTCCGTGGCGGTACGGGGATGTGCTCGGGGCCCCTCTGCTTTCTCTCGTCTGTCTGCCGAGGCTCTCTCTAGGAGTGCATGTGGAGATATGCATGGAGGGGAGGGGGGTACCGGCGTGACTGGGGAGGGGTGGCGGGGGAGAGGGGAGTTATTAGGAAACTTTGCTTTGGCTACTCTCTATCCTTGGGGCTGCGTGGCGCCAGCACCCTCAAGTTGAAAGGAAAACAGCCATTCTCACTTCCAACTGCCCACTGAGATCCTTAAGGCGACAAAGACACAAAAGTGAGTTTTATTTGCTGGTAAGCCAGAGGCAAGAAAAAAGAAAAGCCAATTCCCCCTTAAAAAGAGCCGACAAATCCTTTTTGCTCTTTTGTGTGAGCTTTTCCTATTCACATGGAGCGTTCATCCGTGTGATTCCCAACTTATTGTCATTACTTAGTTATTAATTGTTCTCATCTGCGTTTAATTGAGCAACCAAGGACTTTAGCCCAAGGGTCAGGGGGAAAACTTAAAGCAAAGACATGTTCAATAGGAATCTTGCGCTTCGAATATCCACCCCGAGTTAACATAATGTTAAAAAAAAAAAAAAAAAAAAGAAGAAAACTGAGACAAAGCGGAGAGATTAAAGGGTGCCGCTCTGCCCGAAGTCTTGCGCCGCAGCGCCCAAAGGTGCCGGCAAAGGGGAGCAGTGCTTGCGGGGAGCCAGCTCAAGGCAGTCTTCCCTGCTTAAAATCTCTGTCGGATTTTAAGGGCATCTTTACAGGATAAACCGGGCCTCCTGAGCGATTAGATCTCCCCAAACCCGCGGTCTAATCGCGCAGAGGCGAAGTTAGAGAGAGCGATAAGCTGGAGATATCCAGCCTTTTTCTGCCAGAGACACAACGTGGGAAAAAGTCGGCACAGAGCCTTCCCGCTCCGGCGCGGCGTTGGGCGCTGGGGTCAGGATCACAGACACTGTCATTTGCACAGAGAAAAGAAATGAGAGGAAAAGAAAAGGGTTGGGAAAAAAGTACAGGAAAAAAAAAAAAAAAAGGCAAGAAAAGAAAACAAACAACCACAAAAGCCCCAAACTCACCCCAGCTCAAAAATGACTGGGCGGTCAGAGCGGAGCGAGAGAAAGGGGATTAGAGCAGCGAGCTCTGAAGAAAGTGACTGTGTTCAGGTATGTTGTTTCGCTGAGTTATTGAAAGCATCATTGATACTTAGGAGATGATAAAAGTCCTGACTCGCCCCCAGCTACAGTCTCGCTGGAGCCACAGTGCCTGCAGAAGATTGCCGAGCCTCATTACAGCAATTATTTTCCTTCTAACTTTGCTTCAACCTTAACGTTTTAAATTGCTGGAAATGAAAGCAGCCGGGTAGGGGGTGGGGAGAAATACAGAAAGAAAAATATAGAGTACCCAATTTCTCAGCGGCCGTTCCTTGAGCACAAAGATAAAGCACGAAATTAAAAAGGAAAAAAAAAAAAAGAAAAATACATAAAAAAGAGGAAACCAACGCTCTCCCTTACCCGAGGGATTCGTCTAACCAAAGCGGGTGGAGCGGCGCACTGAGGGGGCTCAGGGCGCAGCCGGCGGGGAACGCGGCGAGGCGGCGGCGCCGGTGCTGGCGGGATCGGCGGGCGCGGAGCCGGGGCTGCGTGTCCGCCGATTTCCTCCGCGGGCTTCTCAGCCGTCGCCAGCGGTTTCCTCGGGGCCGTGGTCGACCGGACCGGGTTTCTAGCAGAGCCAGCCGCTGAGAACGGCCGGGTGCTCCAAAGCCTGAGGGCGAGCAGGAGACACGGCGCCGAGCGGTCCCGACCGTCAGTCCCGCGGGTGCCACCGGGCCCGCACTCGTGCCCAGCACTATCGGCCCCACGCCCCAGCCCCCGACCCATCGGCTCCGGTGCTGACACAGCCTCGCCATTAGCGCCCTTTGTCCCCTTCTTCAGCACCAGCCGAACCGCGACAGGCCCCTCTCCTCCCCACCGCCCAACTCCCGGTGCTCCGTCCCCCCGAGTAATATCGGCCGGCAAACGGAGCTCTGGGGAAAGCCTTTTCTCCGCGCTAGGCTTGGCACTGAGGTGTGGGACAGTCTTCAACAGCCAGCGGGAGCTGCGGCCGGGACCCTCCCAGACACAGGGACCGGGAGGGAGAGGAGCAACTTTTCTCTTTCCTCGGGCCAAGGAAACACGGCCGATCCCGGCGCCGCTGGGGAAGCAGCAGCGATCATATGCACCTTCGGGGCAGGAATATGGGAAGAACTGCTGGCAAGGAGCAGTGGGGGGAAAGGAAACCTCAAACAGCTGTGAGGACAGGGCAGCTCTGGGAGAAAATCAAAAACTCAGCTGATGTCTCACCACCCAAGGCTGAAGTCTCTTGGAGAAGAGGGATAACAGCTACTTATAGCCCGTCCCTCTCTCATCTCCTGATACACAAATTCGGTCTCCTGTCACACCCGAGAGGGCAAAGAGCAAGCAAACAAATTACATCAAACAGTAGCTTAAAATTAATTTATTTAACAAATATAGCTATAATATAAATGATAATAAAATTTCAAATATACAGTATATTACATAGTACACAGAGCCCCTTCCAAAGGAGCTGGTGGAGGAGCAAAGAAGGTAACAGACAGCACTGTTACATGGGAATGGGAAAGGTTGTGTTACACTTCTCTTGACCTCGCCTTGCAGAAAGTAAGAGTAACATCCTGTCTTTCAGTCCCCTTTTTCCATCTCTTCCACAGTTCCTTCCCCTGAGGCAGGGGGCTGTCTGCAGGCTGCCAGCCAGACCCAGAGAAGCAGGACACAGTTGGCCCATCACCACCCTGCACCTGGAAAAAGATGGGGCAATGCCTCAGGTTTCTGCCAGCTCCCCAGGACTGCTGAGGAGACCAGAACAGTGCTGGGATAGGGGCTCAGCATCAGAGGCGGAAGCAGAGAGGTCAAGCAGAGCCAAACGGGAGGAGTCTCTGCCATAGGCTCCATAGGGAAGTCCACAGAGGAGAGCCGGAGGAGCAGGGAGGGAGCGTGTGTGGAGCCAGCGGGAGCAGACAGTCAGCAGTGCTGGGCTGGGCTCGGCTCTGGCTCTATGTGAGGTGGTACATGCTGTATCCCACATGTGCTGTGTATAGTCCCACAGGAGCCACGGGCAGCCCTGCCCGCTGAAAAGGGCTGGAGGCGCCGTACAGAGAAGCGCCAGCCACGGCCGGGCCGCCCAGTGGGAAGGAGATGCCAAAAGCAGCAGGCGGGAGCATGGGCTTGGCTGCCATCTTCAGCTTCTCCAGTTCGGCCTCCTGGAGCCGCTTGGCCTTGGCGCGACGGTTCTGGAACCAGATCTTCACCTGGGTCTCCGTGAGGCTGAGCGAGCTGGAGAACTCGGCACGCTCGGCAATGGACAGGTACTGCTTCTGCCGAAACTTCCTCTCGAGGGCCAGCAGCTGTGCCGTGGTGAAGGGCGTCCGGGGCTTCCTGTTTGTCTTGTGCTTGCGCAGGGTGCAGGCGGGCGGGCTCAGTCGCCCTGTGCCGGGGAGCAGCCGGGGAAGAAGGGAAAGGAGAAACACCTTGGTTAGCAGTGCCCAAAACCCCACAGCCCGCAGAGCCCCCACCCTACCACAGGTGAGGTGGAGAAAGGGAGAGGTAGGGTCCTACTTGAAGCAAGGTGCCCCAAAACCACCAGGGTTGCCTGGGGCACACTTAAAATTGCCGCCTGACTTTCCGAAAAAAGAGAGCGGTGCTTCATATTAAAAAGCTCTGACTCCATTGAAAGAACCCAGCAATGGGCAGGAATGAGACACCCACAAACCCTGCATCTCCTGCCGTATAGAGAGGAGACGCAAATAAAGGGCATGGCCCTCCAAAATGAAGAAAAAAATCCTATTTTTTTATTGGATTACAGGAAAGAAAAAAACCAAACTACTGGCTTCTCAGTCGCACACCCTTCTTCATTAGGCCCCTGGGAACCGGATTAAGCATGTAATTAATTACGAGGTCTGAATTGACACTCATGCACCATCTACCACTCTCCACTGGTCTGCTCCTCTCCTCTTATTTAACATTTCTAAGGGTCTTCAACATCCATCTGTCCCGGGTTTACTTAGCAACAGCGAATTTTACTTTGCAATTTAAATAAATTAAACCGCTGCTTTGCTTTACACAAATACTGTCGGGAAACCTGCCGTTTTCGGGACAGAGGGGCAGCTCTGTTTGCAGCTTTGCTAAGGACACCCCAAACGCTTGGAGAGCCTCAGACCAAGGTCATCCCTTTCCAAGGGATCCCTGGCAGGAAGGGAGCGCGGCCAGGCCGAGGGCAGCCGGCCCATGCTGCCCAGACCCGGCCGCAGCGCAGCCACTGGAAATTAACGGCCTTCTCTGACCTCGGCTCCCACGTTGTTGTTTGTATTAATTTAGATCTCTCTGCATTAAAGCAGAAAAGCATCACTAATTGAGGCTCTTCGGACTTTGGACATGCATCATTTAAGACGCCAGCCCGTGGGGCTGAAGCCCGCAAAGCTGCCGCGCGGTCTGTGCGCATCCTTACGGAATTACTTGAGCCACTTTCTGAGGAGAGCCTCAGTGATGTTGAGTCAAAACTTAAGTACCTAGATCGAGCCCCAGGTTAAATTAACAGGCTGGCCACGTTGCTTTTTCTTCCCCCTCCCCCGGTTAACATTTGGCACAAAATTTCACCCTGGCACGGCCGCTCTTCCTGCGCCTTCGCAGCCATCCTCCACGCACTCTCGAATCGGTTCAGTACTTTAGACGGATCCAACTGGCCCATAAGAGTACGAACCGCACGAAAAAATATACCAGGAGAGGCAGGCAGGGCGAAAGCGACAGGAAACCCCCGCCACCCGCGCAGCTTTGCCCTCGGTCCGCCCGGCCCCACGGGAGGTCGCGGCCGGCCCGCAGAGCTCCCGGACCATTACTTACTCGGGGGAGGCGGCGAGAAGCGTGGGGTTTGCATCCAGGGACTGCGCTCCTGCTTCTCGGGGCTTTCCGCCTTGACGTGCGTGTCCTCGGGCAGCTTGACCAGCCCCCCGACGGCGAAGTGCCCGCCGAGGGGCAGCGGGGACGGCGGCGCCTCCGCCGACAGCGCGCCCAGGCGGGGGCTGAGGCTGGCCGCCCCAGCGCCCGGCGGGGGCCCGGCGCCCTCGGGTCCGTCCCTGCCTCCCGGCTTCCTGTGGTCGGCCATGAGCGCCTCCACGCTGAACGGCAGGAGGGACGGGGAAACCTTGGGCTTGTCGCTTTCCTCCTCCCCGCCCATCGCCGCCGCGACGGGCAGCGCGCCGCCGCCGGGACTGCTGAAGGCGGATGCGGGCAGCTCGTCGCTGCGGACCCCGGTGGGCGCGGCGGTCATATCCACAGCCGGGGCCATACAGGGGCTGCCGGCCGTCGCCACCGCAGCGCCGGGCGGGAGCGGACGGCGCCGCCGCTCATGGGGCCGGGGGGCGCGGGCAGCCGGCAGCGCGCTCCGGCCCCGCGCCGCCGCCGCTGCCTCATAAAGCGGCGCGCGGCCGGCTCCGCCCCGCCGGCGCGCGGGGGGCGGGGCCGCGCCGTCCCATTGGCTGCGGCCCGGCGGCGCGCGGGGGGGGCGGGGCTGGGGCGGCCGTCGGAGCGCCCCGCCCGCCCCGCCCGCCCCGCCCGGAGCGCTCGGTCCCGCTCGGTCCCGCTCGGTCCCGCTCCGCCCCGCTCCGCGTCCCCCGGGCCCGCTGCACGCCCAGCGCTCGTCTCAGCACGGAGAGCAGGAGGCCGGGCAGCCGGCACAGCCCTCCGCTGGGGAGAGAGGAAGGCTCAAAACTCGGGGAAAAACGTATTAACGTCGGAAAAAATACCGGCCTTTCTGTTCGTAAAGCGCAAGGCAGCGAGCCCGAGCGCGTTCTTCTGCAAAACTAGCAAATACCGAGCTGTCCCGAGTGTGACCTCTCAAAGGGAAGGAGACCCTGCCCGTTCCGCCGTCCTTTTGAGTTTTTTGGGGATTTTTTTTTGGTGGATTTTTGTTTTGTTTTGTTTGGGTCTTTTTTGTTTGTATGTTTGATTCGGTTTTTACATGATCGCCGGCCCTGCAGTGTGTTCGATGTGACTGTGGTGATCTGCGTTTATATACATGTATATGCGCGTACACGACGCATGATTTGAGCTACTTCTTATGGCGTAGATGTGTGCGTGTCTACAGATAACGAAATGTTCGTCCACTTAAAAAGGAACATACAAGCCCCTGAGCCCTTAAAGTCCCGGCTATTTTGTTCTGTTAATTCGTTTTACGATCCCTTATCCCCGCGCCCAGGACGGATGTGCAGTAAAACGGAGCCGCTCTGTAATAACGGGATTGGCCGCTCGCTGAGAAAAGTTTATTGATAGCTGCAGGGCTCTAATCTCCTCGGAACACAAGAGCCTCTTGCAGTCATTTAAGGGCAATTATCTAAACGGGGAGGGACAGCGAATTCCCTTTCCTTTTAACTGGACTCTATAAAGATGGTAGATTAGGAGCATATAGATTATGAAATAAATGGATATAATAGACATTTTATTAACTGATAAGCAACAGGATCTGATTGAAATGAATTGTCCTGCGCGCAGCTCCACACACTTATCTCGCACACGCGTGAGCACATGCCCTAGCGGGGTGTTTCCCGTGTTCTGCGCGTACATCACACCCGCCTCCCGCCCGTGCTTTGCTCACGGATGGTCCCTCTCAGCCGCGGGAGTGATCCGCAGGCGGTTTGCGGGCTACTCCCGCAGATTCCTATACATGAAGGTGAGCGCACTTTGCGCAGACATACATCTCACGCTGTACATCCAGCTGCCCTCCTGCGCCGTGCCGCCCCGCTGAGCGCTCCTGGCAGGCGGGAGCGGCGGTGCCGCCGCCCGGCCCGGGCCGGCTCCGCGCCCCGCCGGCTCCGCTGCCGGGGCCGGGGCCGCTGCCGGTGCCCGCGCTGCCCGCAGCCTCCCCCGCGCCCCATCGGGCCGGGGGGCCGGGTCGGGCCGCGTCGGGGAGAGGGGGTGGGGGGTGCTGGGAGAAGCGGCTGCATTGCTAATTGCGAGAATAAACAATCTGTCACGATTAGTCAGTGCCTCTAATAGGCAGACAAGTGATGTTGTTTTTAGGCGCCAGCAGCGGTCTGATCAAAGGCTTCAGCTGGAGGGGGACTATTGAGGACGTTAACCCGCATCAAGGGAGCAAGGCGCCTTAGCCCTGGGACATCGGCACATTCAGCCTGACAAAATTAGTTTGCTCTACCAATCACACGACATTTTCCCAAAGCCCGGTACTCGTCTCGAAGATGCACCCCCCATCCCACCCCCGACTCAGAAAACACGCACATATATCGATGCATCGTGTTTCACAGTATCACGGTGTCCCCTCCACCCGATCCTACAGGTAGGATCTTGTTTTGTTTGAGTTTTGAAATTATTATTATTTTTTCCCTGAGTCCAAACTTAACCGTGCAAAAGAAGAAGTGATGTGTTTATTAGACCTCGAGGCAGCCCCTGGGCTGAGTTCAATCTCGTTGTTTGATGGAAATATGAAAATTAAAATTAGAGCTGCTGGCTTTTCCCCCCTCTCCTCTCTTTTCTTTTGCACAATGATTTGAACACTGGGACGTTGCTGAGGTTTGAAGAGATGCGTGTGCGTCCCATACCGGGAGCGCGAGCCTGCTCTCATTTAGAGTTGACAGAATGAGATAATTAGCTCTTTATTTATCTCCCAGCAATGAGCGCTTTGTGTTTACATTTCTGTCATACTCGCTGGTATTTCAATCACTGTAGCAATCACTACAGCAAGGACTTGATTCTAATTCACATGCTGGCTTTTCATCTGTTTGGCTGAAAACGAGATGCCAGTAAAGTTTCTTTCGTTTCTTGCTCATTTTTTCTTTCCTTCTTTCTTAATGAAATCTACAAGTGTTAAGTTAGGAATGGAGAAAATAAATCTGCAAAACGAAATCTCCCTCAAGATCTACTTCTGTGTTCAGCGGGAAATTTTTAGTTTCCAAATTCTTCCTCCCTTGCTTACTGCACTTTGGGTGACCAAAACAGCACTGGATTTTAGGAAATTTTTTAGTACCCGTTTCATGTTGTTGATACTCTTGTTTGCTTTTAGGTGCCTCTCTTATGTTCCGCCCTGGGCTGAAGGAAAATCGAAGTGAAAGGGCAGAGGGAAATAGGTGACTTTATTGGTGCTTGTTCCAGTCCCGTGTTTTTATTGGGAGCTGTGGCGTTTCCCTGAAGGCAGTTGTGCTAGATAACAATATTGGGCAATTAGCATCTTAAACAGTCCCGTTTCAATATAATGAATGTGCTAGGCAAAGCCATTACCCATAGCATTTTATTTCGGTGGGAATACAACAAGGGCTGGGAAGAGTGCGTGGGGGATGGGGAGAAAGGACAGGAGGCAGCGCTAAGCCAATTCAGGGCATTGTCTGCCTTTTGTAAACGTTATCTTTGACTTAAAGGCAGAACTCAGAAAGCAGAGGGATGTTTGTTGTTTCCCTTGTTTCTACTTTATTTCTCCCGAGACAGCAGCCCTTAGGAGACCAGACAGTCCCGCAGGACACGAGCCGGCTTTGGGGACGGGCAGCTCCGTGGCAGTTCTGCTGCGCCGGGCACCGCCTGCGCGCTCCCTGCGCGACCTTCCGCAGCCTTGCTCCATCTCTGCGAGCCTCAGCCCTGGGGGCAAAGAACCAGAACTGTCGCAAGTGCTAAAAATGTCCCGCGGGCTTTACAAGCCCTCAAAGCCCTTCAAGTGCTCAAAGCCCTCCCCGATTTCGTCGCTGGTTTCCGAGTGTCGGCAAAATGGGAAAACACCTCAGTTCTTTTTGTCTTTCCCTATCCTGTCCCTTTATTTTCCTTTTCTCATTCTCTCTCTTTCTCCCTACTTCTTTCTGTCCAGATTAAACATAACCCAAACTACTTCCAAGGCTTCAGAGACCTGGACTGGTCCTCAGGAGGTCACCAGGAGCTGTTTGGATGGCCAAACTCCAGTCGCCGAGGCGTCCCCGGCTCTTTGAGGGTCGGAGGAGTCGGGCTGAAAGGAAGGCACTATTTCAAGTGGCCTAAATTAATTTGATCGCGACATTATGATGCACTTGGAAAAGATGAAAGAAAAGGCTGGCCGTCTCCTCCAAGATCTCTATAATTATAGATAATATATCCTATTTCAAAGCAATTAGCTCAATCAGGCGTAACGAGGCACTTTGCTGCCAGGGAGTAACAATGCCTTACGGTTATTTAAGCTTCAAGATGTCAAGCAGACTTCGAGACTCTGCTCTGCCCAAAAGGGAACTTGGCTGCCTTGGTGAAAGCCCCATGGCTAAGGCACTGGTTTCCCTTCAGTGACAACACACCTATTTAATTTAATATATATTTTTTGAGCTCTTGCAAAGGTGTCGACTTCGCCGGAGAAGAGCACCGCTCCTCCAGGCGCGTTTGGGGCCGGTGCCCGTGTGGCATCACCCCTGCCCCGGCCAGCCAGCACCGATCTGCCTCGCCTCGCCTGCTCGCTCCGGGATGCTTGAGCTCTCCGACCCTTTCCCCCAGTCGGTGCCTTTCTTTCGTTAGCTTTTCGGGGTGATTCCTGCTATGTCTCACGGAGTTCTGCAGGAACAGTCGCTGGTGATCGATCCGCGGTCCCCAGCTCCAGCGCAGACCGAGTCTAGAGCCTCTTCCCAGCCCGCAGAGCTTTACCCTGCCCTCGCCTCGGCTTTTCCCTGAAACGCTTGCAGATGGCAAGTTCCGAGAGCCCCGGGAGCGTCGCGTTAGCTGCGCCCCGGCCGTGCGGCGTGTGCCCTGCCCCGTGTGCGGCGGCCCTGCAGGAACACCTCGAGGGGAGCACGGCCCCAGGGCCGGCCCCTCGTCCCGGCCCCAACCCGCAAGCGGGGTGCGCAGAGCGGGCTGTCCCCCGTGGCTGCGGGTTTAGGCCGAAGCTCCGAGAAGCGACTCCTGCCCGTTCCCCGGAGCCGCTGCCATCGCTCCCGCCGCCGCCGCGCCGTGCCCCGGGCGCTCCGCGGGGCCGCGCTGCCCGGGAGCCTCTGCCCAAGCACGGCACAGCCCGGCCCGGCCCGGCGGGCAGCGAGGGTCGTGCTCGGACGAATGGCTGCCGAAGGAAAATTATGAACTGCACAATTAGCCTGTCAGCGTTCCTTTCAGGAATTTTTACTGTTGGGGGATAACAGAAGGGAAGAAAAATTAAAGATAAAATTAGAAAAATAATGGCCTGAACCGCTAAAGCAGTTCAAGGGAGAGAGGCCGGCGACGTGAATGCGAACTAAACAAAGTTTAACCACCCCTCCTTCTTCTTCCCATGCGCAAAATAGAAAGCTTATTACGTGATTCACTGTGAATCACTAGATTGAATGCGATCATTATGAGTGAATGATAGTCGGAACTCTGCTAGCCCTTTATTTCTTAGAGGCAAAAGTATAAAATATGGAGGATATAAATGATCTGCTCTCTGCTCTCTCATAAAGGACATTCATTCAAAACTGCGCTCTGTCTCTCTCCCCCAGTTGCTTTGGTCCCCTCGAATTCCACAATGATCAAGGTAGATTATGATGAGTCCCGGTTTATTTTTCTTCAAGTCCTTGTTTAATCGTGGGATATCACAAAATGTAATTTGTCCCAAATTCTTTAAGATGAGAAAATAGTTTGTGGTTGTAGGAATCCATGCCAGTACTGCCAAGGCAGTCTCCAATGCTCAGAGCAAGTCCATTATCATGCTATTTTATTTCCATATTTACTCCTCATTTCTTGGGAGTCTTTTACATATTGTTGCATAAGAAAAGGATTCAACATTTCTAGTTATGAGATTTCCTAGATTTTTTTTACAGGCAGAGCCAGTTTACAAAGGCTGTATTGTTTGACTGGGGTCTGGGTTTCCATTTGGGGTAATTATTGTATTCCCAGTCTTCTTCTAATAATTTGCTCACAAGGACAGGTTTTTTTCTCTCGCCTTTTGAAGAAGATTAAATACCCCAAAGTTGCAAGACTATTGAAATAATCCTTCCACTTCTTTGTCTATTGTGCAAAAGCTATTTCTTACATCTCTCTAAATTGCTGGAAAATATGTGACACAAAGAACCACATGAAAACATACAGCACAGTAGAAATGCATGTCACCACATTTTGAAAACACGCTGCAATCCTGATCTAAGCCTGATCCCACCAGAGAGGTGTGTGCAAATGGAGGGAGGGGACCAAACACAAACCCACTTTTCAGAATGAAGTACATTTCAGCTCTATAATAATCAGCTCCTGAGGAAAGAATGTCCACAGAATGGAAAATGAAGTGAAAGCAGCACCTGTGTGTGTCAGGGTTGCCTGTGCAGAAGAATTTCTCCTCCAGCTGCTGCCTCCAGCTGCAGAACTGGAGGAGGGCCGTGAGCCACGGCCCCACAGGCAGACACTGGCTCCACCTGAGGCACAGCAGTGGAGCTTGCCAGACCTCTTCTTTCCAGGATCCCTTTTCTACCTTCCTGCTGGTGTCACACAGCATCCCAAGCCAGACTGCTTCTCCCCCCTGCCTTTAATTTGCATCAGTAAAATCCCAGTCTCAAAATTATCCTTCTAAGCTCCAAGGAACAGGTTAAGGGAAAATGTTTATTTTCTTTCTCTGCTAAGATGGTTCATAAGAGATTGCTTTAAGCTAAAACCTTCCACTTAGGAAAACATATATTTGTGCAAATACATATAGAAGGATTTTAATTTATTTATGTAAAGGAAACTACAGCTAAACAGCAGAGTAACTGGTGTCAGGTATCTTCCAGATTCTGTCAGTTGAACAAAAAAACATCATCACACTCCTACAAATCGCAAAGTCATCCTCAAGTATCTGAAACTGTCCTGATGGTATGTAACCCCCTGTTTAGGAACTCCAGTGCTTCCTTATTTTGGTGATGTGATCTCACCACATCCTTTTGCTTAGTGGCAACTGATGGCAAGATATGATACCGGGAGCTACATCATTCTAATAAATCAATATATCCAAACAAATTCACTGCCAGAGGAGGAGGAAAAAAAAAATCCCAACTATTTTGTAGGGAAACACAGCTTTTAGAAAGCTTACGTTCCTCTTAGACTTTCCATCAACCACAAGCATAGTCATAATCTAAAATGTTCCAGGCTTGCCCGCTGCTGGGCTGATTAGCTTTTGGAACAGAAGAGATAACATTTCTAGACATTGGTCTGCCTTGTGCATGTTATTGTCAGTGTATGTGCTTTTGGCATTATTTATGTAGAGAGTGTGAGCTCTCTCTTGGTGTTGGGCCACTTTGCTTTTCAACATCTAGGGGTTTTTCTGTCTCTCAAAGCAGGACTTATTTCAGCCTCTCAAACAGATTCAGACCTCTTGCAATCCGTGGCTTTAAGGACCAGCAGCCTCCGTGCAGCCTCCAGCCCCTGCAGGGGCACTCCCAGGCCATGGGTGGCTGTGGGGTGCCCAGATCAGGTGCACTGGCTGCTGCCCTCCTACCCAGCCCTGTCAGCAGCACGGGCCACACTGAGGAGTGGGATGATGCCTTTGCATCTGATCTTGCATTCTGTTCCCTGCTATTAATGGTCTTATTACCCTTGGATGGATTTAGGTCTGTTTGATTTTTACTTCTGAAAAAATCTTAAGATAACACAAAGACACAAGGAGGAGGCTCTGACAGCAGGCAGAGCAGGGGCACGCTCAACACATGGAATTAGTTATCTCCCTGAGGTTTGCTGGTGCTATTTTGCAAGTCATTTCTCTTCTTTTATGCAGAAATCTCCCATCAGAGTCCAACCTTTACTAGTTACTAAGTGCAGCTGCAAACCCTGGCTGTAGGCGACATATGAGCGCACACACACACACACACACACACACACACACACTGCACACACCCTGACTCCCACACTGTGGTCGTGGGGGCTTTGATGTGGGGGCAAATCACAACACACTTGACCCAGCAGTAGCTATTTACAGAAAATAATCATGTCAGCAGCCTCACAGGTAAATTGTGAGAAGTCCTCTCTAGCCAACACAAGTAGCTAAATGTCAGTGATGTATAAATCCAGGGACTGAAAAAGAAATGCCACAGGAATGTACACAGACCTGGCAAGGAATGGAAGCAGTACATTCACTGATAGTGACAGGGAACACCTCTATTCCAGCAGAGAGTTTGAAAAATAAGGGTGGGAGGGAAGGAGGAGAAGAAAAAAAGGGAGAAAGGAGTACCACGAGCATCTTGGAAAGTCACCGGAAGCTTTGTTCTTAGGAATAAATCTGGCTTCTTGTGATCCCCTTTCAGCAGTGCTGGCTGGGAGCCAGCTGGGTCCCCTGGAGTCCCCCTGGCCTTTTTGTCTGGAGCCTGGGAATCTGTCTAGAGCACAAGGCTGGGGGGACCAGACTTGTATTTGCAGGAGGGGTAGGCTTAGGCAGTGGCCACATAGAGGAAAGGGGGTTTGCAGTTCTCAGACCTTTGGGAAACTTTCCCCCAGGGCTGGAGGGTGGGCAGGGGAACTTTTCCCTGCTTTGGGGGCATTCTTGAGGGAGACTATGGACTAGGGAGCAGGAGGTAATGCAGGCTGGCTGTCTCCAGGCCTGAGATGCTAGAGCAAATAGGGTGGGATGGAGGGATGGAGGGGAGTGAGCAATGCTCTCTGGCCCTCACCCAGCTGGCCTGTGCAAGTTGTCCCAGGGTGTCTTACCCTCCCAAAGATATTGTTGCAAAGGCAAATGCCAAATAAAATGATAAATTACCAACAAACAGAACAAAACCAAAAGCCTTGGACCCATGGAGCATTATATTTCTCTTGCCCCACTAGGCCTTCCTTTCTGCAGACCTCTTTTAGGGTGATGAAAACTGGGCTGTCAAATCTCCCTGCCAGATCCAAAGATGCTGATTGGTATCTTTCCAATACTTATGGATTTTCATGCATGATTGAGACTTTTTCAAAGAGTTATTCATTTATTCTTTCAGATTCAGTTATCCTGGTATCAAGTTATTCTGCATCTATTTTTGTATTTTCTCCCACCCCCTTTTATGACCTTTAGAAATAAAATACAATTTATTTGGCTACTTCACAGAAAAAATCTAAAGCCTGCCTTAATTTGTAGTTTACTAGCCTTCTGATGTGAGACTACATAGAGAGACCCTATCTGATCAAATGGCTGATACCCTGACACAGTCCAATTATGTGAAAGTATATCCTTGCTTATCATTTCAAATATCATATAAGTGCAGAAACTGAAGTAGCTCCCTGCCTGTTTGATTTTCCTGTTCAGACACACTTGTTTAAACAGGCACCGTGAGACTTCTGTAATCTTGGAGGAGTTCAAAAAACATTTTCTCCCTGAAAGCCCTCAGATGGGTGATGCTGGCCACCCCAGCCAGCTCCCAGTCAGGCAAGGCAGGGAGTGGGTGAGAAAAGGATGTTCCCTGCAGCTGAGCACTCTGCCTGTGAAACGCACCTGTGGCCAGGCATCTCCCTGCAGCTCTGCCCCCCAGCCTGGCCCTGCTCTGAACTGCAGGTACCCCCCCTGCCCCACTGAAATCCCCATCCCAGCCTGGTCTCTCTGCTTCCCTCTTCCCCACCCAGTAAAGGATTTTTTTGACTTTTTGATAATTTCATAGGAGTAGGTTTTGTTGAAATCAGTGATAACACTTAGAGTTGAGTATATGAAAAAGGTCTTGGAGATTTTAACTATTCTTATGTTTCCCCTTTCTAAGCATCTGCAATAATTTTATCTCTAGTAACATGACAAAATTGATTATCAGTTAAGGCATATAAAGAACTTATAAGACATTGAGAAAATAAAACTATGTACAATAAGTCACTGTTTAGTGTAGTAGAAAATAATATTTTCTACTAATTTCCTTCTTTTTACAATTTTTACCCCTTTTTTACCCTCAGTTGTAAAGATGCAATAAAATTTACTTTTTCTTGAAATAGAACTATGTTTACTAATTATATTTGATAAAGAGGATTCCCTCCTTTTGCTTTGATCTGGTTTCGTTTATGTTTGTGTTGTGTTTGGCAAGGCTGACATATAGTGCTGGCTAGGTCTTCCTTTGTGCTTCTCTGTGATTCTTTAAATCAAGTTATGCCTGAAAGGAGATAATATATAAGTAGTTGAAGCACTCAGCCTTTTATTTAGCAGTGCTATCAGTTTGCAGGCTTGAGGAAAACAAATTTCTTACAGAGAGGGGAAGGAACTTGTGAACATGTTGAAGCAGACTGTAGAGTCAGAGATATTAACAGCCAAACCAGTCAGAGGCTTCTCCAGACACAAGGATGTCAGAACCAAGTGGGAGACAGTCCCTGGCTCAGCACTGTAAGGGCAGAGTGCTATTTAAAGACTATCTTGCAACGACATTTTTCAGGTATCTTAATGGGAAGTGTTGAAAAACTCCACTCAATTACTGAAGCATAAAATAGAAAAATTAAACAAAAAAAATCTCTCCTTCAGGGTGCAATCCTTAAACACAGAGTACTCTGAGCTCCTGCCTGGTTCAGGGGGAGCTGAATAACTGAAGGCAGACCATACAAAGCTGAGGCCACTCCATACAAAGCCAGGTGTTTATCCCAACCCAGAGTCAGGCTTTGGCTAAAGGAGGGTGGAGCTGACAAAGCTCCAGAGCCCAAGGGCTGTCCTTAATTCACATATAGGAGACCATCTTGCAGTGCGTACTAAGATAAAAGATAGCTCCCAAAAAGGTCCAGCTCTTAAGATGGAAATACCAAAATATAAAGAAGCCATCACTGAAATTTGGAGATTGTTTTAGCAGTTAATTATGTGAGCAATAAAAATCCTGTTTTAATTCCAGCTTAACTCTCTGTTCTCAGCTTTCACGTGTATTGTTCTACACAACTATCACTTCTAAATTAAATGATGAATGATCTTTCCTCCTGTAAGGAGATTAAACACTCTCTCATGTTTCCTTTAAGTAAAGAAACACCTGGATGGAGCAGTTTCTCCATCTATTTGCCCTTGTTTCCAGTCTCTAGACCCATCTGTGTAAGTCTTGCTGACACTCACTCCAGCCTTGTATCCTTCTCCAAGCGCAGACAGAGCTCACTTCACTCAGATGGTGCGTGCTGATGTGTTTGAGCCTGTCCATGCTTCTGCTCCTCATGTCTCAGCCCCAGTGAACTTCAGGTCTGTCACTGAGCAGTCATCCTACTGCCCAAAGCAGCCACAACCTACCAGGACACCCACACAGATGGCACTCACGAATTATTTAGGTGTTCTCAGCATTTGCTCCAGGAGCTGGGCTTGCAGGGCTTCCCGGAGTTCTCCATAAGGTGTGAGAGCTGAAGAGGCATTGCTGACCCTCCACAAATGAAGCTTCCCTCTGCCCTTTACAGAGGCCTTAAAGGGAAAACCCTGAAGCAATTGTCAGCTGTATTTGGATATGGATATGCTTCTTATGCATGTCCTAAAAAATCTCATGGGATGCACCATAGCTTGCAGAACTATGAAAAGGCTTTGTAGATATCTGAGCTAATGGCAATAGCTAATCTATTACACTGTAATTCACACATTATCCATCACTTTCCCTTCTTCTTTTAACACTTATGTGCAGTTTCTGTGCTTGGTGTGCCTGCCAACCGGGACAACAGTAATCATTAAATAGGTTGTAATATTCAACATGCAATGTACATGTTATCCATTTCTGTGGGAACATGCATTTATTGCAGGCCTCAAAAGTTCTGTTTTATTTCTCCCAACATTTGAGAGCAGTGGCTCATTTGAAGGTATATGTCCTGTGGCAGCAGAGGACCTTGTCCTCACTCTGTCTCCACAGTGTCCTTTGCTGGGCATTTGGTCCCAGTCAGGCCATCATGGTGTGCTGCAAACACATGGGCTGTGATCCCACGGATTCTGCTGAGTACGTGGGATGAAAACTGGGACTTAGTGCATGATTTTTGGAATCGGTTGTCTTTGCTTATTGTCCTAATTTCTTTGCGTGTCAGAAAGAAACATGGGGTGGGAGGACTGGGAGGAAAAAGATGGGGAGTTCCAGAGACGGGAGATCATATTCAGCAGTAGCAGAGTCCAGCTTCTAATGTCACAGGAAACTCTTGTTGAATGTTCCTCCTTGATGTGGTCAGAAATCTCTCTTTAGGACAGACTGCCACAACAGCTAGGCAGCCTGGCACAAGTTTGGCTTCACTGAGGTTTTAGTGAGCAGGTCCATTGCACTTATTCACATCACAGGAGGAATATGCAGGATCAGCAGACAGTGCTCTTCACTCTGGGGCATGAACTGGAAGGTAAACTCAGAGTTTACCACTTCATCATGGAACAAACTGAGGCAGTTTCCTATTTTTTGTTAGTTTTATTTCAGTTTTTATTATAACATCTCTGACATTTCTAGACTGAAAGGGACAAATGCACCTTAACCTGGGGCTCAGTTCTGAGGTGAAAAACTCCTTGCTCTAAATATTGTAGTCCATTGACTCAAAGTCCATTGACTCCTATAAGAGGCTTGTTTTGGTCCTGTCTATGATAGCAAAACCTCCCTGAACTTAGCAAATGCCAGCCTGGAGCAAAAATCAGCTCAGCACAGAGGAAATCATTTTATCTGAGGGATACTTGGTATGGGCTTCAGTAACAGTTAAAGAAAAAATATGGTAACACTTAAGAGCTCAACAACAAGCAAGAGCAAGTCATGGACTCGTTGCAGTCAGTGTAACCCCCTTGAAGTGTACGAAACAAATGCATGGGAGCTAAGGATCTGTCCCTCTCCTATGGGCAGAGTGGGATCAGATAACACAGATGTGTTAGATTAAGAAGGGAACCTTATAAAATAAAGCACTGGCTGCACTGGGAAAACTTTTTTTTTTTTTTTTTTAAATCTGTCTATTAAAACATTAAAACACAACAACAAAAAAGATATAAGGCAGAGCAGAGAAGTAAATCAAAGAAGTTGATGCAGTCCTCCAGATTTATACTCTTTACACTTTTTTTTTTTTTTTTTTTTTTTTTTTTTTTTTTTTTGTCTCATGCACCCAACCGGTTTAAAGGTCTATTCTCTTTGTGGTACATGCATGCACATAACTACCATTGATGTGGAGTCTCCAGGTGATTTGATGTGCATTCCACATAAGGCATGGTGTCAAGTATATGATCCCCACACAAAAGAGCTGCCTGAGAACTACTCTTTGGAATATTTTTTCTTTTTTTAGATTCCTTTGCTCTACATCTAGAATTTAGCAGATCAGAGTGCCTAACCAAGCAGTGGAACTACCACTGCTACTCTTTCATCAGCTTTGATCTGTGTCAATTTATGGGGGGGGGGAGAGGGGGGGGCTAATGAGAAGAAAATTTCAAATATGGCTGCAGTCTTGCAAAATGTTGAATATTTTTTAGAAAAATAATAAGAAATAATTAAAGGAGCTTAAGATTTTTTAGCAAATCAAAAGAGGCAAGCAGGAGTGATAATGTATGTTTTTGGAGCAAACGAATTTCAGAAATCATTCCATAAGTCACTGTATGGTCTCTGTTAAGAGTTTTTAGGTCCACTCTGTGACTCATTCCAACCCAAGTCTAGAGCAAGTCTGCTCCCCTCTGCACTGGGTGCTGCAAACCCAGCTATACAGGCAATCACAACTCATGAGGGACACAGACATTTAGCAAAACTAGCAGGTGAATATACCCATGCCCAGCAGTTGATTTCATTCAGGTGTCAGCCACAGCACCATAAGTCAGGATGAACCAAGATGTGCTTTAAGGGTGGACTAAAGATGTATATCAGGCCTTGAGCTTTCTATTCTGGTTTGATGTATTGTCCTTCCGTGGCAAATGCAATTATTTGAAGGTAGGATTTTTGTACAGTAAAGTTGGCTTTTTCAGATAAAACCTAAACTCATTGTTCCATGTTGTCAGCATTAGACTTTCCTGTGTTTCAGAGACAAGCACCAACAATCTTTGTTCTTTCTTGCACACACACATGCAGTCCACCTCCCAAGTGGGAGCCAGTTAGAATTGTGATAGAAAAACTTCTAAATTACTGTTAATTTTATTGCATGTTCAGATACTTCCCATTTTACACCAAATGAAAATTTGGCCCTTTTGGAACAGCTGTATGTGTATATTGTTTCAAATTTTCCATGCTTGCCTTCCTGTCTTCCATTCTTTTACTATCCCAAATGCCCTGTTGGAATGGAGAAGCAGCGTGACTAGCAAAAGGGAGGAAGGTTTGGAGAAAATTGGGGTTGAAGGAATAAAGGAGTGGACAGATACAAAGAGAGTTGGTGACAGAGATAGGATGGGCTCAGCAGAACACTGGAAACAAAACATTATGAGATTCATATGGACATGCTGTAGGTTTTCTTTCATGGAGAAAGAGGAAAAGGGAAATTTAGATGGTACTGATTTTTTTTTAATAAGAAAACTGAGCTGGAAAGAATCACATGTGGTAATAGGCCTTTGAACCCTCTGATCTAGTTGCCGTCTGAAAGATTTTTTTCCTGGAAAATGTACACTTAGATAAGACAAAATCAAATGCTATCAAATTTGTTTGTTTGTTTGTTTGTTTTTCAGTCAAACTCCCCTCTAATTCAAAATATCAGAATATTTTTCTATTCATACCTACTCTCTAACACTTTCCACTTTTTTAAACATGAGTAGCTAACAAACTAAATTTTATGTTTGAACAAATTGTAGGTTTTAATCTTTTTTTTCTGCATGCCAAGTTAATTTTAAATTAAAATCCCTCCTTCTCCTCTGATTAAATTCCCAATAGCTTAGACCCTTCCTTCTGCAGCAGAGCTGCCATTTCTATGCACATCTTTCACCATTCAAATAATTAAGGAGCACAACATGTTTTGATTTTAGAGTCCTTACTGTAATGAAACGCCAAAAATAGGCTGTTGGGATGGTCCCTCTATCAGAGAACACACAGAAACTCATGTTTTAAGTGCTGAAAAAGCAGCATATTTCAAAGGCACCATATGCCATCTGACCCTGTACCTCATGGATTCTTGGCAAGACAAAACTGCAAGACTTACCTGCAGTAGGAACCACAAAAACCATAATGGGCCTTATCAGTTGCCAAAGCATTTGGTTTGTTATCAATAAACTCTGTCAGAAGTCAAAGGGCTCCTCTGGCTGTGGGGCTGAGGATGCTGAGATGTGGCAGGGGAGCAGGACTGGACAATAGAGGGGACTGGGGAGGAGGACTGAAAAATGGGAATAGGGAGAGCTGAACTACCAAAATACTCATCACCTGCTGCTCCATATCCTCTTGCAGGACTGCTGTGCAGTGGGACAAGCTTAATCCAAGCAAAGCAAGAAGCAGGGAGAAAAAACATTTGCTTCTGATCTAGATAAGTCATGATTTCAAGAATGCATGTCGATATGACCTACAGCATTTCCACAAATGTATTTTCAAGTTGTAACTTTCCTATGTAAACTACTGGGGCAGCAGCTTCTCAAACTGAGGGCCAAAATACTTTTCTACAGATTTTTGTGATGTCTTTAATAATCCAAATGAAGGTGTAGCTATATTGTATGCTGTGGTTTTGAGAACCTTTTTTGCAACATTAATCCCTTTTATACACCTCCAGAAGGACCAGTAGAAAATTTTCTTTTATAGATGCAAGTGCTGTGTAGAAGGATTTGTTTCTAGATATCCCTAAGGACTATATTTTGGTTTTAATGTTTTGATTTAGCAAACCCAGAAAGTTTACAGAAATAAAAGTTAACTTAGTGGACAATTGTGCATTAGCTAGTCTGAATTAACACACACATTGAGGCAATACTAGCCATTAAAAAAAAAATATTTAAAATAAGGTTTGGAACGGAGCACAGCAAAAAAATTCAGAAGTACTTTGACATTGCCAGAAATTTGTTGTCAGGTTGTGGATATTTTTTTTTTTTTATTTTCTCTCTTTAGTTTTGATGCTAAGAATACTTTTCATGAAAAGACATGATCAATCTATCTTGGAATTCATATGCTTCACTCAGTTATTCCATATTTGAAGATAGCTTGTCATTTATGACAACACAGTCATTATTTTTCTTAGCAATGAATAGAATGACAAGACAATCATTAGTGTGTGGGCAGAAGACCAGAAGATAGCAGAAGCTGCTGCAAACATCTGATCTAAAATTTTGTACCCTGCCCAGGAGGTTATTTTGCAGAGAGTTTTAACAATTCCTTTCACGGCCTGTGAAGTTTTAGATTAAAAAATGGTGAATTGTTCCTTCTGCATTTTGGAGTTTATATTTATTCTTGCATCTACACGGGATCAAGGGGAAAGTCTCCATCCTCCCCAGGTTTTAACTCCAGCAGATTGAGCCTGTTAATGCCTACCCCACACTGTAGCTGACCAGTAATCCAAGTTCCCACTACTTGGAGGAAGGGACAATAAATCCTGTTAAGCCATAGAGAGCATTTTAGGTCACTGCTGTCTTACATCCATACCGGAAGCTGCTTTCTCTGCCTTTCTTATTCTGGCATTTCTGACAGCAGAAAACCAGCAGGTTTTTGGGTTTGCAGGTCAGTGGCAGTGCCATGACTGACTGTGCTGGGAAGTGGGGCAAAGCCATGATGCAGCCTCACAGACATTAAGAGATTTGGCCAGAGTGGCTCTCCAAAATTGTATCTAGTGTTTTAACAATTTTGAAACTTAGAAAATGTATATTTTTTTGCTTTTTAATTGCCCAGAAGGTCTAAGGCATTGAACATCTCAATGTGCAGATGGGATATACCTATTCTGCTGTGAATCAGAGTGGAGGGGGAGAATCCAGACATAAATAATCTGTCAGCCCAGCTGCCTGGTATGAATTCAGACAAATATGTTTAACCAAACGAGGATGCTTCAGAGAGTGTTCTTGTGGTTACTCCAACTGCTTCCATTATACTTTTATATTAACAGTGTGTCTGCTCACCATGTGCAATAAAACAATTTCTGAGGCTCAGCCTTAGAACATGGGGCTCATTCACTGTCTTGGATAATAGCGTTGCTTGTTTGCACTGTTCTTATTGAACTTTCTAAATATATGTCATTTTCCTTTTCATTCTAGGAGTGATTGTACATTACAGCAATTACAGTCAAACCCTTCCAGACAGTTTGAAGACCAAAACTTTCTTTGTGTGGAAGTCCAAAGGCAATTATTGGCATTACAGTTTAAGAGAAGCATTCCATCTCCCTGATGCAACAGCAGTAGCTTTCTGTGGCATGTTAAATAAAGCAATTTGCCCTGTAGGAGACTAATGCATGCAGAGTCATGATGAAAAAAAAAAAATCAAACAGCTGCACTGAAAGAAGTAGAAACCTCCTCTTCAGAAAGATACAAAACTTATTCTGGCACTGTTTTAACCAAAAGACACCAATAATATTTAACCTTTGCCTTAAGCTCCTTGACATTTCATATATTGCTTCAAGATTGAGACTCTGTAAAGACACAGGCTGCTAATTATCAGTCAAATAGTTGCTTTTTAACCAAAAATAGTTGATAAAATGGACTAAGACAGTGCTTTCATAACACATGCCAGAATATAGAAGTCAGTTCAAGCCAATTTTTTTCTCATTGTACTTCCCATTTGCAAAAAAGAAGAACATTAATAGGCTTAAGCTAGAAGTATTGAGACTTGACCTCTAAAGTACTATCTTCCTATTTTGAGGAGTCTTAAATATTAGGCAAATAATAAAAATAAAATTATTTACTTCTTTCAAAGATGCAATTTACAATATTTAATTAATTAAATTATTCACCTGACATAAATGTGAATACTTGCCTAGCTTGGGAAGCAGTGTGAGGGGACTTACAGACCTGAGCACCTTAGAAAAAGTTAGAATATATCTTCAGCAAAACCAGCGGACGCTTTCCCATAATTTTGAAATCCTTGGAAGCACTAGGGTCTTGATCCTAAAACATTATTAACTGCTCATCCTAAATGTATTTACACCAGCTGAGAATTAGTCTGGAATAACAATCATAAGAAGATAAAGAGGACACAACTGCTAAAACAATAAATTTTTAGCAAGTAAGTGTCAGCTGAAAGTAAGAACAAACATGTTTTCAGGATAATGTATGTGATTAAAATAAATGCATTGCATATTACAGCAGCTCACTGGCACCTATAAATGGAGTTGTAACATTTTTCTAGAAAAATTTCAGCTCAAGAGGCTAGGAAAAGCTTTGAAGAGAAAGGAATTGATTTAACAGCTCTGTTATAATAATGAAATGCAAGAGCAGCTGATTTCGCCACCCATCACACAGACTGCTCTCTTGAATAGTGAATGTGATGAGGTTTTCAAAATAAAGGACATTAATATTTCTAATATGGAGCCAGGTTTACTAAAACAGACTCAGAATATGAGGAAAGTTCCCATTTTTAAGAACAAATTAAGCCACATAACTTTCCCTACCATCAGAATGAATTCTAGTCTTGCAATTTGATGGAAAAGCTGGAAAATTGGATTCTTAAAGAGGATGGAAAGGTAGAAAAGATTGGCCAGTAACTGTTGCTTCTTTGAATCACCAAGTGATAAGACAAACAGCAACCTTTCCATAAGCCTTCAGCATGCAGAAACATGGGTTTTCTTATAGTGTTTTGATGTTCTCACAAGCACTTTTTAAAATGTGAATTGATTTAAGGATGATTAATTAAATGTGACCATAAATTTGGGTTTTTGCGTGCCGTATGTGCCATGGAAGGGCTCAGTTTGTATTGACAGTTTGAACCCTGCATGAAGTGTGATTATACAGGGCATCAGCTGACTGGAAACCCTATCAGACCAGTTGCAAGGCCAGATTAGGCTGATTAGCAGTGAACACTGATGAAGTACTCTCCCACTGGTCGCCAAGAACTGCACTGTGAACATCTTTCATCATCTGGCACTCAGCTTTTTGTGTATGGCCTGGGTTTAGATATAATGGTGACTCTTCAGAAAGCAAAAGGGGGTATTCAAAGAAAATGTTTTTCTGAAGTTGGAAGAAACAGCCTGGCTATTGTTTATTCTCTGACCACACAAATACCTTGTGGCAATTATGTCTTTTAAAACTGTAGCTCTGTCTCACTCCTTACATGTGAACAGCTCTGTAACAGCAAATAACAAACAACAAACAATCACAACAGAATGTCAGCTCTCATTTGAAGTTTAGAGGAATTATAACATTGAGTAATAAAGTGATAAAATCAGTGAAAGGCAACTCTTCTGGTGTGTGTGTCAGCACAAGTTGCTTGCACCATGGTCCTGTGTGTGGAACTTTCAGAGCTCTACATCACTCTGTTCACATCACTTCCATGGCAGGGGACTGGAACTGGGTGGTCTTTAAAGGCCCCTTCCAAACCAAACCATTATATAACTCCACCATTTATACAGAGCTTTCATGTTCAGAACTGCGTAAATATGTCAGATCACACCCTCAAAAGCAGCTTCCTTGAAAAATGTAACAGAAAAAAAAGGAAGAAAATTCACTATCAGACAACTTCCACCAAAGAAAACAACCTTGCCCTTTTTCCATCCTGGACCTTTTCAAAAATGGAAAGAACTGCAATATATGGGGGCTGGGAGCATTTTGGAATGTATTTAAAAGTAGATCAGGAGAAAAAAAGCCCTAGACTCTTCAACAAATTATCACAATCAACAAAAATGGAAGCTGACTCTTTAATAATGTGTTGGAATCATCCTCCTTTCTGGGGGCAGGCTCTTGGATGTTAACAGAACAGCCCAATGTTTATGGCTTTGCTGCCATGGGAAGGAGTTGTGGGATGGCATCCTCTGTGGTTTAACATGATCCATCAGCTGATGGCTCGTTCTGCTGCAAGGCAGATCATTGTCACCATTACGATTTCATCCGCTGCCTCAAAGCCAATTTCCCTGCATATAAACGCTTCATTCAGAGCACAGAAAAAATACATTAGCGAAACAATATAGCATACTGTACAACAAGGATTTTCCTGCACTGTAACTCTACAGCTCACCAGGCAAAGCCCACTTCTTTTTATTCGAGTTCCCCAGGGTGCTACATGGAGACACCAATCCTGAGACGGATTAACTGTGGCGCTTTCATCAAGAGGAACTTGTCTTCACTCTGACTTTGGAATAGAAAGGACGTGCTATTACCCTTCGCCTTTGAAAGAGAAAAGCTTTCTACCTGCATTCCTCGCTCACTTCCATAGTTTAGCTCATAGGGATTAGAATTTGCTAGATATAGGATAAGCCCCTTTCAAAATACTCATATAAAGAAACATGGAAAGAGCTTTCAGATATATTTACTGAGTGTTTATTACTGTTAGAAACAAGTAAATTTGAGTTAAAGTATGAGCAAAATATTAATTATTCATGTGAAATAAATGACAGTAGTCAGGAAAAAAATGTTTTGTTTTTTTTTTTTTCCCTCTCTGTTATTTTTGCATAAGATCTGCTATTTGCTATTCAAAGCCAACCTTCTCTTTTCTCTAATACATGAGTGATTTTTGGGGGCACTTTAATTTTGGGAACCTGACTCGAGAGCATAAAGTTTCTGGCAGCAAGTGTTTAATATCTCCTCAGTACTGAGGTCTCTGTAAGGTATTTGAGGTCTCTGTAAGGTATTTCATACCTAGCCTTGAAGAGTGCAGAAAGCCTAAATCGCTACAGATCTCAGGCCAACATCCCAGCCCCACCCAGGATGTGTTTGTGTCACAGGTGTCAAAGGAGGCTGAAAATGCTAAATATTGGGTAAGGAGGTCTGGTATCACATGATGACTTTGTAATTATTTTATAACTATAATTATCTTAGATATGAGAAGCAAAGCTCCTTCTCTGTTTGACTTGGATTTAATTTAAACCTGTTTTAAAGCCTGCAATAATTTTAGCTGATTTCACTGCCACTGAATAAGTCTGTAATATGAAACATCACCCACAGCTTCCTGGCCATGGGCAGGGTCAAACAAAGCCCAGTTTTCTCCCTGGGCTTTCATATCAGTGTAACCAGTCACGGAAACATGGGGCTGGCGGTGAAAAAAGTAGCTGGTGTGATTTGGGAGAGGATATTCTTTATGACCAATGCCCAACAATATTATTTCTGAAATCGATAGCGCCAGCTTTAGATAAAACAGACAGATTTAGTAGGGCAGCAGTGTGCAGAGGACTGTCTGACACTGGCCTTGACTGTGCCAGTGCATGAGCAAAGCAGGCTGCCCCTCGTGGTTCTCCTGCTACAGGTCACAGCTCATCCCTCTCGAAGGTCTGTCACTCATCCTGGGAAGGGCTGTCCCACACTGTGGCAGCAGGTGACCATGGTGTGGTGACTGAGACTCATGGTCCATGCTGGCACAAAAATGCTCTTCACACCCCACCAGCTCTTCCCAGATTCTGACGGCAGATCAAGTGCCTCAAACACTACAAGAGGACCGAGCCAATGCCTTTTATCGATGTCCAAAGTCTTGAGAAAAAAAGAAACTGAATCTGTAAAAATACTGAATTATACTGGTCAGTGGAAGTACATTCACTGTTTTTTGTAATCTCCATTGTTTATAGTGAGCAACACATCTAGGAGGGAACAGCAGGCAGAGACCTGTTGTGCTTTCTCACCTTTCCTGCGCTGCCCACCCTGCTGCTGGAGAAAGTGCTTGTGCTGCTCTGCCAAGGAAGAGGATTAGGGTAGCTGCCTTAGCAGAAGAAGTCCTCCCATGGGATAAGGAGTTTTTCACCTCTACATGTTAGCCAACCTGATTTTCCTCTTGTCGCTTGGCTGGAGGAGCAGCTCCATGCATTTGTAACAGAAGCCGGAAATGCTCATATGGGAAAGAAAAGGAAGTCAGGAGGCAAATTGCTTTCCTGAGTCGGTTTAACCGCTTATCAATGGCAGCGTCAGTCCCATGAGTGTGTCCCCAGTAGTTCAAAGCACTCAGGGCAGAGGCTCTTGACTCACCCATTATTCTGTCCTGCAGCTGCCCAGGCACAGCTCTGCGCCTGCACGGCGAACCGGAGCAGGGAATCGATCTGGCTGGAAAAAAGTATGTTAAAACAGCCTCCAAAAAGCAACATGTTTTTGTTTCCAGCCAGAATCGCTTCTCCCATCTGGCGGGCGCACAGCTGCACAAACAGCTGCGGCGGGAGCGGGCGGCACCGCGGGGAAAGGAAGGGGAAAGGGAGCGGGAAAGGGACGCTCCGCCGGGGAAAGGGAGCGGGGCCCCGGGGACACAGCCCGGCGGCGTTCGCTGCCCCGCTCCGCTCCCGCACCGAGCCGGGGAGCCAGCAAGGACCGCAGCGCCCTCCTGGCTGTCCCTGGCAGGGCACGGCTGCTCTGACACAAGGGGCGAGCAGGGCCACTCGCATCGCTTTGCACCTCTGATCTCCTTCTGCAAGACAGGCTAAGAGAGAGAAGGATGCTCACACCGCTCAACGGCCAGAAGCAATGAGTCCCGTTTCAGCTCGGGAATTAAGGGAGAATCCTGCAGAAATGTCCGGTTTAAGCCTGAGGTACATTTGGAGAGGTTGAATCATATCCAAGCTATGTTCCTTCAGGGAAATTAAAAATGGTTGAGC
Source organism: Taeniopygia guttata (assembly GCF_048771995.1). NCBI lineage: Eukaryota > Metazoa > Chordata > Aves > Passeriformes > Estrildidae > Taeniopygia > Taeniopygia guttata. Next base: position 12,816,495 of record NC_133028.1, read on the forward strand.
TAATTAATAACATTCACATCCCAAGTGTTTGTGACCTTTGTGCATGCCAACACCACTGGATGGTGGCTGGGGTTTTTCTTCAACAACCAGAGGAGAAGATGGTCAGGTACTCAGTCCTTTGTACCAATACACAACAAATACAGAGCCATTGCTCAAGTAACTCATCGCTAGCTTAGCTCAGTATTTGAAACTGGACTAAAGCAAATCAAAGCTGGAAGTATAACTTAGACTGCAATAGCTGCAGACAGGCTGACATAATGTTGCCAATCTAAACCACTGCGAGATCAGTCAGCAAGCGTTCCCTCATGTAGAGATCACGAAATACTGCTTCTTAAGCTTTAATTGCATCATAGTCTCTAAAATTTATTGTGAGGCTGATATTCTCATACCTTCTAGCAGTAGCAATAGTGAGGTTTAAAAAAGAGTCAAGGTACAAACAGCAGATCTGGCCAGTCTGTTAGGCAAATAAGATAGTTCCACTTCTTCAGGTGCAGAATGCTTGAACTTATCTTTGTGACAAACTTCTTCTTCTGCGAATCTTCTTTCACATGGCAGGATTAAAGCCTCTACAGAGCTATATTGGTTTTACTTGAGTAGTACAAATTCCCTCCCCAAAGGTGCACTAAGCATTGCACATAAGAGCTACATCCTACTCCAAGAATGAACATCCCATGTGATTTGAATGTTGTTGGTAAGATTCCTGATGGCACCCTGCACCAGAATTGCTGGATGGTGTTGTATCACCATTGTCTTTGGATAATTATACAGCACCACAAGATACAGGGTCTGGTTGGTGGATTGGAAAAATATTCATAGAGAATGGAACTCATACAACTCAACTGATACTGCAGCTAAATATCAAACAAGATGGACTGATCTGCTGACAAACTCAGTGACAGGTGTTGCTAGAGCCACTCAAAATACTGAGTGTCAGATTCAACTCCATTAATGCTGAAATATTCTGCATTTTTAGAAAATATCCTTCTATTCCTCATCAAACATATTTTATTATAAATACAATGACTAAAACTAAAACCAAGTCACTCAAACATATTTTGACATAATATGCATAAGTTTATGCATGTGTGTATATATGAACACACTAAAAATAGTAGCTTAATTTTTTTCTGCATCCATAGTTTTTCCACATGCAATATATAGCAGACACAATTTTTTTAGTGATTCTAAATTTAGCAATTTAATGATTCTATTTGGCAATTTTAAATGGTAAGAGTTTGCACTCAAACAGGCATGGAGTAAATGCCACATTTGTCTTGCAATGGAATTTTTCTGTCTTTAGCTCTGATTAAAGCTTTTCTGAGTTTAATGAGAAATACATTTGAAGAAATTATAAGCTGATTAGTATGGAATCAGTTTCTGTTTAAGAAAAATATTTCTTTGCATTGTATTATTACTATTATTAAACATTTACATTCAGATGCCATATACAGAACATGATGAAAAAGAAGAAACACACAGGGATAATTTTTTCCTTGTTTAACAGTTCTGGGTCTTCATTAGCTATATCAGTAGAGACAATGTTATATTGCTTCCAGTTACCAAGAACAGTGTATTAGAGTAAATATAGAGGTTATCCCACTGCTTGAGTATGCTCCAAACAGTCATTTCTCTGATGTATAACTGTGTATCAGTAGCATTTTTCTCCTGTTGATTTGTGGAAGACCATTTTATTTGATCTGTGCCGACACAACACTTTTACAACAAAAACAAAAGAAGTTTCCTTTAAAAGCTAATTATTTTTCCTTATATTCTACAACTTAAGTAGGTTTCTTAAGTGGGCTACTTTCAAGGGTTGTAAAAAATTTAGGAAAAAAATTATTTGAAAATTCATTCATTCATTCATTTATTCATTCATTTATTCATTCATTTATTCATTCAGTCTTCCCCTTATCCGAGACAACAAACTCTAAATTAAACCTTTTCAAAATGAAAAGGTTCATACTGATAGCAGACAAAAATCTCTTCACAGTATATCTAAAAAATTGATTTACTAAAATGTGCAACAAAAAGTAAATAATAATTTCTTTACTTTCTTGTAACTCAAAATACACAATTTTTTCACTATATGGATTATGCAAGACTCTACTTTGGTTATTTTTTGTCTAGGAATTCGGGACACATAAATATTGCAGTAACAAAGCGGAAATCCTTGGAGCCAATTTATCTATTGAAAAGAAGTCTGCACATCTTAAAATATGGAAATGGCAAAATATCAAGGGGAACTTGTTTACTTTCTCTACTGGAGACTTCATTGAACTAAAGCTAAATATTCGAGAATAAACCCAGTCTTTCAAATGCACAGGTGCTTAACTGGAATCTTTCGCTTTGCAACAGCAGAACCAAGATGAGAATCTGGCCCTGGAGCCAGCAGGAATGCCATATGATATCTGAATGGTAATTTTCTCTGTATGTGCCACAATAATGCCTCAGACTTGACCTTTGGCTTTGTTGTCACCAAGTATTATCATATGTATAATTTGACCTTTCTTACTTGTATGAATGCTTGGCCTTGAACTCCATCTAACCTTCTAGAAGCTGTAAAGATAATTTCTATGCATTTGCAATAAGGCCCCTGATTTGACCTATGACTCAAACGAACAATAATTTCTTAATATTCCCATTTCTCCTAAGACTACTTCCCGTAATAGTCTAATAATAAGGCAATAAAATGTCCTTCAGTGTGAACTCTTGTTATTCTAAATTTTGAAGGTCTGTGCTTTAGGGCATTCACAGTTCATTACATTTCTGTGCTGTCAAAAGATAGTATCAAGGCATCAAAAGTTTCTAGAATCTAAATCAAAAGAAATGAATGGACAAAAGTGACATTATTTCACTGTGTCTATATCCAGACAAAACTAAAGACAATAACAAGCTTAATTTTGGGACAGTGAAACAAAAGCATATCTTAGCACTAGCAGAAGATCATTAATAACCCTGCCACTTCTATTTAGAAATTTCAAAGCAGAATAGGAAGAAGCATTAAAAAAATTTCAGTTCTGACTTTTGGAAAAAATTGTACATTCCATCATTACACAGCAAAACAATAAATAAAACAATATCATAGTATTCTTCAGCAAAATATAGAATGTGATTCTTTTCAGGAAGAAAAAATCTTTGTTAATATTGATACACAAAAGGAATGCAAACTATTAGAATTGTGCAAAGGAGTTGTGACTATATTGAAAAATTGATTCAGCCTGATGACATCCAGTGTGTGATACAGAAGCGCCTCTTTCAGCTGTGTAAGACTGTGAGATCACCTTTCCAAAGGCTACACAATTTGCCTTCAGCACCTAGAGTTGTATTTCACACCATATTTTGTTCAGAGTAGAATGCTAATGGATCATCATATTTGATGATCAGGCCCAGTACAGAAGTTTTCACTTTTTGTGCAGCTGCACCCAAAGCATGAATACATCTAAACACTGCCTGCATATAAAAGGCTCTGATTTGAAACTCAGTAAATGAGGAATTTGGTCCTATACAACAGGAACACAGAATATAGAATAGTAGAACATAGAATATATAAAATTAGAAATCAGACTCATGGATAAGGTAAATGCAACAGCCAACACATGGTGATTGAAATCAGTAGAGCTAAGAGCAGGTGCCAGCCATTACTCAGATTTTGCTGATATCAAGACAGAGATGAGTTTTGGGGACCATGAAATGACTTTGGCAAGGCCAGCTGCAACTGGAATATTTATGAAAGGGGGTGTGCAGCAATATACCTACACTTGCTTTCGTACCATGACCTGCATCTACAGTCCTTGCAGTGTCTCCTGTTCCAGCCACCCAGAAAACCCACCCCTACATACACTTTGTGGAAGATATTTCATACACTCCTTAAGATTTTCCTGCTTCCTTTCTTTTTTCCTGTACTTCTTGGAAATTACTTTGCATGGCTTTCACTCTCTTTGGTTATTCAAGCCAAGGCTCTTTTGTGGAAATGAATCTTTTCTACTTAGAGCTGAAGTGTCCATGTAACTGGTAGTATGCTATGACATGATCAATGTGACTCTCCTCCTTATACAAATTGCTTCTTCCGAGCTATCTGTCTTGCTATCATAGTTTTCTTCCCCACTGCAAAGGCTGGTGACACAAGACTAGCTCAGACACATCAGTCAAGATAATTCTGAAGCTTCAGAGTACAGAGAACAATGCAAGAGATAAAGACCAAATTATTAGTAGAATGTGCAAACTGAGAGTCAATTCAAAACCTTTATGCTGCTCTTCTTTTTTGCTCTCAAGCAGAAGGTTTATATACTCCAGCCCTGGTGGCAAGGGCCACCCTCCCTTGTCACTCAGAGGTCAGCTGCCACAGACAGAATGGAGGGCTGCAAACTGAATGGTGAAGGTGCCTGCAGCTAAACTGATCTCTCCTAAACATAAAGTGTTTCTTTGGCAACAAGTAAATGCTTTGGGTTCTTTAAGATTAGAGAGATATAGTATGGTTGGCCAAAAATAACAGAACATTCAGAAAAGTCTGGCTCCAGAATGTATCTCTATCTTGAATAAGCAGATTAAGAATCACTTATTTTAAACAGTTTTCCCAACAAGAGTAAGCTTGAATGTTTGGCTTGCTGCAAATGTACCGGTCAAGAGATACTGAAAGAACAAAACCTCAAGGACTGAAGTTTTAAGTTCATGTTCTGTCACCCCCAATTTTCCAGAAAAATGCAAATTTGATGCTGCTCTCTGATCCAAGCTTTGAGACTTTCATTAACATCACGAGTCCTTCCAGAAATATCCAGCAACCTTCTCTTCCCATTTACAATCCTCTCACAGTGTCCAAGGGAGGGGTTGCTGAGGCAGCTCGCTCATGGTGAAATAGGGATCATGCTGGAGCATGGGACACAATCATTCTCTTTCCACCAAGCCTCAGGGGTCCTGTCTCCTTGCAGAAGGACTCCCATGAAAAGGCACTGTTGAGCTCAGCTCCTCGCCCTCCTCCCAAGCATTATCAGCGTGACAAAAGCAGAGTATCCCAAGTGTCCAGCCTCAGTAAATCATTTTTCAGGCAGTAAAAGACTGTTGGCTTCTAACATGAGTAACACTGGGGAATAAGTGGTTATGCTGGCTGCATTTTCTCCCTTGTATGCCACTGCCATGCTGCATCCCGACAGCACCCCTAAAGCAGAGGGCTCAGCTACCTTACACCCACCACTGGAATGGTGGGGCAAAAGCATCTGTACAGGTACAGCAGGAAAAGGTACTGCTGTACAGCTGTACAGCTCAGGTACAACAGGAAAAAAGAGGTAAAAAGAGAGTTAAACAAGGAAAAGACAAAAGATGGTGAGAGCTCTAAGTGATTGGATGGAGCTGGCAGTACATTTCAGGCAACAGGCAGATAATCAGTCAGCTGGCCAGAAAAACAACACTGACAGAGGACACAAGCAGGAGCTCTGCTTCAATGGCTTTTGGGCCTCACACTGGCTCTCTGCTGAGGGTGGGCAGCTTCTTGGCTGTCAGACCATTGGAAAATTTCTGGTTTCCACACTGCTTTTCTAGGGATGCAGTCACAGCTCTAGTTCTTTACGTGAGAAGTTTTCACTCTCTGGGAAGTCCCTTTTGCTCTAGAAGTCCTGTTTTCCATTCACTATCCAGCATTATTAACAGCTCCATCACAGGTTTTTCATAAAGGTTTTTCATCCTGCTTTAAGGAGAAATGAGCATAAAGGCAGTTTTTACTGCTGATAATGTAACTAATACATTTTTTTTACTAATAATTTGTTATTATTTAATGCTGTCACTGAAAGGCAAATAGCTTTCAAAGGCAGAATTTGAACCATCTCCTACAGATTTTTATGGGGAGTTTGGCATCTATCTGACCCCAACAGTGTCATAATTCTCCACTAATAATAATGAAAACAATACACAGTACCTAGGACATAAAAAGGCAATTTTTATTTTTATTTAACTTAAAGTCAAAAAAGGAAAGGGGAATGGAAGGTTAAGGGGAGGAGGAATGGAAAGGGAATGAAAAGAAGAAGGGGAAGGAGAACAAGGAGAACCACAAAAAAAAAAAAAAAAAAGGACTGAGAATTCCAAAATCCAAACTCTGCTTCTCCTCCTGCTCCCTGCAAACTACTTTCTTATGCAGTGGATTATGAAGTTTTCAAAGCTGGATTAGAGACTGCTATAAAACAGTTTGCCTGACACAGAACCACATTTAAATTAGCAATGCCATAAACGGCACTGAGAGGGAGGGAGGGCCTGCTCGTGATTCAAGGATATCGTCTTTTGTATAATTTTTCCAGTATCATAAATTTCTGCCCAAGTTCCTAGCAGAATAGCAATGCTCCAACACATATTGAATTGGTGTCTTTCATAAAATGTTATACATGGAACTACAATTCGTGGATCACATTTATTTAAGATTAGTGTAATTTATATATATGCACCTCAACAGCATGATTTAAACGCTCAGGTTTTTAGATGTAATGTTTTACCCTTCTGAGACCTTTGTGCTTAGCTGGAGAGTGTTTACTGTGACTGAGGTATTTTTTTCTAAACAGAGAGGCGGATTATTTAAAACCTTTTGGTATGGAAAACCCACAGTTTGTCCACCTCAAACAATCTCTTCTCTCCCCCAGTTGTCACAGCAACAACTTCAGCATTTGAAAGGAATCTACTTCAATAATCTAAGCCTCTGATCTTTGACAGGCTTATAATGAAGGAACAGTTTGTTAATGCTGACATAAACATTTTGAAAACTTAAAGGTACAATTATTTCGTGTTGTTTAGGAAGTGAGCACTACATGGGCAAGAGAACAGCACTCTTCAAAAATATTTACTCATGCAATTTCCTAGTGAGAAAAACAACTGCTGAGTGTACAGCTGAACTGAGATTCCAACCCTGTGGTTTGAGAAGCAAGAATTTTTCTTTGCCTCCTGCCCAATTTATAGTTTTTTTTTTTTTTTTCTCTCTTAGAATCCCATTATGATATTTTGGATAATTCCAGGATATATCAGCCCAATCTATTAATTTTAAAAGATAAGACTTAGAAACCCAGGCTGAATCGGACCCAATACCAAGTGGGTCTCCTGACTATGCTGCTTGTAATAAAAAGTCAGAGCTGCTTCTCAGCCAGCCAGCTGTAGGGAAGTTGTTTGCCTGTTTAGCAAACAAAACTGTTATTTCTGCTGGGAGGAGGGCAGAAAGCTGACACGACACAAAGTCCCCCAGGCTGTGCTCAGCTAAGTAGTCCCTGTGCTTTCTGGGCAAAGCAGAAGGCAGAGCAGGCGACAAACTCGGCTGCACTTTGGAGTCCCAGCTGCAGTTGCTCTGGGGACACCATCGCTCTCGGAGCAATTTCCTACAGTAGCGCCAGGGCTCCAGTGGTCCTCGGGGGTGAAATCCATCATCCTGCACGCTGCACTCCATCAAGTGGGGCTCCGAGAAAGGGTCAAGTGGTCCGCTGCCATGCTGTTGGAGCTCATCAGAGACATATTTAATTTAATTAAGGTTGTCAGCACTATTGATTTTGGCAGTTTCAATTACCGTGCTGTTATGGCTTCTGGATCTACTGATCTGTGATGAGCCCTATCAGCACTGGCACACATTGAGGAAAAAGCCCTTTGTCTCCTTTAAAACCTGACACATCCTGCCATAGGCCATAACTTATTGCTTTTATCCAGCCCAGCTCCTCTTCTGTTCCTCATAATTAATTTCTCATTAGACAGCTCTTTATTGTTTAATTTGTGCAGTTTATAATCAAATTGGGCACATTAATTGTAGTTGAATTTAAGGCTAATGAAAAATAAAGGTTTTCAATAACTTACTCTTCAATTATTTCAGACAAGATAAAATAAAACACTTTAAGAGTTGTCAGCATTTTAAATTATAAATTAGGTTGTTTAAAGACCATGGGCATTTAGGAAGCAGTTATCACACATTTAGTAATTATAAATCCTATGCTCCAATACAATTATTAGGATATATTTACAATTCCTCTTAGTTTTTTCCACCCTGTTGTTAGTTAACTGCATAACATCTAATTATTGGTGGTTAAAAATTGTATGATCTGAAGTCTCTGGGCCTGATTCCTCTCCTTCAGCAGACTGAACTGTAAATCAGCACGTCTGAGAAAGTCCATATCCTTAACACTGGGACAGGAGAGGTGTCTGAAACAGAAGAGATGTCTGGGTAAGAGGAAGAGGACCCCATTTGGTAGAGATTTTATAAAATGCTGATCATTCTTCTAGGCAGAACGTTAGGATTCAGCCGATTTCCTTCAAGAAAATGGTAATACACGATTTACATTGGGAACAGGACATCAACTGGCAAAAATCTGCAAAGTCCTCTGGATGTAGACTAAAATTTGTCCCACGACATGAATAATCTTCATTTTAGCAATGGGAAAACAAAGACAGAGAAGCAGCTTACTTGAAAGGGCAAGTGGGAGGTGAGGCCAGCCTGCTAGTTCTTTGTTTTGTTTTTGGCTTTTTTGAGGTTGCTTCTATTTTTCAGTTAACAGTGAGCAGGGAGGGTGAAGGAGGATGGGAAAGAATATGGGATAATAAATTCAAGTAATACCTTCTTTCTTGTCAAGATGAAAATCAGGAAAACTGAGTTTCCTTCTTTTCTCAAAGGCTGCACTCAATGCACGGCATTTTAGGAGTGAGCAGGAAATGCAAAAGGAAGAAAAGTGAGTTTATCATCGCTTTTGAGGGGCAAGTTGGGGTGCTGTAGGTCCATAGTTTGGATGTGAGGAGATGATGGGAGAATTCCATTCTTTGTATGTTCTAAGACCTCTCCTTGGCCAGGCAGGCAGGGTCCCAGCATGTTACAGTGTTAGAGTATGTTCTGGACATGTGCCCAGGGCACCTGGGGCAGGGATCCCTGGTCACAGCATGAGTTTGGGAGGGGTGTCTGTGATCTGCTCCACATTCCTTGCCCAAGCAACCCAATGATGACCCCTGCTCCTGCCCAGTGAGAGCTAAAGCTGTGCCTGAAGGTGCATCTGCATCAAGGAAAGGTGGGTCAGAGACAAAAGCATGTCCAGTAGCTATGGACCAGAAAATGTATCAACTGAAATACTGTTGAGAAAATGGTCACATCCACTGCTGTAAAAGTGAAAGGCTGCTATATATATAAAAAAAAAAAAAAAAAAAAAAAAAGCTTGTGCTGTTCAAAAAGCCTAAAATTCACCCACATCCTCACAAGATCTATTTACTAACTAAATCCTGTATATAAAAAGCACAATGTCAGAGATTTTCTTTGCATACCCCAGTTTATACAGAGGTTATTTTTTATTGCAGTGAAGTATCTTTGTCCAAAATTCCTTGATGGGGACCCTATCCTTGTGTATTTGTAGGAATCTTCTAATTTATATATTGCTTCCTGTCTGGAATGAAGAGCAGGTCACTATTGCTAAATATTTCAGCATCATGTATATTCTCTAGCTCAAAATTATTTGGAACAGAAGGAGGAGATACTGTTTTCCCAAATACTCCCAAACACTCTACATCAATCACCAATTGAGTATGACAATTTCCACCTGCCCAGCTTTTTGGAAGAGAAAGTGAGAATACTTTCTTTCAATAAGAGCATGAGAAATGCTGGATGCAGGATTTTTGGCACCAGCATATGCAGCCAGGGAATAAGGGAGCTGGGGAATGAGGGAACCAGGCAGCATTTCCCCAGTGCTGAGTGCAGGGACAGGAAAGGAAATCAGTGCTTTGGCGGGAGAAGAGGGCTCCTGGAAACTCAGCGTCTGATAAGGATGTGTGGGAACAGCAGGGGAAAAACAGATCAGCAAGCCTTGAGTAATGTGTGATGGGAAAGCAGCACACACTTTGTCCTTGGCCCTGTTTGGTGTAACCCATCCAGTGAAAGCACAGATGCACCTGGTGGGCACCACAGGCAGAGGTTACAGTACTTGGGCTGCTTGAAGTTACTCTCCTCTAAGAGCTCAGTGTGCACAACTCACTGCTGAGATGGTGAACCTACTGCTGTTGTGCTCTTTCTTTCCTCAACCTTTACATTCCTGGATATATTATTTCCAAAAACCCTGGCCTGAGGTCTGCACTCTTTCTAGGAACTGAAATTATCCAAGTATACAAGAGCAAAAGATCTTTTGCTGCAAAAAGAGATGCAGTTTGTCATCACCCCTTGGCAGCAGTTCAGTGGTTTTGTGCCGTGTCACCCACAGGACAATCAGATCCAGTAATTTCTGGCTGGCATCTAACTCTAAGTAGAACCATCAGACCTGGTTGTATATGCAGGGAGTAGGCATCTGAACCCTACAAATATCTTTCTCTTTTAATTGAAAAAGAGCAGAAAGATTTTTTAAAAGAGAATTTATATAAGAATATTAATAATAATTGTTCCCAGGCAAAGTTTCTTTCAGCCAAATATCAACTGTGAGGAAACTCATTAAGCAAGAAATGAACTCATGAAAAGAGAGGTTTATAATGGAGCCAATGAGAGACTGCAGCAGCACTGCTAACAGGTGCCTGTTACAGCAGTGACAAGGTGAGTAAGACTTCTAAAGACATTATAGCTAAGGCTTTGCCCACCCATGCAGCTAAAGATCTACCAGGGTTTCTGTTATGAACCTCTGTTTGCAGGGTCTTGATACTTTAGTCATAAAAAGCATACCGCAGGCTGAGAGTGAGAAAATAAAGACACAGAGCTCCAGGGCAGTTGGAACAAAAAATAATAAAATCCATATAGGTGTTTTGAAGGATCTCTTTGGGATTTTGTAATTTAAAAAAAACATGCTTCTTTTGCAATTAAATTTGGCAGATTATCGGTCAATAGCATTAACTGGGGAGGGGTTTCTTTCAGTTTATTGCATTTTAATTTAGAGCCCCTAAAATGCCTGTGGCATTTTTTAAGCTTAAAAAAAAAATCTTATGGCTCAATTAAGGGATAACAGAAATAAACCAGGATTACCTGTGTGTAATTACACAAAGTTAAATCTAAGAAAACAATACACTACCACAACTCTCTTGGGTAATTTGAGCAGTCTCCCTAGGATCTCCAGAGGCAAAAAAAATAAAGCTTGTGTCAGCTCATACCTGAGCATTTACTGCAATATAGCAAAAGACTCTGAAGTGCAAAAGACCACAGAAGTAGATGGAAACACCTATCTTTTTTCTTGATCAACCTTTTAATTGCCTTGAGGGATATGCTACAGAGCCGAGCAAACTCTGCACTGAGGCACAAATTAGTTTCGATGCTCAACTCTGAAACTTTCTTACTGCTCTTGACTATTCTGCTCCACTGTCTTCCCCTTGTCCACTAATACAGTATTGCAGCCCAGTCTGAGCTCCACTACATACTCTTGGCAAGAAATAATTCAAATCAGCTAAGTGTATCCAGACCTGAAGTCAGAAGCTATTGTTTAATACTTCTTAGAAGGGGCACAAATTTTCTGTGTATGTCAAATTTATCCTCAAACAACTTTAAAATGTGAAGACACCTTCATTGCAACTATTTGAAAATATCAAAATCAACCAAATAACTTGTCCTATTTCTGAAGAACAGGAAAGTATGGCAGAAGAGTTATCTGGGGAGCAAAACAGCTTGTTCTTTCTTACCATATTCTGGGTGGGACTATCTAAAATCAAAGCACTTTTTGACTACCGATACCTGCAGGCGCAGTGGCATGTTAGCTGAATTTAGCTCTCCGTGTTTGGACATTGTATAGCTGGATGAAATACAATCTTTGGGTTTAAACTTTTTAGTCCTGAATCATTTACCAAGCTTCAGAGTAAATGTATATATGAATAAGTATACATAAATGATATATGTATATATGAATGATATATGAATATATGAGTGAGACATAAGGATAAGAGGACCCACACCTTGACTGCTTGAGAAAATTGGCCATAAAACCAATGCCAATCACTTTCTTCCATCAAAAACTTGCAAAGGGAATAGAGTGACTCTATCTGAAATTATAAGATTAATTTCATTATAACCATCCCAGCCTGGATTTTAGCATGAGTATGTGAATAGCAGCACAGTATACACAGTATATATGTAGTACTGGTATATGCCATGTCAGTAACTCAAAACATATGTCATATGTTTCTGAAAAGCAGCCAGGTAGAGTGTAGCTACCCCCTTATCACCGCCAGAGTTCCCTACCTGGACCAAGTCTATATATTTATTGGTGTTATACATGAAGTGGTCCTGCCCTCAGCTGTATTTGGTTAAACTCGGTATAAACGGTACCTTTCAATGCTGGGGTCCTTCCCCAGCCTGGTGATAAGGCATCCGTTCCCAGTATATTATGGCAGTATATTACAGCCTGTGAGCTGGGTTAATTTACACCAGCTGAACTAGTCCTGCACAGACTGGGCAGACACAACACCAAGGCCCTGGGAGGCTCCTTGTGTGTTACAGAAATCCCTGGCCTCCCCTTTGGAGCAACCTTTCCGCCCTCACCACTGTGGAGGCAGTACAAAGCATCTGAAGCTTGGGCCCTAACCTTTTATCTTTGAACTTTACAAATTTATTTTTCTATGCATGAAGTATTTGCTTATAAAACCACTATGACCACCAGAATAAAAATGAGCAGTGACTCTTAGTTTTGTCTTTTGCCCTCTACTCGACATGTTCTGCACACTCAGATATCAGATAGGGAATGTACAAGGAGCACCAAAATCAAGGGTTTGGAAACTGAACACATACACTACCTCTGCTCACCAGGGGCAGGAATCTATTTTCCGACCAGGGAGTGCAAATGGATATTTATTTTATTTTGCTGCTTAATTTTAAGGCACTTATTGTCATTTCCCTGGCAGCAGGGTGTCAGAGAGGATAAGAATTGCAAACTCAGAGGAATGACCCTTTCCATTCATCTGCCCTTATTTAGAAGTGATGGCCTCCATTTCTTTTTTCATTTTTTAGTAGGAAAAAAAACCCTCTCTATTCTGTCCTTCAGGCAAGTTCACTGAGTCCACTGTATTTCAACAGGAGCTAAAGACATGGTTCTATTTACCCTCCCCCAAAAGGTCTCTATTAATTGTTTTCAAATGTTGGCAGCCACGTGAAACCCTGCCTAGCAAGTCTGGCTCCTTATATGATTTTTATTAAATTCACTTTGCACACAAGGCACATGAGATTTATGGCTGAAACTAATAGGTTGGTTCTCACTAAGACATAAATCCATAGGCTGTTTATTGAGGCTCATGGACATTGAGAACGCAGGTAATTGTTACTGTGAGTGCTCAGCTTAAAAACAGTCAGTTATGTCTCCAAGGAAATTTGTTTAACTAAGCACACCACATAAGCTCTTGAAAAATTACTTTATCTGTGATGGTGAATGGAAGGACTGTGCAGGGTAAGTTCTGTATCTCATCTGTACATTTAATTTCACTTGTAACACTTTTCATATTTTCCTTTTACATGGTGTCTTACAAGGAGCGCATGTAAAAAGGATCACATTTATTTTCCTTCCACGCCTGTTTTAACCATTCTTCACTTATATATCAGAATTTCTGCTTTCTTGCTGCAGACCCTTACAAACTCCAGCTGAGGTTTTGCAAGTCCAGTTCCTCCTGGCTCACTCATGACCACAATCTGCCACATGAGCATCATTTTGGTGACAACACACAAGGTGAAGCAGAGCCTGGGCTGATCTTTTCCTCTTAGGCTCCAACCACACTGCCACGTGCTGCCAGCTGCCAGCCAGGCTGGCGGGTGAGCCAGCTGCACTCTGGAAGCTGGTCAGATGTGTCAGCTCAGTCCTGTGTCTGAGCAAATAAGTCCTGCTTCTCGACTTTGTGTTACCTTTCAGCAAGACTCAAACCTGCCTAAATGGCTTTCACCTCGCATTTGTGTTGCAGCATGTCAGCTCACAGGAGAGAGAGAGGTAGCTCGTGCCACCTGAGTGGATGTGGGGCTCACACAGGTCCCATGTTGTATCTGCCAGCTTCATGTGACTGTCTTGAACACCCTAGGACATCTCACATAGCCCTTGACATTTTTATCTCTACACAGTACACTTCAGTGAAATATACCTGCTTCTAAAAAAAGTAAGGATCACAGAATCATAGAACAGCCTTCTTTGGAAGGGACCAGAAAGATCACTTTGTTCCAACCCGCCCCTGCTGTGGGCAGGTACAACTTTCACTGGGCCAGGTTTCTCAGAGCCTCATCCAACCTGGCCTTGAACACTTCCAGGGATGGGGAATTCACATTCTCAGCTTCCCTGGACAACCTGTTCCACTGTCTCACCACTCTCACAGTGAAGAATTTCTTGCCAATATCTGATCTAAACCTACTCTCATTCAGTTTGAAGCCATTTCCCCTTGCTCTGCCACTACATGCTCTTTAAAAACTCCCTCTCCATCTTTCTTGTAGGTTTGTTTCAGGTACTGAAAGGCTGCAATTAGGATACCCCAAAACCTTCTCTTCTCCAGCCTGAAAAATCTCAATCCCAAAAAATCCAACCCAGAGTTGGATGTAGTGTTTAAGGTGAGTCGCTATTGCTTTTCTATCACTTTAACCATACTGAACTTCAAATATCAGATTTATTTATTATTGTGGTTGTGTCAAAACCAGCCCAAACAGGTGAACACTTCATTGAATGTTGCACACACACATGGGAAGGCTGACACACCAAGGTTACTTACTGAAGTCTCAAGGAGACTATGCTATAGGTGTCATACAAAAAAGCAGTGTAGCCACATTAATTTTGGGTTCGAAATAACTGACCATTCTGACTGGTGGAGTTCAGTAGCTTGGCACATTGTTATACCATTAGAGACACATTGCTTTAGCAATCTATGCTGCCCCCTCTCAAAACATTTGCTTGGATGTAGATTTTTGTCTCTTGCAACATGCTGCCAAAACCAAAGAAAATCAGCCCTACAAAATAAGGATAAAAGGGTGGGAGAGTGTCTACAATGCAGCTGACTGTATTTTTAAGTTGATACCTCATTCATTTAAAACTGGTATGTAAATACTGAAACCCCCCAGACAGCTAAAGAAATACCTAAAATTCCATAAATTCTTCAGCAGATGAAGAATTAGCACTAGTACAGACCTCAACAATTTGCAGGAGCTTAGGTATCTTTATGTCAATGGTGCTTACCCTGGGTGTCTCATACATCCTGGTACTGGTGTTGAGACAAAGAAAAATACGTTTTTGGAACACTTTATTTCTCTCTCTCTCCTTCTTTTTTCCTTCTCAACAAGCAGCTTCAGCTTTGCTCTTTTTTACAGCATCTGCTTGGTAGTCTATCAGTTACCTAAATCTGAGAGGTTGTTGCTTGCTGATGAAGTCTCAACGCTCTTGTCTGATCCAGTGACTAGGTCAGCGAGGTTGTGTGTCCTGGGGACTTGGGGAACTGTATGGAGGTGACCTCTGACACTCATCAAAGGCTCCACAGCACTGTTTGGCTCCTATCAGTTTAATCAGCTGGCTCATTGCTGCTCCCTCCCCATTCATGGCTCTGCGGCTCAGAGCCTGCCTGTCAGAGCACACAGCCCTGCTCACACTCAGCCGGGCTCCTGCCTCCTGCAAGCAACCATTCATTCCCCAGCATCCTACAGAAAACTTCCTGCATGCTGAAAGGGAGTGCAGCAGATAGGAAGCTTTCTTTTATTTCAGAGCCACAGAGGTCAGTACTGTTCCTGAATCTTTTCTGGCAGTTCAAGGTGATGCTTAGACTGTAGATTCCATGTCTGCTACATGCTTTCCAAGAATTAAACTTATTTCAGGAAAAAAACCCCAAACAACCCTAAAACTACAAACTACATTTCCATAAAAATATAATGAAAAACATATGTAAACTACTACAGAAATCTGCTCTTATCTAGTGAAAATAAGACAAAGAAAAAATTGTCTCAAAGTGTTACTTAATTTTTTAAAAAATCAAGACCCTATAAAATATTTTCCCAACTTTCTTCTGAAGTATACAAAACAGAGATTTATAAGCAAAGTTAAAGAAGCTGTCCTAGATCTCTTGCTGCTCTGTGGTTAGCTCCACATACTGGGAACACATACTCCATGTCCCTCTCCTTTATGGTGAGGGTATGAAACCAGGCTCCAGGGCTTCATCGTGGCTGCACCTGGGCTTGCCAGTGGAGGACATCAAACACCAAAGGAATGAAGGCAGAACAAAATTTTAAAATTTTAAAACTATCAGAATCTCAAGAGTGATTGAGAAATTAGACTACCCAGGAACATTTCAGCTTTCTGATGAAGGAGTTCAATTTCCTGTGAGATAAAGAACAAGTATCATGTTCTTCTGTGTTTCATCCATGCAGTGAAGGACAACTTGGAAGCAGAATAACATTCCAGATGGATTTAGATTGGCAAGTGGCCACTGCAACCATCGTTTCTTCAGCCACAGAGAGGTATCCCACAGCATATCACAAAAACTATCCACAACACAATGAACTCTGAGAAATGCCAGCAGGGCTCAGACACCTTGTCTGCAATGAAAAGATCATGGCAGAATGCTCTGAGGACATTGACACAACAGCATGAATGTGTTTAATTGGTGCAATATTAACTCAGTTAAAGCAATATAATTTATGCTGACAATACTTCTCTGTGCAAAGAAATGCTTAAATAGTCTTATCTGAATGCATTTTTTTTGCAAGAGGGTAGATTATATAAATTACAGCAGTTAATAGCCTTTTGATTCATCACTGAATCTCACAGAAACAGAGAGTCTGAAGTGATTCCTGAGGTGGATAAAGTCTGTTGTGTAATGTGAGGATCAGTCTTGTAATCCTTGCTAAATCAACAATGTTTGGCTCCCATTGAACTCAAAACCTGTCCAGAGAAACAGGAAGAAAAGTAGTTTTCCACTATAGAAAGCAAAACTTTTTCTAAATATTTATAATTTTTTTCCTGTAAATGTTATTAATCAAGAAACCTTCATTTTCTGTAATACATTTCAAAGCTTTTTCTTTTAGCTCTATTCTTTGCTATTCACTCTAAATTCTGAAGTGGCGAGTTAGACTAGCAATCTCATTAGCAATTGAATTTGTCTGTCTGGTCTGATATGCCTGGCAATGACCTGTTAGTATTAACTACTAAGTTTCCTTCTGTTTACTGAACACTCTTAGCCACTAAAGCTTCACAAAATACAGTAATTAAAGTGCATGGAGTTATGTTTTTTTTTAATAACTATGATAAAGTGTATAAAAGCCATAATAAGAAGAGTTACTACACATTTTTGTGCTACTGCTTTAGCAAACCTTCAAGTTGCAAAATATGCACCATTGCAATGAAGATAAGAAGATGAAATTGTATTTCTAAGGTGTCAAGTCTTCAGCTGTTGTTGACTATGAAGCGTTGCCTCTTGGTGCATAAAATAAGTGAGGTTTTTCTCTGCCTTCTCATTCCTTTTGCTGAGTTGGTCATTAATCTGCTATTAATGCATATTAAGTGCTACTTGTCAGGACACATCATCATCATTGTTACCCAGGAAGAAACTGCAATAATATATTTGGGAAACTGAGGTACAGAACTGAAGCATCAGGTAACTAGCAGAGCCAAAATATGAACAAACACCTATCATGTTCCAGATTTTATCTCCAACCTTTGGTTCACCCTACCTTAAGAGAAGAAAGAATACTTCCTTATTTCTTTCATATATTTTAACTTAATAACATAGATTGAACCAATTCACTGTGATCCTAAGTGAATTCCAGAAGTGCTCCCTTAAAGCCTTAAAGCAATTATTGTCTATATTGCTTTCCCAGAAGTAGCTGGATGGAGAGTCCCTGGTTTTGTTCACCTGCAGTTCCATGGAAATGAATGGGGTTCCTCTCAAGCACAGCTTTAGATCTCTGCAGGGCAGGTTTGGAGAAAAGTAGGGGTGGGCAGGGAAAACAAATTAAAACAACACCACCACAAACAGCAAGTATTCAGTTTTGGGTACTTGTTCAATTTCTTCACTAGCATAAAAGTAAAGGACTAGAAGTCCATTTTATTTTCCACGTTTCCACGTTTTCCACTTTCAGTGTGCTTTTAAAAAGCAATCAGTTACCTTGTCCACCTCTTTTACTGAGGAGTAAAAGGCTTCTCCACCTGCAGAAATCAGGCTTCACCTTTATTTATTTAGTTCATTACCACCAAAAAAGTTAGAGGATAAAAATATACACACCTCTGTGACTATAATATGTTACACAAAAAGAAATATTATCATTTGATAGCTCAGTTAAAAGAATAAGCAAATATTTTGGCCCTCCCATCCATAGTTAACCTTTCTAATGGATATGCATTTCAATGGACTTTCTATGAAATTTTAGACTCTTTAAAAAGAGGAAGGGGTTCTAAAATTAAAATGGTGCCATATAGCCTGCATGGAAGTCAGAAACAAATTCATGCTTTAGAATATCTCCCAGAATCACAACTACAATTTTTAGGGGTTTGCTACTAGCCCATTCAAAGATAGGATGGCAAATATTAGTGCTTATTTCTGTTTGCTAGCCAGCTAAATATTCCGGGACTAAAATGAGATTATATAGACAGGTGATTTTATCAGTGTAATGGTGAGACGCTGATGATGGTGACAATAATGTGGTGCAAATATCCACATGGGTCAGTGGCCCTGAGGTGACAGAGGTAATGCCTTCTGAAGGGCAACTTGCTTGTAGCATGATGGGGTCAGTATTACAGCAGCTGTGCCATGCAGGAGATTTTTAAGAGCAATTAATAAACAAAGGGCATGTTAAATAGGGAAAACCAGATTAATTTGGCACCTTTCTTTGGATGCTGCATCAGCTATTATTTAGCTAAACCTTGGCCCCATGTTCAGACAAAGGAAACAGGTCTGTGAAAGAGCTTCACAAGTTGTCTGGGTAGAAATGAGCCAGAGCCACTAATCCTGTCTCTAGGCACTTGCCTACAGCAGTTTCATGCTTGGGCTTTCAAGAGACATGGGAAACACATAGCTGTACCTGGGACATTCTTTCTTCAAGCAGGCACAGTTGGAGTTGGGAAGCTAAGGCAGATTCATTGTCCTCCATCACAAGTCCTCCTTCATTCATCAAACTGGAGAGCTACCAAGGGAACTCTTCTTGGCCACCACCAAAAAGCAGTACCAAACTGGGCTTGGAGGTTCTTTCCAACCTAATGTAAAGTATTATTCACAAACAGGTGTGCAGATTAATTCTGTCAACTGGGGCCTAAAAAGGGAATCAGTCTTGTTTCACAGAGACTCTGTGTAGCATTTGCTATACTGGCACTATTTTGCAGTAAACATCAGCAGTGCCAGCTAACTGCTGTGGCAAATACTGGTGCTTGGGACATGGACAAAGAAAGTGGAGAGAGAATAAGAGAATGTTAAAGTAATCTAATTAAATTTCTAATCCAGGTTTACATAATTAAGCAATAATGACTACGGGGAAGGGCATTTCCTGGCAGTTAATGACCGGCTGGAGGATTTGAGGGCTTGAGGTAAAGCCAAGTGTTCTTAACACTGTCAGTCATTAATTGCCAGGAAATGCCCAACTCAGGAGGTTATTACTGCTGTTATAAACCAAGAATAGAAAAATATAAAGAAAAAAGACAGTAATTACCTTTTTAAAGTGTTGAAAGCTGAGCACTGAACTGCTTGTCGCTATGGAGACAGAGTTTTATTTATAGCATCAGTCCTTTGCCAGGGTTTAAAGACTGCCTCAGTACCCAGAGGAGGGCAGGAGTTAGTTCTCAGGGCTCCATTAGGTATATAATTGGTAATTCAGAACATCAGCTCTGTGCCACGGGCCACATAACATCTGCAGACATCAAGAGTATCACAAAACTTTACAACACTGATTACAAAATACTGGCAGCCACTCAAAACATTTTATAGTTACACATACCTTCAGAAAGCATTTCCAGTAGTTCCTGCTTTGATCTACAGAGTGTGTGTCTCTAAATAGGATCCTTGTAATGTCACATTGTGCTGTTTCCTAGAAATTAAGCACTTAGGGACCAGATCTTTAAAACTGATTAATGCCACAGGTCTGTATAGCCAGACTATGATCACTAACTGATTTTACAATTGTGTAACTACTGATTTCATTGGAACAGCTCCTGATTTGCACCAGTTAATATAAAGGTTGAATTCAACACACACTGGGTACAAATGCAAAGCCCAAAATCTCCTTTTTTTGAGCCTCTGAAAGAAATGATTCAATAGCTGAGTCCAAAAGCAGCTAAAAAGAAAAGTTATATTACTCCTTTTAATGTTCATTTCCCAAAAGATTCTGTTGCTTTTTATGTGATATGGTATTTGAAATCTGACCAATGCTTCAATGAACACAGCCTTCTAAATGAATTGGTCAAAAACTTAATTTCTATATTTTAAATAATTTGGAACAATTATTAAAAAAAAAAACAAAACAACCCAAACCAAGACTAAAAAAAACTCCATTAAAGGACTTAGGTACCTAAATCAGAATGGAAGCAGGACTGAGGTGCCTGACAATAAAGTTGCAAAAAAACCAAAAATTCCTTCATTTTTCCATCCTGCTAAGTTCACTGATTATCAGATCTATAAATTCTCACTCTGCGAGAATTTATAAATTCTCACTCTGAAGACACGGGGCCTGATCTCTTAGACAGCCTCAGAATAAATAGATCAGACATCAATAGAATAATTTAATTTAAAAACAAAATTAGATGAGGATAGATCGGTGGCTTCCACTCCCACCTCTCCTCTACCCTGTGTAGCAGCCTGGTAGTATGAGTACTCAGCCAGGGATACAAGTACTATACAACTTCAAACACCAAACCTAAATCTCTCTAATCCCTGCTGAGTTCCCAAACCATTATTACAGGGTGAGGATTCCTTTTGTGCTTGATTTCCAGCCCCATTAATCTTGCATCCTTTGCTGACTGCAGCGCAGATCAACAGAGGGGTACTTGTGTTTCTTTATTTGGCCACATTTCAAAACAGAAGCCTGGGGCTTCTGAGCCAAAACAAGCCCTTATCTCAGGACTGGTTTTTGAAATGTGGATCTTTAATCACCTCCCTATAAATGCAAGCACAGAATTTTATGCTTAGTAAAATTAATACACTCAGCAGAGTATTTACGCTTCAGCGAAAGGCGAAAGTAGTGCCTCCCTCTTCTCTCTTTTCCCTCACCTCATAATTTTCCTTTAGTGTTCCATCCATTCAGAGGCTGAGCCACACAGCTGGCTGTAGGCAGATGTGGCCTTGCTTTGCCTGTTCTGTGAGGTGCTGTCTAGAAGCTTCGTTAGCTCAAGCCCTGTGCTGTGCCCTGTGTGGCTCCTGGGCTGACGTGGCACGCTTCAGCCAGAGTCATCTAATGTCAGAGAGACACATCTACAGCCTGGTGACTAACGCAGGAGCTGCCAAATTGTCCAGGGAGACTTCATGGGCAGGTTACATGCTGAGCTCATGGAGGTTAGGCTGCATCCTGGGCACCAAACACCTAAAATCTGGAGGCTACGAAGTTTTCACCATATTTAGGTGATGCTAGATACCAGTAAAATCTTCCATACTTTTCCAAGCACTCCTCAACCTCTTTAAGGAGTTAAAGAAGATGCTGCAGCATCTTCATTGTAAGCTGTAATGCACCACAAGATGGGCAATTTTTACTAATTCCTGAATTTAGCACCTTAGCTTTGAAAAGTTAACTTTATTCAGTGGTGAAATTTCTTCTATTCTGTATGAGCCAGTGATGTACTGGATTATGTACCAGGAGACACACATGTCACAGCCAAGGTGAGGACACAGCACAGACTTCACAGTGCAGTGACAAGGAAAACCTTGGAATGGGATTCTTCTTTGAACATGAAGCTGGGGCTTCTCTCCTGCCAGGTACAGCTGATTGGCAGATGGGGCCAATCAACCATATCTTGTGCAAAGAATTGTGGAATAGTCAAGAGGATGTGGAGGTGCCCTGTGAATGCATAAGACACAGATTTAGATGGGGAAGAGAAGGATGTGGAGATAGAGGCATTGGTTTTGTCCCAAGAGAATCAGTACTTCTGCACTTGCAGGAGGAGAGAAAGAAAAGGTGATTTTTTTTTTTTCTTTAGGTCAATGTAAACTCTTGGCCTTTAGGTCACAGTGTCAAGTTTTCCTCTTTCATAATTAATTCATGGTAACTTCCAGATTTCTTGATGAAGTATTTATATTTATATATATATATATATATATATATATATATTTTTACCTCACAGAAAATCTTTAATATCACCATTCCATAGCATATGTTTATCTCCAGTTCAATAGTGTTATTCTTCCCTGTTGCCTAGAAAAGGTCTATTCTATATCCAAATACAAAAAAATGTTTCAGTACAGACCATTTTCCCAGCTGTTACCTAGACTGTTTTATTCTGGATTCTTTCACTGTACCCTTCTTAACTGATCCATAAAACACAAGAAATTAAATAAAGCTGAAATGTTGGAAGAGGCTTGTATTCTTGCAAACACTGCTACACAATCTTGTTTGTAGTTGTTTTTAGGAATACAACATTGCTGCAGAATTCTTTGCTTGTAAGACTGAGAACTACCCAGTGTTCCCCAAAGCAATGTTAACAACGTGGTTTGCCACATCACTATCCCAGAACTTATTCTAATGCCCAAACACAGTTGTGAGTACGACAAAACATTTGAGGAGTTCATGGCCCAAAGCAGTACAGCCACAGCCATGTGTGTCCTATCATAAAAAACAGGAAGGAAAACCGGACCTGGAGTTTTCCTACTCAAATCAGGAATGTCAGACTGTCAGCAAGGATCCCATGCTCTTGCAGATTCAAGGTTCCCCAGCACACATCAGGTAGTCTGTTTCATGTCCCTTCAGAAGACTGCTAAACAACAGCTGCATTATTAGGTTTTGTACCTATTTAGATTTTACCCTGCTGCCTAGATTGGAGAAGCAAACATAGTCTTTATTTTCAAGGAAGGTCATAAGGCTTATGCAAAAGACTAAGGAAAACCTTTAAGGAGCCTTAAAACAGAAGATACTTACACAGAGAAACAACCAGAAGGTTGTAGCTGAGCTCTTCCTTGCTTTGCAGGCTTAGGGATTGGCAACCTGTGGCTGCTTTGCATTCTAGCTTTGAACAAAGAGGCATTTAGATACAAACTGGAGTTCACTCACTATAACTTAGATTTATCACAAGCCTTGAAGATTATTACACAGTCTCTATTTTTCTAGTAAATATTTTAAAAGTAACAAATTGTAAAAAAAAAAGAAAGTATTAATTTATAAAATTGGAATTGCACTTTTTATAATGCTTTTCTTATTTGATGGCATAGTTCATAAGGGGGAACAATAATCCAACATTGTAAAATTGGATTAAAGTTCTACTATATACAGCTAGAGCACATTATCCCATCAGCTAAGAGTGAGCAGGTTTCTCAACATTTACAGTAAGCTTTATTATTTTATACCTAATTGAATGCCTGTCAACAACTTCTCAAGCAAAGTTAAGCCTCGTAACAATATTAACTGTAATGAGCAGCAGAGAGTATCATCAAGTGCGGCCCAACAACTAAAAATATGGGCTTTCTAAGTCATCATAAGCTGATTACTTATAAAAGGAAGAACACCTCTGAAAGCATTTAAGGCTGGGTGGATGGGACTTTGAGCAACTTGGTCAAATGGAAGATGTCCCATGGTGGGGGATTTGGAACTAGATCACCTTGTAGGTCCCTTCCAACCCAAACCATTCCGTGATTCCATTATTCAACTTTCATGCAATTTCTTATACTAATGAGCTTGCTCCTGAACAGATTTCTACATATCTTAGTCCCTAAATGCAGTTGTTACAGGCAGAGTGAATGCAGATACATCAGCAGATATTGTAGCCTGTATGTTATCAACTGCAAAGCTGAAATGTCACAACCACACTAGGCTGGTTGCATGTGCAGGACTTGACAGACCTCTGAGCCCTGTGGTAGCAGGAAAAGATAAATATTAGAATCAAAGAGAAGATAAAATTTCTATGTCATAAAGTTTCCAGTAAATTCCCTTAATTATTGTCCAGAAAGTAATACAAATTAAAACCAAATGCATAAATAAAATCCTTTAAAAAATTTATTATGGTCACTAAAATAAATAGCATTAAAAATAAATAGTTTTATTTTTTTAATTATGACTTCTCAGATATAGTCCATGTATACTAACTAAATGAGAAATAAAGTAATTTCAATATAAAAATGAGTATCTTTGCTTGAGAACTGTTGAAATGGAACATTTCTGTATTTTTAAACTTTCAAAATTTCATTTTACTTTTGCAGATATATATTAATGTGAATTAGCATTTAAATTTAATCTTAGTAAGTACTCCCCCAAAAAAGTTGCATTTTTTTTCAACGCACCTTTTTTTTGAAGAGGAAATGCTTTCATAGTAAATGTAAATTTTTTCATATCTTTTGCCTTTCACAATTACAAAAATGTGCATACCTTTTAAATTAAATATTTTTCCACCAAAGTGAACCTTTTTCTGAAAAGCATATGTGTGAGTCCAGAATACCTAGAATATTTGCAAAAATAATAGATTTTAATGAAAAGAATTATGGATGAAAATATCATCTTCTATTTGAAAACAATAATTAAAACTGCTCTATAAAATTTATCAAATTATGGATCAGCAATAAATTAAACAATAAGAATAATATGATTTTTGCATGCACGTGCTGAAAGGACATGCAAAAGTCTTTACCTGGAATCCCTAACATGTACTTTGGGGTGAGAATTAAGTCACCAGGTGATTATTACACCAACATAAAAATCACTGAGTGAAAAAATTTATATTTTCTGTTATTTTCTAGGAACGTAATGTACAAATATTACAAAGCCAATACTCTGACTCTAGACTGGATTTTCCTATGTTTATCTCTGTCTATAATTCATTTACAGGGAAGTACCATCACACTATGAGGTCAAATGGGCCCTCACCACAAAAAAAAAAAGGGAACTGTAATGCTGGAGTCTGCTGCTCAAGATGGGACCAGTGACTTGGACCAATAATTACCTATAAGACAGGACACAGAGATAATCCTCAAGCCAAAAAAAACGTAAAGTTGTTTACTGAAAGTATAAGAAAACATTTTGATGCTGAAGTACAAGTACAGCTAATCCAAAGACCACTGAGAAATTGCAGTGGGCTTTGGAATCCAACTTTAAAGCTCAAATGGAGCCCAAGCTGCTTCTTGCACATCTCCTCACATTCAGTTTGACAGGTCACTGCACCGAGCAGTGTTTTGCTTGTGTTTTGCTTGTGCTGCTTTAGACTGAGCAAGGCTCATGTTTGACAGCTGTGATGGAGCTCAGCAAAATTGTCAGAGCTTTCTTCAAAGGTCTGACTTGCTGGTGATGGGCTCTCCCATGGCACAGCACAGCTTCACAGTCTCAGTGCTGTTCTGTACCTCTTGCTGCTGGATCTCTGCTTCATGTCTCAATCCACAAATTCAATAGCTTTGGAAGGGAACTCCCAGTTGAAAAAGAAGAATTTGGAAATATCTTTTTTTTGCCCAGAGAACAGGAAAATGCACTCAGGGCCAAAACACGGTCTGACACGATGCATCAAACAGAAAATGGGCAAGAAGTGCTCATGTTCATATTTAATTGGAAACATCCAACAAGCAGAGGTTATTCTAACTTTTTTTTTCTTTTTTAAAAGTTACTCTTTAGGGTATATAATGAAATATAGTGAAAATACAAATTTTAGTTAATGAATCACAAAAATTTCCTTACCAGATCACTTTTACAAGTATTTTTGGACACATTGCTAAATGATCAGTAACAGGCAGAATTTTCCTGGTATGAACCAAAATTCTCTCAAAGAACAACTGCACTAAGGATTAAACCCATATCTTCTGCACAAGTTGCTGGTTTTAATGACTTTTCCATCATATGAAAATCAATCTACAACCAGATGTTGTTTGGTATTCTGAATACCTGTTGAAATTTATCCCTTCACGAGTGAAGCAGAGAACCCAACCAAATAAGCCATAGAAGTTGAGACAATGACTCCTGGTACCTCTGGACTCTGAATACTATCTACAGACAGAAAAAAAAAAAAAATCTGTTGCTTTTCTGAACCTTCTCAGAAGAAAGCCCTGTGGAGGTTTCTTACTCCTAAATTCTGTGACTCTTATATTAGTCGGGGTTTCCGACTGCGGGATGCAGGTCCTTCAGAGGAGGATATTGCTCGCACGGCTGAACTCCCTCTAAGCTCATTCATGTGCATGCAGCGCAGAGCCAAGAGAAGATGCCACTGCCAGGACCAAAGCAGCACCAGTACAGTGTGAAATTGAGGTGAAACTCATGAGGAACCACAGGCCACCATTTCAGCTGCATAAAGCTCTGGAAACAAGCGCTGGTCTTAACACTCCTGTTCTCACTGTGGAGCATCCTCTTCCCTTGCCCTGGCAGGCCATTCTGTGCCTTTGTCACTCCTTCCATTGTGCCAGCGTGAGAGTTTGTACAGCTGAACAATGACTCAGAGTGGGGAACTGATCCAACAGAAAATTGATTTTTAAATTTTTTTTCCTTTTTTTTTTTTTTTTTTTTTTTCTGGCAGTGTTACTCCTACCCTCTCTCAACTCTGGTTCACTGTGTGGTCACATGAAAAGTTGTTCCAACAAAAGTAAGGTCTCAGCAAAAAGAAGCAAGTTCCACTGTACTGGAAGTGCTGGATTTTATTAAGTGAAAATGATCCTATGGAGCTCTAGAAGACTACTCCCAGCTACAAAATGAAATTGCTGTATGGTGCATGGCAAGTTGCTCCAAGACTCTCTCTTCTCAATTTCAGACTATTTAGACTATATATTCTTCAAAGCACAAATGTTTTGCTTGTTATGTATTCATGGAATTAATTCCTAGACTATGTTGGGGAACTGTCATAATAAAAAGAAATAAAAATAATGTTTTCTAAAGGAAGAAGCAGTTTACTTTCAAGGGACTCGTGTTAGCTAATGGAAGGGCAAACCTCCATTTGTCTTATCCTGAAAACTCTAGACATGATATTCTGTTTATCAGTGAGATCAAATTTCATTATGAAGTCAAGAAACTCACAGGAAAGATATCTACCTAATAAAGGAATTTGCATTACATACAAACTTTTTAAAGATAACATTATATTTGGCACTTGAAATGTTACAGGCTTTTTTTTTTATGCTCATAAAATAAAATAATCTAAACTTTTTTCTGCATTTTAACTGTTTAGGCTATCTGGGTATATATTTAGTCATAAATTACTAAAACTATTACTAAAAGTTTAATGTTATTGGGAGGAGGAAGAGGGAGATGTAAGTTTCAGATTATTTTTATAATATATTAGTGTATCAGAGCAGTGTGAATGGATTATACCTGGGACAAGGAAGTTGTTCCACACACAAAGAAGATTTAACAAGGCGTTTCCAGGACCTCCCAAGGATCCTTTTTGGCATTTCATCATCTTAGAGAGTTCAGTAGGGCTGTTGGTGCTCAAGGCTTCACTTCTGCACCAAGACTTTTCCCCTTTGCTTCAAAAAAGACTGATGGATAAACATTGTGATAGCTGTTAATATTCCCCTTGAAAATGCACAAGGTTGTCTACTCCAGATTTTTCTTCATACTTTTCTGGTTCTTGGTGTACACTTCACAAAAGGGAGGATCTCTGCATATTAGCAGTGGTTACCCTGGGGATAGAGACACAGTTCAGCCAGCATCTCTACCCTCTCTGCTACTGATGGAGATAAGCAGGGATGGCATCAGTAGGAAACAGCACTGTAGGACAAGCCAAGGACACATTGCTGCTCTCTCACTGATTTAAATTAGCAGTCACAGCGCTGAGTGTGATGTAAATTCCATAAGCAAGAACAGATTCCTTACTTCAGGGACCCTGTAGGCTATACTTCTCATCCTATACTCAAGTGCTGATGGTTCTTAAAAACAATTTTTGCTTTGCTAGTGTCCCAGTAGGAGTTTAAGAAGTCAGTTGCAGCCAATTGTACTTTCTCCTTTCTCTCTAAAGGGGATAAAGCTTTCAAACTATTTGAATAAACTGTGATTACATCTTCATTTGTCAGTAATGGGATTACCACGCTGATAAAAGAGACTTCAGACAAACATACATGTTTCAGATTGGTGTAAATTACCCAAGAGGGTCGGGAAAATCCTTTGGGCTCCTTAGGGCCCATCCCTCCCTCTTTGAAAGCTAGCTGGCACCAAAAGTCCTGAATAGGCTGGGACCAGCTGACCATTCCCTGCTGGGGGTTGTGGCTGTTTTCCTGTGCACATGCCCACTGAACTGGAAAATACAATTATGCACATCCAAGTTCACAGTTAATTTTTTGACTACAGCTAACAAGCTAAATATTTTTCAACTAATTAATTTTATCTCTAGATGAAAAAGATGTCATAAATCTCGGTCAGCTAATAGTGATTAAGAGATAAAGGCAACCTGAGAAAAATATAAGTGCTGTTGTTGCTAAATGCTGATGGACTCCATGGTGAGATAATCTTTTTAACATGGCGACCCATCCCACATACAAAATGTTTACCCAAAGATCCATTTGTGAAAGAGAACAAATGGGAAATCTGAAAGCAAGCAGGAAAGTTATGAGTGAGAAATGAAACGCAGATTCAAATCCTGTTAGGGCTGAAGGGAAATAAAGGCTGGAAAATAATCCTACTTTGAGTCTCGATAATGAATTGCATATTACAATACAGAGGGATTGCTCAGGAGGATTCTAAACTCTGTAGAGAGCAAGCACAGGGATTAGTTAACTCTGTAGTTGTCTTCAACTTTATGAGGCCTTGATTCTGCCATCCATATACCTTTTCAGTGGGTTTTACTTGTATTGGCACCACTGGGATTCCTTGCTCTGCTAAATGTACAGGCTGCAAAGCTGGGTGTTTATATTGGAAACTGAGAAATATAATTTGAGTATGTGGGTTAATCTAATGGGAAATAACTTCACTGAATTACATCAGAATTACATATGCAAAACTCAGGGAAAAAAGAAAAAGAATGGAAAAGTATGGTTTGGAGAACTGCTATATATAATATACAGCTTTGAGCAGCTAGCCAAAAACCATGATGTTGTGAGATTGGCCAAAGATTCGCTGATGGCACTTTTTACATCTGAAATTTTTTTGAATACATTATACTTCTTCATGAGAATTTATTGAAGTAGTCAAGATTTCCTACTACAATGAAGCAAAGCTTCTGTTTTCCTGCTATTATGTTGCAGGATATAATATAATATAAAAAGCTTCTGATTAAGTTGTAGTATTTAAAGAATGTTTCATTCAGGAGAAAAAAAGTCTTTAGTGGATTTTTTAGGAGTAGCATGACTAAAATAAGTCTCTTCAGTCTCTCCTGAGGGCTTCCTTAGCTGCCAGTCACCCGTTTCCCCCTGATCCTGCCAGAAGCAAGTTTTGAGCTGTTCAATGTGTTCTGTGCATAAATCATGCTATGGAAGAAAATAAGCACATGCAATACTGAGAGGAGCTGCTACCAGAGCTGATGATTAGCAGTGTAATAAAGTTGTATATAACACATGGGAGGAGAAGAAGTATTCAAAGAGAGAGACAAAATGCTCAGAATGTAATGCTAAACATATTTACAGATATAAAGAAACCATCTGGACAGATGTGTGAGGATGATGTAGACACCAAGGAAGCCATAGATGAGATTACAGTTGTGAGGTTCCTCTGATTGATTTTGGATGCAGAAAAGACAACATTTCAGAGAAAGCAGAAAAACAAGGTTTTTGAAATGTGAAAGATGAAAAATTGAAGTCAAGAATGGCTTTCCAGAAAGGAAATTAAATTCCAGTTGGCATCCATTTTTATAGTGACAAGAATAACATAGTAGTCATTATCTGTGATTAAAAAAAGAAGAGAAAATAAAAGGAAACCACTTAACATTCTGAAAAGCATTAACAACTAGGCAAGTGACAGGTTTTAACATATTATATTTAAATGGAGACACAGGCTAAGTATAGATGAAAAGTGATTGAGGATATTGGTGAAAGTAATGGGCAAAACCAAATTTTTGAGTATCTGCCACAATAAGGGTAGTAGAAAACCACTCTCTAAGAGAATGATGTGAAATCAAAAAGTTGAGAGCAAAAGAGAGCTCAGTCAAGTGGTACAAAAAAGAAACCACCTAATTAAAGAAAAAGAACAATATAGCAGGAGACAGAAGAGTAGAAAGGGATAGACAAGAGAGGTAGTCATAGCTGAAGGATGTAGTGAGTCTGACAGAAAAGTAATAGAAGGATATTGTCATAGGCTCAGTAAGAAGTTGAGAGACAGGCAAACAGTGAGTTGGCAGGGAAATTAATGAGTGTGTTCAGTAACACAACAAGCTGAGCTTTAAAATAAAGCAATATAGCTGTTGGAAGGGTTTCCAGGCAACAGAAGCAGTGAGCTAATGAGAGTCAGTAGGTAAATGAAGAAGAGAGGCTTCTGGAACAGTGACATTTAGAGCTCAAGGGTTTTCAAATTGTGCCAGAACTTGTGGGTGTCAGTACTGATCCAAAGCTGTGATGGAATAGAGGGAGTCCTCCTTCCCCAAACCTTCTCACTCATGCTGCCAGTACTGCCTGATGTCTGCCTAAAATTGGTCAAAAACCTCAATGAGATCTCATTCTTTTCCCCTTCCTCACCCTGTTTCTAATCTATTCTGTAAAGAGAAAAGCCCCAAGGAAGGATGTGTCTGATGTTCTTTGAAGGCAGTAAATACAAGTTCCAAAATCAGGACCCATCTGCCCAGAGGGTCCTTCCATTACATATATGCCATTTATATAAATTTATATATTTACATTTTTCCCCTTTCTGTTGGACACTTTTTTCCCTGCTAACAATGGAATCATACCCTTCTGAATAGTTCAACAATCACTTGGAGAGAGGATTAACCAGGTTTTTAAAGCCTATAATTTAAGGCACAGTTTTGTAGGAGTCATTAATCATGAATCATAATGGTACCATGCTAGAAGAGATACGAAGAACATCAACTGCAGAGGTGGTTTTTTTATGTATCTATGCCATGGCCTGATATGTTGAACATCCAGTAGCTTCTTAATAAATGTAATTACTTAAATAAATTATTACAGACTGCCAAAAACTCAAGTATTTTGGAAATTCTATCCTAAGGAGTAATCTAAGAGAGTTAAAAGTCCAAGACATAGTTTTCAATTAGATTTATATTCCTATTTCCCTTGTGTACATTTAGAAATCCTATTCACAGAGACTTTGATTAAAAAAAAATTGTCCTGATTGGTCCTCAAATGTATTTCTAAGTTCTTGTGATTTCAAAGGAAGCTAAGCACAAAAAACTTTGGAGGATTAGATTCTGAGTATGTAAGAGCAGCCCAAGTCAAAGTTACTCCAGGCTTTACTGGAAAAACACGGACTTTAAAACTTGAGAGCTGATAAACATCACAGCAAGCAGCAGCAGCATACTTTGTGTGAAGCTGCACTTAATGACCAGACACTGTAACAGCTGTGATTTCTGGGCAATTTTAAAGTGCAATATTGAAGCATCAACACAACATCCATTGTGGAGAGGTATGTATCAAAAAGAAAAGGTAGTAAAGACTCTATGGAACACACAAGCTGGGAACAACTGCACATTTCCTATCCAAAAGTGGTAGGATATCTTACAAAGCACTTTTGAATGTGAATTGGAAATGGCAGCTATGGCCACTCAATCAAGGGCAGTAACATAATCTCTGCTTTTTCATTCAATTATTTCTCACAGTCTAAAGGATTTCTCAGACTTCAATTCTCTGTGGGGAATGAAATTCTGTCCCTTAAGATGTAAAACCCAGACTCTAATTCCTTACTCGCTTATACATATTTTCAGTGACTTCTATTAAAACTGTCTGGATGATCCCCACTATTACAATTTGAAAGAATAGCACTAAATTTTCCCTATTTAAAAATCATGGAACTGATGTGAAGGGATGCTAAGTGAGGTGTCTCATATCATAACAAGGAGTCTGTATCCAAGACTCTAAATCCAAGATAAGTGGGACTTAAGTCTTCTCTGCAAGAGCAAGCTGTATGAAAGCAACATGTATGTCTCCCATCAGTGGTTTGACATACCAAACCACTGAACAGCCCACATGTCTCTGATTTTATTGCAGGACTGTTTATACAATCAAGTGTTATACCACCACTAAACCACTACAAAGTTTTACTTTTGCATGTGAGGCCAACACCTCTCATCTGACCATGGATGCCTTCCTAAGGTGGTCACATGCAAACTGAATGATCTCTATCATTTGGGCTTTTCAGCCCACATGAAGCCCTGCTCCTGCAGAGATTACTGTGTGATTACTGGGCCCAGCATGCAGTGGCGTGGCTGCAGTTCTTCAGATTGTCATCCTCCTTGAGTGTAGGGCAGTCACGAAGAACTGTGCTGAGAAGAAAACATTTTTAACACCTAATCATCCCTTGGCTAAGGAAAGAAGACAATAAGGAATTAGGCTGTTGAATGGTTATCTCTGCCCTAATAATTTTGAATTCTTAACAAATAATTTTGCAAAACTCTCATGTAAAATTATTTGTTAATAAGTTTGTCATCACAAAGACCATGACTGGAAAAATTCGTAAGGGAAGTGTCTTCCCAGTTTGAGTCAGGCAACATCCTTGTCATTGGATGTCAGGGGCAGAGGAAGAGCTGGTCAGAGAGAAGGTTTCAGAATGAGAGAATGTAATCACACTTTAAAAACCACACTTCTCTTACAGAAAAACAAAATAATCCCAACATAAGACAAGCACCAACCTAGTTAGAGAAGAGAAAAAGAGGGACATTCTGTATCATTGTGCAACTGGTATGTAGCCAAGATTTTTTTTCAGTGTTTGTTAAAATATATATATTTTAGTCTATTAGGTTTTTTTGTTCTGCATCTTTTGTCCCCTGGTTATACATTTCATATAATTAGATTTTTCCTCATCTGTAAACATCAAGGTCACCGTGAGGACAAGGCTGTATGGTCTGTAAGATGCAAATTTTCTTTGGCTAAGAGAATACTTGTGGCTGGGTCCTGTGATACTGCCCTTTCCTTTTATTTGGAAACTTTCAGATTAGACAGTAATGACCTTAAAAACTCACACAATACTCTGCAAAACTGCCCGTCTGTTTATCAATCATTCAATTCCCTCTGCAGCCCACTGTGGTGATTATGAAAAGGACAGTCATCCCTGGGGTGACCTTCAAGAAAGAAATTCAAAATAAGTCTTTTCATAGGATATTTGAAAGGAATCAGTATATTTTTCCCTAAAATGTTCTTCAGTTCTGACAAAATTTCTCTAAAAAGGTTCTGCTTCTTTACAATATATCCTCATAACTGTAAATGCACAAGTACAGTATGTACAGGGCTACATGAGTGGGTTGACATTTCTAACCCTATTAAATATGAATCTATGTATTTCTTTGGAAGCATGTCAAGGTCTGTATGATGAAAGGCAGATCCAGATCCACAAACTATTTACACAAGGACAAGCTGAACAACTGTGGTCAAATAAAATATAAAGAAAATATCATAGCTAGAAATCATTTCTGAGAACTAAATAATGGAACTGGAAGAAAGTTTAAATGTTTTTGTTTTATTGACCAGTTCCATAATGTGGAATGTTTCAACACACTTCTAAAACTGACCCTTCACAATGGGGGTAGAACACACTGCTTTACATATTTTGGATCTAGGTTGGCTTTATGTTTCCAAATATGCTTTCCCAACCTCATGTGATTCCCTGTTGTAAAACATAATGCCAGTGGAAGGAAAAAGAAAAATAGATTATGAATCAGAGTTCACATTTTGAACATTGAGTAATGGTGATCAAACTTATCTAGACTCAGTCACTGCCTGTAGAAATAGTATTTCAAATGCCATTCAAACTTCTTTTGGTAAAAGTTAGGGTAAAGACTACTACTTTGAAACTGCAAGGGTAAACACAGACTTTAGAATTCAGTAAAGATTGGCCTGAAGCTAATCAGGCATCTGCAGATCTGATCACTTCAGATGCATTTACTGATCTTTGGATGCCTTCTTGTACACTCCTTGCCAACAGACACCACTAACTTTTTTGCACAAAGCTACCAAATTGCTACAATACCCAAAAACTAGCATTTCTTACTTGTCTTGCAATTTGGTAGACACTGAATATTATCTTGATGAACTTTAGAGTGCTAAATTCCATCATTTAACACAGTTGAAGACAGTGATTAAGCTGTCCTTTAGAAGCAAGAAGGTAATTTGTAACTGTTATTTCTACCTGAAGCATAAACATAGATCAAAAGGCAATGCAAAGATGATTGTAAGTGTGTATGTGGGAGAAATAACATTAATATGTATATACATTGAAAGGTGTGAGACTCCCAGATTGGCCAGTGAAGATGAAAGAAAAGGCAAGAATAATATATCAGATGCAACCACAGAAGGAGTGTAAAAATATGAGAGTACTTTTAGCTAGAGTCTGGATTAGAGATGTTTTGACCTATCTGTGAAGAATTTGTCTCCTCTTTGATTTCCTCTGTGCTTAGGGAAACAGGACTTTGTATATTGTAAAGGAGCAGGATTGCATCAGATATGTTAAAGTCAATTATCTCTCCCCCTAATTAAAAGAGTTCTTGAAGCTCTGTACATAGATTAACTGTTCTGTTCAAAAAAACAGTAAAATACTGATGTTAACCTGATGCTATGTTGATTCATCATTCAGAAGAGGAATTACAAATAATGGCATGTAGCAGATGGATGCACTAAAAACAAAAGGGACAAAATGGTGACTGTATGCTACACTAGAAGTTTGACATCATATAAGGAGCCTGCCTTCTGATTTTTATTTTTTTTTTATAAATGTAAATTTCCACAATATTTAAATCATGTTACATGAGGAAATTAAATGAAGCCTGTGATTTCAGCAAATGACTGCTTGGATTTTCCCCCTGCACAGAAGTAAATTTTTGCTAATCTCTGAACCACTATAACTGAGCTGAGCCCAGCTGTGGAAACTTGACAACTATAAAGAGAGCAGAAAGGATTTTCCACTTGCTGGGGTGGTCTGCTACTGATATCAGTGATGATCACAGGATTGGAGTATGTGTCTCCCAGAGAAGAAGATAGTAATGCATTGTTTGTATTTCTGCAGAGAATCACTCTGAAGCTCACCAAGATCACAGGCCTGCAGTAATAAACAAGATTCTATCAGCTTGAGGTAAGAGGCAATCTTCATGCTCACCACAGAAATTGCTGTCCTCTAGAGCTAGGATTTTATACTTGGAAGAAGAAAAAAGCCATGGATTAACCACTAAATGAAATACCTTGCTGCTCATAAAACTCTGTATGTCAAGATAATTGTTTCACCTGCAAATAAGTAATAGAGTAGTTTTTAATAGTGATGTACTTAACTGCTATATATAACCACAGAATTCCATGGTTTGGAACTCGACACCATCTTGGCTGGACCTCAGCAGAACCTCAGATTTAAGTTTATTGGAGACATTTTTAGTACTCAAAGGCACTTTTTGTAACTATAGTTTCAGAAGACAGCAAAAGTAGAATGATTAGCATTCTAAGGTATAAGTATATTACTACATACACTGACAGTCCCCACCTTACTTGTGACCATTCACTTTAGTAAATATTTTTTAAAAACAAAACTATGCCTCTCACAACTGATTAATATGTTTGTTGATAATGAATAAGTAGACACACAAATAGACTCCCACTAAACAAGTGGTAACTACAGACACTCAATACTGTAATTCTTGTAATTTAAATGAGACCCTCAAGAGAAATTCAGCTGCTTTCCAAGACTTGGATCTTGGAAATTCTGTTGAACTAACCAGGTTTCTTAAAAAATGGTGCCAGGCAAAACATAAATCATATGTTTGACATCAGTTTGTGCTGTAAGATTTACTTTAGAATCATTGAATAAATACAAGTGAGAGAGGCGAGCTGCCAGGTGGCAATGGGCTACATGGTGCTGCACAAGACATGCCAGAAGGCAACACTACTTGACATTCTACCAGTGAATGTAATAAAGTCAAAAATATGGAACAAAAATGAGGAAAAAATTCATGCCATGTACCTGAAATACACTGTGGTTATTAGGAACCCCTTTTTCATCACTAATTATGTTAGAGAATTTAGCAAATATCTAGTCATAATATCAGAGTGAGTAAATTATTGATGTAGCAGCAAGATAAAGAGACTAAAATATTTAAGACCTGCTCTTAATAAATCTCTGGAATGTCACATTTAAAGGACTGGTAGAACAGATTGGAGTCTCAATTTCACTTTGCAAACAGAATTTGGGGGAAAAAGAAACACGGGGAAAAATTATACTTTAATTCTCATGGTCATGTCTGCATACTCATGTTCAGACCACAGTTCCCAACAATTTTACATTTCAGATGCATGTCTTTAGAATTTCAGAAGATAAGGTCCCAAGATTTTAGGTTAAACAGCAAGAACATTGAGAAAGAATTTTTCAGCAGGATTCTGAATTATTGATGCTCTGTGAACATCTGTTGCAAAGCCTTCATTTAAAATGGAGGTAGGTGTTGTCAGGCAGATAGTAAGGGGCTATTAACTATGGGAATTAACAGTTTTAGCATTATTTTAATTCTTCAATAGAGTTAATAAACTATTTACAAATAAAATTAGATACCAAAGAAGGAGATTCATAGCACCTTACAGCTAATACCAGTAGAAAGTGATACATTTGGTTTCAAAATTCTCAACTCACTTTAAGCAAGAAGTGTCTGAGTTGGGTATTTTAGCATTTGAAATACATCTATCACCACAATTCCCCACATACTAATGCAAAATATTAATGCCTGAGAGGCACCTGTGGCTTGTGGCTGATAGGCCTGATATTTTTGGCCAGATATATTTAAGCTCGTCGAAAATTAGGCAACTCTGGTCTGAAAGTTGTGAATCTCCTTCAGTGCTGTGGTGAAAGTAATTAATAAACCCTAAGAAATAAAAAGCTTAAAGATCCTCTTCCTTTAATAGCTTTGTTTTTCTGCATTGAATTGTACAGATTCAGTAAAGGAGCACAGACAGGGTTGGGCTGGAAGCTTTGGTCCATCAAGGGATGGTCAAGTGCCACGAGGGGTGTTCGGAAGAGGTCATGGGAGAGGATCCTGCCCCTCTACTCTGCCCTGTAAGGTCTCATCTGGGGCTGCTGTGTCCAGCTCTGAGCTCCTCAGCACAAAAGACATGGAGCTCCTGCAGCAGGTCCAGTGGAGAGTGGCAAAGATGATTAGAAGATCTCTTTAGGCAGAGTGACAAACATGATTAGCACATTTCTCTTGGGAGGGAAGGTTGAGGGAGCTGTGGCTGTTCAGCCTTGAGAAAAGACAACTTCATCATGAGGAGACCTTAGCAATGAACCCCCTGGACACAATCCTGTGCCACGTGCTCTAGAGTGACCCTGCCTGAGGAGGGTGTTTGGACCAGATGATCCACTGTGCTGCCTTCCAGCCTGACCCATTTGGTGATTCTGTGTGGATGACTGCACACTGGAGCAGATTGTCCAGAGACTGTGTGGTGTCTCCCTCACTGGAGATGTTCACAGGCTGTCTGGACACTATCAGGTTAGGTGTAAAGTAAATATTAGAAAGAAATTCTTCACTGTGAGTGTGGTGAGGCACTGGCAACAGTTGCCCAAGGACATTCCCCATCCCTGGAATTGTTGAAGACCAGGATGGATGGGGCTTTAAACAATCTGGTCTAGTGGTCCTGCCTGTGGCATGGGGGGACGATATTCAAGGTGCCTTCCAAATCAAACCATTCTATGATTATAGGATTCCTGAATCACATGTCCTTAACTTAGACACTTGAGACATGATGCAATGGAGCTGTTATTGATAAGAAACAAAGCAGCAGAAAAGTGGGGCCAAGGATAGCTGAAGCACATGATAAGACAAGCAACTATCCTTCTCTAAACAAAATTTCTTGGCCAATATGAGATGTTTCTACAAATAGATCATGTCAGAAAATAATTTGTCCATAACACTTGATATTATAAAGGTTTTCTCTAGCTCTGTCTTGTGCAGACATCTAAGGAATTAAATTCCTTTCCCACAAGCAATCTGTCTACATTGTGATTCCCAGCACAATGGCCAGATAGATAGAGCGAAGAAAGAGGAGTTAAAAAAATTATTCAGATTTATCCTGCCTCCCAAACAAAAAAAAATAGGAAAATGCTCCTGCAAAGGAGCAGAAAAATATTATGGGATTATGGGCCTTGATTGCCTTTTCTACTGTAGTAACGACTATAGTAATCACAGCTTGGTCCATGGAAACAGGGAGTGTTGCAAAGAGGAACAACCTTCCTTGCATAAAACTTTCTGCCAGGAATAGTCCAATCTATAATACTCAGCTGGCAGATAATTAAATGCAAACTGACATTGGATTAGCTTTTTTTTTTTTTTAAGCTTTGATTACTGACTTCTCAAGTATGACAAATTTTGATGGAAATTAGGGGTTTTCGACAGTCTTGAGAAGATGCTGCTGCAGGGTTCATTTGTGTGGTAAGCCATGGGGAAGCAGTGCAGATAGGGATGGCATTAAGGCTCCAGTTCATCACACACCCAGCTGAAGCTCAAAGGAAGAGACAGTATAATCTCTATTGGAGCCACTGAGAATTCCTGCTTTTCGAAGCCTGTAGATGAAGGTAACCTTTATTATCAGACCATATACCCTCAAGCAAAGGGTGTCTAATCCCAAACTTTTCTTCAAGGAGTTTCCACACAAAAAAATATTTGTTTGCTAAGGAATTTTTTTGTTGTTGTTGTTGTTGTAGAAAGTTAGCAGCTATTTCAAAACTTTGGTCAACACTACTGAAAATGCAGAATTAGAATCTGCCTTTCTGCACATCTGCATTTGGCCAGGCAGCCTATGGTGCTGCTGACCAAGTGGGTGTAGCATTGTATCATGACTTGCAGAGGCAGCAGCTTGAAAGCTTTACCTTGCCAGGTTAGCAACATTAGCCACATTAGCAATATTAGCCACATTAGTACCTAAGTCAGTAATGATTTTCCTCAGAAAAGCTATTTTCTTTCTAACTATATGCTGCACTGCTTTCAGCCAGCAGGCTAACTCAGCAAAAGCTATGTGAGGGCAAATGGAGAAGAAGACAGAAGCAGTGTCCTGTCCCTGCAACAGGCTTCAGTGCAGGGAAAGAAAAGTGACTCTGCCACTTTCATCCATCATATTCCATTACATTCCCCTACAACATTGTATTGAAATTAATAAAGTCACTGTAGGCTTCAGTTCATAAATGCAAGTACATTCCCCAAGAAAGCAATCCAAGTTCAGCTCCTAAAAATCTAACTCTGATGGAAATGGCACATTAAATTCTCCAGGGGTAATGGATGTGTAAATAGAATGTAGTGCTTCCCGCAGCTGATACATTTGGATTTAAACCAGAAGGTTAAGATTGCCTGAGCACATAGTTCAAACGCTACAGGAAAAAAAAATGCTCAAATCCCAAGACAAAGTAGACAAGTATGGGTTTATGCTCCTGGTTGAAGTTTTTTTAAATTACCAGAATGTTATCAGTTAAATAGCAGCAGCTGCCATAATGAAGATATGGTAGGAAATCTGTTTCTCAAAACTCATGCTCTGGACAAAAATTTGGGTTGTAAGGCCTCAACTGAGACAAAAAAAAAAAAAAAAAAAAAAAAAAAAAGTAAAGGTACCAAAAAAAAAATAGTGAGCCCAAATATGCATTATAGCTGAAAGGCCAATAAATAAGGAACAGTTTTTAAACCACTTGTTCACACTACTGAGATCTTGCAGGAACTAGACTTAAATATATAAATAACCATTAATAAATCTTTTCAAATGGTTTTGTTCTTAGGGTGGATACTTTTATATCTCTTTAATCTACAACTTGATTGATGTCTTTAGGTATTTTTGAAATAAACATGACCATGGAAATGTATTTAAAATGTGGTTTACTGTGAATGACCTCTAAAGTTTGAGTGTATTAGCAGCTCCCTGAAATCTCTTCCATCTCCCTCTGAACTGCAAGACCTTACTGCATCTCCCTGTGTTGCCAATAGAAATGTTAGCAGAATCAAACCCTTAACAAATGTATGTCAACATGGCAATAATAGATTCCAGTCCTGCACAGACTGGTGCGTGTGCTTAATATCAAGCACATGAGTAACTCCAGGCTAGAACCTGAGCATACAAAGGAGCACAGTCCAATCCATTGAACTCCTGTGTACTCTTTGACAGGTATTCTTTTGCTTGTCACCTCCACTCCAGCCCCCAAAACACAAGTCTCCCTTTTATTAGATTCTGAAGCATCGATTTTTATCATCATTTAGTGCTTTTAAGGTCTCAGAAGAAAAAAAATATCTAAGTCCATTATAATATATTACACAAAAGCAAAAATTATAAAGAGTTCAGGATTTTGTTAAAATAAATTGATAAACATGTCCTGATCTTTGATGTTAAATATGCAAGAAAGGCAACAATTTAAGGAAACAAAACCAAAGCAATATAAACAAAACATTTTCAAGTAAAAAAATTCAGTAGAAATTCTGTGAACTTTAGGATGATTCATGAAGCCATCCTAGGTAGGGCTAAAATCGTCATGAATTCACCTAGCTCTTCTTTGGTATGCTTCTGGCATATGCCTTGGAGGTGGCTTAAGAAAGTGGGTGATTTTATCCAACATTTGAGATGTTTCATTGAGCACCTCAGAGTAAACTGGGAAGAGTTTTGCTCTTGACTTCCTGGCTTCTTTAGGCTTGTCAGTAGTCTGTCAGGGTGCTTGGGGTTTTTCCTCCCCATGTAGGAATAGAATGCTGTACTGACTGAAGCCAGGGAAAACATTATGTCTTTAAAAAGGCAAAGTTTTCCCATATTTTTTGAGCTTTGTCTAAATGTAGAATTTTTTCAGTCAGTAACAGAAAAGTACATTTTAAGTGAAGTGTCTTGGCTT
Source organism: Taeniopygia guttata (assembly GCF_048771995.1). NCBI lineage: Eukaryota > Metazoa > Chordata > Aves > Passeriformes > Estrildidae > Taeniopygia > Taeniopygia guttata. The sequence continues at coordinate 12,857,380 of NC_133028.1, forward strand.
TTTGATTTCCAGCTGTAACAAAAATTTGTACCATTATTTTTTTTAATATTTCCTGCTGTACAATACCTATTATTTTACTGTTTCATGCCCTATAAACACTGTTTCCAGTGTTTATCTCTTCCTACAGTAGTAGCTTGTTGTCAAAGTAAAAGTAAACTGGTTTACAACATCAAAGAATACAGCTGGTCTGGATTAGATTGTCAGCATGTAAAAGCCAGCTGGCATGAGTGCTTACCTGTCTACAGTCACATGGAGCTCCTTCTCTATTAAAGTTTGGATATCAAATTGTGAAATGCAGTTGTTTCTAGGCAATTTATTGCAAGGTGAGAAACTTCCATTACTTTACAAAATTCAGATATTTACCAAGAATAGAACAACAACTGGACCCAGCACCACTGGTACAATACCTGTGTTCGTGGCCATCAGAAATTGCAGCCTTGCATGTGGTTGCACAATTTCCCCCACGTGTCTCCAGCTTAGATGCTGCTCATCAGTGGTGCTCAGTGTCTGCCAGGACTGAGCTCAACTGGTTCAATTAGATGAGATCTTATTCACTGAAAGGAAAGTATAGGGTGTCAATGAGTGGGAAGAATCACTGCAATTAGTGAGTTTGAGTAGATGATGCTGTGGGAAGGATTTTTTTTATAGACTATTTGAGCGATTATTGTTGTTCAATTTACTTTGAAAAACAACAGATATCAATTAATCAGTCTTCACAATGTCAAGCAAAATACTTTGTGGCTTTAAAAGTGACTCTAACACCTCATTCCCAAAGCTTAATTATTTTAATAAAAAGTCTCAATTTCCAACAAAATGAGGTTACCTTTGCAAATGTGTTTACTGTTGCCCATTTTAAAAATAACTGCTGTAGTAGGAAGCATAAGAGGTTTTTTAAATAAGTGATACTTTCCCTGTCCTTTGTTTTCATGGCATGACCATAGGACTGAGGTCTAGCAGAAAAACCCTGCACGCATCCAGCTGGCCAGGGACAGGGCCCAGCAGTTCCCCAGATCTGTGAGCCATATCTGGCCATTTGGCAGGAGTGGCCAGGAGACGATAACTGACCGGCTGTCCCCAGATAAGGGACAGATGTTTGCATCCCAGGATACACAGTGAAATTGGGCAGTCTGAACTGCTGTAACCTGCGTGGCCACATATGCAAATGATACATAAATCACTGCAAACAAGAACAAGCCTGGGCAAATCCAGGCACTGGAATAAAATAGTTCTCTCCCACTCTCGTCTGTCACCTCCATACCAGTTTACCCAGTGTGCTGGATGAGGTCTCTGCCAACCCAGCTGCGCTGGCATTTGCATCCAAGGATGCTCCTGCCCTTCCCTGGGTCTCTGCTTCCTCCCTCCTGTAGCAGAGGCTGCTGAGCCCAGGTGGGTGCTGCAGAGGGGAGGCAGAGCCAGCCCTGACAGGGTGTGGCAGGCCCCAGTGGATGGCCACCATTTGGGAACCCCCATGTTCTGTGCCTCAGAAATCACAGCCAGGCATGGAGAAGGGGAGGGGAGAACCTGGCCACACACGGGGAGTGCAAGAAAAACAGCCATGCCAGGAGAGCTCTCCAGCAAGAAGCCTGGTCCCGGTAGGAGATGGCTCTGAAAAGGCAGCAGAGGTGAAGGAAGAACTTGAGGAACTTCCAGAGCTGTTTGTGCTCAGAAAGGGAAAGCTGGGCCTGGCTGGCTCTGGGGACAGCAGCACAGCCCCGCGGAGCACACGGCTGCCCTCAGCTAACCCCATGGCTGCAGTCAGCCTGCTCTAATCCTGCTGTGTCCCAGGGCTGCTCTGCCAGCCTGCTGCAGGTGCCTGAGAGCTGCAGCGGGCACCCTGGCCAAGGTGGGACTGGCGAGGCAGTGACAGGGGCGAGGAGCTGCTGCAGACAGATCCCACATCCTGCAGTGGTACAGGGCCTTTGTGAGAGGTGGTCGTCCCCCTGCTTCATTGCAAACTCAGGTGGCAGTGAGAGAAATAAGAAATATTTAGGAGTGTGCAGGAAGTGTGGAATAACAAAGGTTTTAGTGCAAAATATTCCCTCTTCAGCACTTGCACTTTCACATCCTTCTCCCATACCACCACTTTCATGGCAATTCAGGAACGAGTATCTGCTTTGCACTAGAGGTAGATGTCTGATGGTAGGCAAAGATAATTGTAGTTTTTTATTTCCAAGACCATCCGACAATGAAAAGTTTCCCTGCTGCCTTCTCCTGAAATAAAGTGGAGAGACAAAGAGAAGTGGTCAGGCAGAGAAGTGAAAGACCCTCTCTTGGAGGCAGGCATTTAACAGCAATTACTTTGCAGCTCCTTGCCCAGCAGAAATTAGATGGAGGTGCATTAGGGTAAGAAAGTGATTACACTGCCTCCCTTTCAAGCTATAGACCGGTGCTGTGACTTGATACGGTTTTTATCAGAGACTGCAATGCTGCATTACCAAGTAAGCAGTAAATTATGTCGAAATCAATTATACTACCCCAAGCAGAGATTCTGAGTAGAAAATGAATGGGTCTGGGGGTGGAAGGAACAGACACTGCTTATGCATTTTGATTAGATAGCTAGCTATCATCCTCCACAAGAAAGGAACAGCCAGCAAGTCATGAGATCAGAAATATTAGGGTAACTTATCACATATTATATTTTATGTGTATTTTACTGTGGCCTACAAAGGGAGATCATGGACCTTACTAGGAGTCCTCTTGTATGATACAAGATTTTCTGTTTTCAAGTGCTTTAATGCAGCTTCTGAAAAATTCGTTATTTGACCTATATGTATAGGCTGACAGAAGATATTCACTATCAACCTTTATGCCTAGAAAGTGTATGGATCGATGAATCTCGATTTTTAAAAGGCGGGGTGATCAATGCAATAGATTTATGTTGAAAAAAAAAAAATTTATTGCAAATTTTAGTGGCATTTCATGGAAATGATCAGGCAAAAATCCCTCCTGAAATTCTAATGGGTGAAACGATTCTTGTTACAGTAGATTGCTACAAACAAAAACCAAAGCATTTACTGCCAGCTTGCTAAACAGAGCAGGAGGAAAATTAGGCAGGCTGACATTCAGAGTCTAGTTACAGGCCTGTAAAGCTGAAGTAAGGGCAGCTGAATTTCCAGAACTCGGGTAACTCCCAAATTGGTGAGAAATATTTCTGTCTTCTTTGAAGACCATGAGCAGTGCTTACATTTGATGACTGACATCTCTGTATTGAGAGAAAAAGAATCACTGTCTTTGGGGTTGTGGGGATTTGTGCTGGTGTGTTTCTGTCATATAACGGGACATCTGATCCTTTCTGCACACAGATTGCCATTCAAGCTGACATGTTACCCTGCAATTTCAGCTCCCTCTAATTTCACTCCAGCTCCATTGGAGCAATATGAATATTGTGAGATGCAGTGGAAGGCAGAATTGATTTCTTTAGGTGTAAATACAAGCTGTCCAATTGAACCTGTGTTTAATTTTTCACCATAAAGTAATCTTCAGTTTTGGAGTTTCTTTACACTGCATCAGTAAAAATTGGCTTATAGGAGCTCCCAACAGGTTGATATTGCTTTTTTCTCACAAAAATGTGTACTTCCCTGTGTCACTACTTCCTCCTTTATTCCCATTCTTCCAGGAAGCAGAGCTAGAGAGAAGCCATTAAAGGCGCTAACCCTTGAAAAGGCTCAGCAGTCCATTCTCTTCTCTAACAGCCAGTCCTGGGAATAAATTCCACTCAGAAGTGAAACTCTATTCTCTAGAAAGATGAGACCTAAAATGACCTAATTTGTATTATAATGAAAACAAATGTAAAAAAATTTAAAAAACCAAGAAAACCCCAAGAAACAAGACCTAACTAAAACAGTTATATAAATTTTAGCAAATTTCTAATCTCTTGATAACTTGCCCTGTATTTGATTTACCCTTTTCTTGCCTCTGAAATCTTGTACTATTAAAAAATAAAACCTGCTAAAACTATTACACCTGTGGAAACACAGATTATTGAAGAAACCGAGATTTGATTTTATTGGATTTAAAATTTGGTTTCTAGTAAAAAAAATATTAAGTTCCATACCTCACTAACAGTTTTCTATAGCAAATTAGATGCTTGCTTTAATTTCTTCTGTGATGGGATAGAGCATAGACAATTTTCATGACTGGACTTCTACATGGGTGACACCACTTCAGCTGTTGTGTGCTTCAGTTTCTGCACCTGTAAAACAGGAATTTTATCTTTCAAGATGTTTTGGGATCTCTTGTGCAAAGAGATATTTAAAAATTTACTACTGGAATGATAATTATATTATATTATTGATAATAAATTCAGATGTTATGACAGCTGTCTATGTTAAACCTGATAAAAAAGGTGTTGCTCTATGATGCTGTCAGAAATCTGCTGGAAGTACAGTCTTTTAACACAGTTGCCTTCCTAAGTACTTATGAGCACAAGATTCTGTCAGTGCCTGTGCTGCTTTAGCAGTGCAGACTGCAGAGCTGGCTAGAGCTTGCACACTCCCTAGCCCAGCTTTTTGGACAAAATCAGAAGGGTGTAGGATGTTTTCACAGTGTCTTCTCAACATTCACTGGCCACTTTAGTTTTCTGATACCTGCAGTCTCCATGTTTCCTGTTGCCACTTCATGTCATGGCCCACATTAACTTTTCTGACAGCAGCCATGTGTTGGTGCCACAAAAGCAAATGTCATGCATGCTTCAGGTCCCTCCACATTACAGGTTTGGCCAAATCTGTTCTTTGTTTCAAAATAGTGACCTGGGATGATGATAACTTTAAGACACTCAAGTGTGGTTTCAAACACGGATTCAAGCTTTGTTTAAATTATGCAACAGGTGTCCAAAGCTCCCTACTACCAAATGTGAAAAGAGATGCATTGATACATTTCTTTGCTTGTTTCTTTTGTGTTCTTTTTCTAAATTCTATTGTCTTTGACAGTGAAAAACTGTCCTATTTCACACCTGAGGATGACATTCAGTTGCATGTAGTGGTTGCTCAGTGCCCAACATGAGGTGGGAGTTACTATAATGCAATCCCAAATTCCATATCCCTTACCAAAAGCAGATGGGATATGACTTTTTTATTTGTGTCTGTCCTGTCAAGATGTCAAATATCTTGATCTTTTCTCCTGTTCCCTGATCTGAATTGCAGCTGAACTAGACAGAGACCATTTCAGTGGAATGCACGGGGCATGGAAGCGTCTGCTGCTTGCCAGCACAGGAGAAGAGGCAGCTAGAATGGGAAACCCCTTATTCCCTCCCATTGGAAGTGAGATACTACAAATTCTGATATTATTTTAATGTTAAAGTCTGGCAACATCAATAGAGGGTAAAATAAAATCATTCTTTGGGACTAGGATGGATCCCTGTGCATAAGCACCAACACTTAAGGAGTAAAGTGTGTCTGAAGCTGTCCTTGAGAGGCACTTCATCCTTTAAAAATAATAAAGTCCCTTCCTTGTGAAAGGAGTTACCTGGGTGCAATTGCTGTAAAACTTTCAAGGATATTTCAGTGGGTTTGGCAGTTGTAGGGACTTGGGCTCTCATGTAACTTAATTTCTCCTGAAAATGTCATGTATTTTTTTACATTTTTAGCTTCCCAACAGGGACTTTCTCTGTGATGCTCTCATAACTTTCTGTCAATATACATTTTACGGCACAGCTTAGAAAATCTCAAAGGTTATAATTTAGAAAATCTTGCTTTTTCATATTATTTAAATAATTTTTTTTACCCCTTTACTGCTTGCATGTTTAAATTTTCTGCATATTTAAAAGCCTCTTTGGTTCCTCAATAAGCAAACTCAAACTTTAAAAGAAAAAACAATAAAGCAAGGCTCTCCTCCATTTGCAGGCAAATTTCCTCTAGTGCTTCTAGGGGAAAATAAAGCACTTGAACATAGTGGCTTACAATTCCATGCTCAATGTAAAGGCACTATCAGTGTAGTGTATACAAAGTGATAGTGTAGTGTCTGTTCCCTGAGGAAGAGTAGATAAAGTAATCTACCAACACAAATGGACTTCAAACAGTAGTTTTCAGCTAACAAAAACAAACACCACATCCCAGATTAAAAAAAAAAAAAAAAAGTAAAAAAATTGTTTGCACTTCCCAGCTATCCCCCAGGAACAGTCTTCCTTCCTCTGGGTTCCATGTTGTCATGGAGAGCGATGTGTTAAGGCCTGTGAAACTGCAGGCTGCTTACTTTCAATGTTTTAATTCACAACTGATGGCCACTGAGCAGAAGGAGGCCTTGTTACTGCTGAAAAAACCATAACTTTGTAGTCCAGAACTGGCTGCAGAGTAGGAAATGTAGGCATCTTTCCCTGAAGAGTCCATATTTGCTCAGGTGCTTGAATTAAGTATTTCCCTGAAAAAAGGCTCTCTGGTTTAAACCTGTGAGTGCTGTGCATTCCTCAAGCAGGGCTTCTTCCATATTGATTCAGGATGAAATTACCGAAGGGGACAACCTTAAAAGTTTGTGTCGGTATTTGACAAGAGCCAATGGTTTGGAAGTGTTTGATTTGTCAATTGCTACTAATTTACAATTTCAAGGGAACAGCAACTTTCAAGGAACAACCAGAAGACTGTTTGAGGGAAAAGATATGAAAAATAGTTGTGGAAATGAAGAATTAAGTCAATACTAGAAAGCTGAGGAACAATTTAGCTGAAAATAAAATGGCAGGCAAGATATTAGAGGATAGAAGAATTCAGCAAGAAAATCAAGGAAGATCTCTGCAGCTACAGTTCTTTCTTTAAATATTGCTTCATTTTAAAACAGGTTGCTCACAGGAAGGATTCCAGTGTAAGGATTCTACCATTGCTATAAAATAAATATTTTGTATATTATTATTATATATAAAATATATACATATTTGTATATTTTGTATATTATTACCTTCTTTCCTATAATATGCTTATCTCATTTTCATCCTGGATTTTGTGGAGGTGAGAGTATCTTAAAAGGCAAATGAAAAGCGTGTTTGTTATCACACAAGTTAAAAGCAGCATTAACCACTTAAAATTAAAAATCATATTATTATAGAACTAAAACCATAAAGAACATATCTGGATCTGTATTGAGAACTACAGAATATCTGATTTGAATATATTTCTGACAGTGAGTCAGTCCTGTATACATGTAAAGCGGTAGCATTAGCTATTGATATAAATTCCTTCAGTCCTCAGTGTAAATGCATGGAGTTTATAATATAGTTTTTCATTTTTAAGGCAATTCTGCCATAGTCAAACTATAACAAATCCTAAAAATAGCTTAATTAGGAGGACTTAAATTTATAGGATCAAGTCTAATATCCCAGCTCTTTACTGGTGATACCAAAGAATTTGTAAAAATTTGCCTAAATATTTTGGTAAAAATTTTGTCTTCTTCCTTCCACCTAGTATACTCAGAGCTTTTGATAAATGAAGACAATGTCATTCACATTGGGCACATAACAGCAAATCTGAAAATAATGGAATTATTTTGAAGGCAATATAAAAATCACCTATTTTATTGATGGTATTTGAATATAAAAACAATAGTAATGCTCATATCTTCTGCAAACCATATATGGGGACAGAAAGGCACATTTTACCCCAGATTTACTGAGTGTATCCGCATTGTTTACTTATGTAAGATTTTCTTCCTAGCCTTGGTAGAGAGTACTGATTATATTCTTTACTGTTCTTATTTAATTTCTCTTCACAGTTGTTGCATTTTTGCAATATTTATTAATGCTCAATGGAAGACTACTTTGTGTGGGTTTTAGCACAGTTACGCTTAGTTTTTGAGACTTTGTGCATCCAGTAACACAATGTCCCTTAAGGCACCACTACCTCATTTTTATTCCTCCTGCTGATCATAATTCTCTGTCATTTAGGTCTTTGAAATGGGCAGAGAATTAATCTCCAGAAACATTTTCTCTGATGGTGCTGCACTGATCATAGAATAAAACAGCACTCTGAACTGTGAATGGATTCTTTTGGTTCCTTAGTTTCATTTCAATCAAAGAGAAATTCCTTCTATTTCTGTTAACAGGGATTATGGTTTAGTAGGAGATGATGTAAATACATTACTCTTTGTGTTCAGTAAAATTATTTTTTCTTTCACAGCCTTGATAATAAGCAACCTCTTCTGTGCTTTCTAGACTAACCCTTACAGCTTAGATGCATTTCAGGATAAAAATTTATTCCAGAGTCAATGGCTATGAATCCCATAAATAATGAATCCTGAAAACAAGCAAGCACATATCTGGATATTTCCTCCACTGGAAAAAATTGAACTAAATTCCAACAAGAAACCATTAGGTCAGTAACTGGTCAACACAGGCCTGAAAAATTAATGAAATAATTCATATTTTACATAGGAACTTCAAAATCCTGCAGATTAATTTTGACTCTTTGCATGATTTGAAAAGGGAAAAACTACTGTAAAAGCTTTTGACAGCCAGTGTATGCTATTCAACCAGAATAGAATTAATTGGCTTGGAGGAGAAATAATTTGCTGAAATAACAACTAATACATGTCATCAGTGCAGTGATTGAGCCAGACCCACTAAATCATTGCTGGGATCTAGCCACTGTGCATAAGTTAAAGGTGCTAATCAGAGAATCTTCAATTGCTTCTGGAGGAACTAAATATTTGAAAGAGACATCTGTCTTGAGTCTTACTTGCTGATGTATATTTTCCTAGGTTGCCTTCAAATGTGGAGTAGGAATGACTGAGGTATTTCAGTAGTATGTAAAACATATTTTCAAGTCTATAAATCCAGAAGTGCTGACCTACAGCACCTTTATATTAATCCATATGGGTTTGGACTGACCTTTAAGACTACTAAAATGTTTGGTTTATTTGAAGGAGTTTTCTTGCCTTTTCTTTCCTTTCTTTTTTCATACTAACATGGAAAATAACTACCTCGAGTCAGGGTCTGTTAGGCAGAAACTACTAATATGCATTTCCTTCTTCAGAAAGCCAAGCACTTCTCTGTTCAGCCAATGTGACTGATGGAAGAAAATGCCATAAAATCAAAGAGCTGATCAGTCCCTGCCTTATGCAGAGGTAATGTAATGCTGAGGTTGGCACGGCTTTGGAGAGTGGCCAGGCAGCTGCAGCTGAGTTTTGGCAGTGAAATCAACTGGGTAACAAAATACAAAACCGGGGACAGTTACAGAGAATTATAGGACAGCACTGTCACCAAAAGAAAATGGGTTAAAAGTATTTACCCTTGTGTATTAAGTATAAACATTCAGATCATCTCCCATGACAGAGCCTGGTGTGAACTTGGGCAAAGTGCACATGCATGATTATATTTTCCTTTTGCTGGCCATGACCTACTACTTATGTAAGAATTCCCAAGATTTGATTTCTCATATTTCACACCACACATAGTTCGTTCCTTTAAAAAAAACCCAAGAAACCAAAAACCTACCAAATAAACCAACAAACAAAAATAAAAAAAGGAAAAGAAATCCACTAAAACTTGCTTTTAAAATTGTATTTCTTCCTTCTTTCTTTTCCTTTAAAAAGGAAACCATGTTATCTGTAGAGAAGGATCTCATTCACGTTTGGCCAATGTTATACATTGATTATTAATAAAATAATATCCTCTGTAGAGCCACAAACCATCTAGACAGAAGTATATGGATCAACTCTTTGACCTTAACAACCTACTTTTAAGCTAATTCACTGGTAAATGCTGAGTTACAGCAATTGAATGAAGGAACGGCCTCTGCACATCAGAAGGAGACAAGTATCACATGGTTCAGAGTCCCACTGCACATAAACTGTGATGCAAGATACTTTAACTATAAATATGTAAGCCATATATGTTTCCTGGGAGATAAGAAATATTGCCATTTTGATGCATGAAGTGTAAGAAATTACTGATATTACAGAATTTTCATCGACTCATGGTGAACGGTCTCTAGATTAGAGGTGGGGGAAATGAAAAGATGCGTATATACAATCTTTGCAGTCTTTGGGGGATAAAGCAAATAAGAAAATCAAAACTCTTTTGTTTATACTTGAGGGTAATTCAATTTCATCTCATTTGGAACATGACAGAAAGATGAAAACTAAAATGAAAACAGCTTTTGAATTAAAGACAATCTTCAAATCAATCAACATTAAAGAAGAAAGGAATTGGAATAATAAGTGAATGACATGCGCTATTGCTTGGAAACTTTTGAAATATTATCTTTGTAAACAAAAGAAAATCTTCTATATTTGTGTATTGATGGGACTAATTTCATCACTTAAATTCCCTAAAACCATAATATACCGGGTGACTCCAGTCATATTCTGTTCATAAAGCTGTTTGAAATTTGCTCTGATCTTTTAATATTTGGATAGTGTTTATATATCTAAATGTTCTGTTCTCTTAACAGCGAATATCTATCTGACACAACATTTGTAAGTAGTTGTTTACCTCTTGGTTGATTAACACTAACCTATGGAGTGGATTGTAGAAATGTCCTTGCAGGCTTGCGGAAGAGAGCATTCAGGATGGACTGAGCCCAGTAATTCAATAGAATTAATTTATGCATGACATCTCAATCTCATAATCCAATTCTTAGTAAGAATTTTGGTGTATAAAAGTCCATTTTATATACATCCATGTCATTTTGGGGGATTTGGGCATTTAATTAAGGAGCTTTAAAAATAAATTACAAGCTACTCTGTTCTCCACTATATTTCCCCAGAGAATGTATTAAATTAGGTGACAATAAGGTGAATTTATATTGCACTTGATTGAATAATTGAGTGAATTAAAATGGAACTAACTGGAAATGCATGAAATGAGTGGTTTGGACTTCATCTTTTCTTTTATGCCACATGTTCAAGTGTAGTTCAAGTTTGTGTCCATGATATGCTCAGTTGCAAGAATATAGATGTGGATGATATAGATATATATACATATATATACAAAAATGGCGTTCCTGTAAGAAAGCTCAGCTGAAGACACTCATGTAACTGAAATAGTAGGTATTTGGTCTAGTGATGGTATTGATGGTATGTTCAGATGTTTTACTGCAAAGGCGTTAGAGTCACTTTTGAATTAAAAAAATACAATACTTTTGCTTTTTTCTGCTCGTCCACTCTCATCTCTCACACTTTCCCCATGTTGCCCACTTCAGCTGACATATTCTCTATTTGCTCACAAAAGTCTCTGTTGCCTTTGTATTTCTCCCTGTGCTGCTCCTAAAGCTAGGAATTTCTTGCCCGAAGTAAATAGTCTTCCTCTTTCATGTGTCTCTTCTATGGCTCTACCACAAAACAGACAAAAATTAGCTAACTTTAAATGGCTAATTGAGAGTCATTTGGAGCCTGAGGGACTAGTGGAGAAAGACTACTTTCATACATTTAATCAAAACCTGATTAAAATGTATATGAATACAAAAAGGTTTATATTAACAACCTGTTTTTTTCCTCACTCATTACCTTTTGGTTTTTTTCCATAGTTTCTTTGTGGACGAGGCCATATTTAGTTTCTGTTATACAGTGCCTGGTATAACAGATCAGTTCTCATTGGAATGTCTGGGCTTTGCTAAAGTGGAAGTATACAAACAGTAAAGCTAAAGTTTTTTCCAGTGCTATGCAGTCATTTTAGACTAGCTCTTATTCCAATAGAAGTCAGCAGAGTAAAATATGAACTTTTAAGAAACTAATTAGAAACTCCAATTGATTCTCCTTTTTTTTTAAAGGAGTGAAAGAACCCCAAAGAACAGTAACTGCCCCCATCCTTGAAGTTTTATCACTGCATTCATTAAGAACAGTCAAGTACTTTCTGAGTTTTTCAACCCAGACCTCATGCAGATCATGATCTGCCAAATAAACTTGGCATCCATAGTGCAATACACCCCTAACACAATATAAAAAAAAAAAAACAAAACCCCCCAAGAAACCAAATAACACTGTAGAATACTTTTTTGTTCTAAACATAACTTCAGCTTGTATATCTGTCATTGAGTAGTAGCTACGATGCTTAACAACCATGCTCCCTTCAGGAAATATCCATTATTCATTTTCAGTGTACCTTCTGGCTGATTTAGTGAATCTACCTTCTGTTGGAGAGTTTTCTGCTAGATTGAATCAGCCTTTATGTAGCAGTGCGTCAGTGTCCAGGTTTTTTAGTTTCAGCTTTTTGCTATGCTCTGTGTCTGTAACTCCACTTGACATCAGCCGAAGTCTTGGGAATTTCCAGCAGGAAATGCTACCCCCGGTATGATCAGGCCCACTCCTGTTGTCTGCAGTTGATGTTTTATTTTGAGCACCAAGCATTCCTCCCTTCATATATCTGAGAGCATTGCAGTTTTGTGATTAAGGCGGGTATTAGATGACCTTTACTCTTCTTTCCCTTGCTTTCCTCTTAAGAGTTAAATGAAAGCCTTCCGTTCCTCTACAGGGTACTTAGAACTAAGGCACTATGGCGCTAGCAGCAGGTTGGTTTCATTACATTGATAGGATACATGTGCTGGTTTTTATCTCTAGCATTTTCTCAGTAATTCAGCACTTTAAAGTCTCAGCTGTCTACCGATCTGCAGACAATTGTTTGGTGTAATACTATCCGGAAAAAGCTGATAAAACACAGATGTGACTAGGTCTCTGAAATTTGTGGTTTGCTAAGTGGTTTTTTTTTCTCTTTTTTTTTTTTTTTTTTTTTTTCAAGGCCATTCTTGCCCATGGCAAGTTAGCTTCCCTACCAGGCATGAAGGCACAGACATTTATTAAAATGTTGCAACAAGGAGGTAATTGCTAAAAATTAAGAAAGTTAGCTGAAATATAAAGCAGAAACATTATAACTGTTTTCCCTATTTTTCATCATAACCACTGGTAACCATTTCTCCATATTTGGCCCAATGCATATCCAAAATAGTTTTCTTTTTGAAAAAATTCCCACTAAAGTGTGGATTTCTGACAATCCTATATAGATCTGTTTAAAGAAAAGTGGATTTTTGGCTTTTTTTAGGCATTAAGAGCCAACATCTTGATTTTTCAAAGTGGCTGAGATTTTACAGTCACAGTGAGGCTTGTCTAGATAAAAGATTTGATAGTGCTGGAACAAAATTGGAAGCAATCTAGTTAGATGGCAGGATGTTACCATCTCTTAGTGGTTAGTGTTTAGACAAGGACAAATTATTTTCACCATAGCATCAGCTGAACACAATTTTTCCTGGCTTCCATTGACCTCTAGCTTGTGACTGGCCTCCCGTCCTCTCACTCAGCTATCCCAATTCCATTCAAACACAACCACATTTTGTAGTGTAGGCAATCTTTACTGACAGGATAAGAACGGTTGCATGTGCTCAGTTCTTTTATAAACCGGCCCACATCATCCTAGGCATTTCTGCATGAGGGTATTGCTTAGACAGTTCATGTATTGTAGATGTTCAGAACATGGTAGGCTTCTATTCTGATTATCTGAATTGTTATTTTAACTCTAGTGGCTAGTTCATGATTTTTTTTTTTAATTTATATAACTGGACTAGTACACCTTTGAATGTGAATGCAGTTTGTGGCATAGTGGTACTTTGTTTACTCACACAGGAGTTACCACTAGGATTTTAAATACTGTCACTTTCCCTTCTTCCAAAGACACAGTCTCAGAGTTGTACTAACCAGTTTCACTTAGAACTTTACTTACTTATTTTTATTTACTCATTCTAGGTTGCAAAGTAAAATGAGGATTTGCCAAGACTAAATAAGCTAACATGTCCGAAAGAAACCAGACTATGCTGTAATATTCCTATTTGGTTGTAGAGTGTGGGGGAGGGAGAGAAAATTGCAAAAGGCTGCTGATTGACATCTGTGTGTCTGTATGCTAACTACACACAGCTTTAGTGATTTATGTGCTAGACAGGTTTTCCATTCCGATTCAAATGAAAGGCCATCTTGCAATTAAAGGCTCAGTTTGCAGTTCCTGATTTCTGAAGGAAGAGGGCGTTTCTATTTATCCCAGAAACATTTAGTGGTTACATGCATGGCTGGCAGCAATTTCCCACAATGTGTAAATTAGTCAATCCCAAAGTCAGTAAACTTTTGCTTTGAAGTGGACATTAATGAAGTGCACCATTAGAGCCTAATGATTGTTCACATTTGTATTTTAGGGGCCCCTCTTGCTTTTGATGTCTTAGTGCCTTGGTTCCTTGACTTTAGTTATCTAAGTGCCAGGACTGCTAAACTCCTAAGAGAACTCAAAAAAAATTTAATGAAAAAAGTTAGTACTAGCCTGACTGATGTTGGCACTTCAAAGCTGGAACAGACTAAATTGCTGTAGACTGCTTAATTCAAAAGTGCTCCCTTGTGGATGACAGTGCATGGTGACAAAGTTCAATTGGCAACAGGAGACAGGCAAGATCAAAGACCCTCTATTGTAATAGTTTTGTTCCATGAAGAATTGCTTATTGTCAGTAGTTTTTCAAGCCTTTACTGGCTCCAGCTTCATATCAAGATTCCCTGGTTCAGAACCAGCTTAAATAAATAATTGTAATTACATCCTTCTGATAATGTGTTGCAGTCCTACATGCTGGATTTTGTGTCTCTCCAAGGTCCAAAACAGAAAAGTGGGTGTTAGGATCCAGGACTTGGGGGAGAACCTTCTTTTTTGTAACCTTCATTGTTCAGAAGCATCCAAAATACAAAGTACTGCAGACAGTTAATGCCATGTTAGCAGCAATTGAGAGTTGCTCCACACAAAGCCACACTGCCCTTCTACCTTCAATGATGCTGCAGTTTCTAGTTTGCATTGCCTGCCAGTCTGATTTAACATTCAGTTTAAGATTAAACTAAATATAATCCTGTAAACCGTGCTTTCTCTCTCCCTGGTTATGGCACAAGTTTGAATTAACTTTTAGGAAGTGCTGGACTCCATGCTAACAATGGTAAGCCTACAGAAATCTCAGAAATATTGATCATTCACAGCACACTGCAACTCTGTTTTCCTCTCATGACACATCCCCTTCTGAAAAATATGAGGGATTTTTTTTCACAATCAGAAAAAGAGGCCCTGTCTGAAGTTAGAAGTTACACTGGAAATTTCAGTATTTTTCACTGTTCATTTTCAATATTTTTTGCTATTGTGTTGTTCTGGGTTTTTTTTCCCCAGTAGTGTTCACCACCTGTAAGGATCTGCTGAAAGACAAGAAAAGCACCATCCCTCAGTAACAGGATTCAGGGATGTTGTCTCATAAAATGTACATGGTATTGTCAGAATTGCTTGTCTTGAACTAATTACAGAAACATGTTTGGTGACAATTAAGGAAGCCACTGTGTGATCATTTTCATGCATCATATTGATAGAAGTTGCTTTTATTTTTTAATAATCACAAATTACATTTTTCACAGAAAATTTCATCATCTTTAGCATAAGATGAGCAAGTAGAAAGGAGGGATGAGCAAGTCCACTTAGAAAGGAGGCAGAAAAAAAATGCATTGCATTTAAATCATATCTACAGTGGACTCGGTTTTGTTGATTTGATTTTATTGATAATTTTAATTTAAAGAATCCAAAAGACAACATACTAGTTTCAAGCCTTCCTTGAAACTCATTTATGAAAAGCATCAGAAGTGTGGTTGGGTTATTTCTTTCTTATTTTATTTTTTTTTTTTTTCTTGGCAAGATCTGAAAAAACATTTTAAACAGGATTAGAAATGTACTATGCCTATGCAATTTAGCTCTAGCAACTTCACGGTTGTAAATTGTGATGGAACACATCATTAGCTGCAGACTTGTATGTTCTCCCTTAATCATGCTGAAGTACACATAAGCCCCAGCTGAGCAATTATGAATAATTAAATCAATTAGAGGCAGTCTAACACCAGGTCTTGTGGCTAAACTGGTGTCAGCATCCATAATATTTTAACAGTAAATGCAAATGTGTGCATTTGGGTGGAGGGAAGGAGGTGGACAAAGGCTTATACAAATGCCAAAGCATGTTGCTTAGTGATGGCTTTACAATAATATCATGAAGATTATAAGCCGCCTTCCCAAGCAAAACAATGGTAATGAAATTCCAATAAAATATTTTTGTACAAGATTTAAAGCTTAGAGATGAGTTAATTAAAAAGGGATAAAGAGCAAGACCTAAAAAATATGCCGAATAAATTAGGACTTTATATTCACTCAACACAAATACTTCCTTCATCAAATGTGCCCAGCCTCCTTTCATTTGACACGTTATTCTTCTGTAACCTGGTGCTAAGAGCAAATAAAGAAGCCAATACACCTTCCTTAGAAATGTTTTGGTGAAAAAATTACTCATTTTCTTTCCATTTTGTAGAGAAAACGCTGAAGAAAACATGGAGACTTTGCACGCTGCAATGCCAGTTACCTTGTAGAGCAAGCCAGTGTGCTTGCTAGCAAAAAGACAGATTTTAGACCTGTTTGCAGCCTTTCTAGGATGTGGATTTGAAAGAGTCCCTTCATTCATCCTCTGGCCAGAAGGTGACGAAGCTCTGCTGTGCAGTGATCTGCTCCTCTGTGCCAGCTGCCCTCGCTCTGCCGCTGCCTCCTCACCGTGGCTGCAGCAGGTCTTGGGTGCTTCCCCCACTACCTTGTTCCTCCCAGGGAGAAGGAGAGAACAATTTTGTCTCTCCCACCTTGCCTTCTCAAGCAGGTAAATGTCATATTTCCCCTTTCTCCAGATTAACTACAGACTAATGGAGTGACTCAGAATCAGCATCTGTTTAGAAGGCTGGTCTCCTAAGGATGTGTTTAACTTTCAGAAGACATTTCTGTTCTCTTCACTGAGATCCAAAGCAGCTCCTTACAGACGATTAAAAGCTCTCCTGACCTAGTGATGCCTTGTGAAGGCTGACCTGGAACAGAGGCTAGACAGAGTTAAAGAATAAAGTAGGTATTTATTAGAAGGCCTCAGTGGATGCACCTTGGGCAGTACAAGAGCCCAGCCAGGTCTACACCCCAAGATGGACCAAAATGGTCACAAAATGGAGAACCAGTCTTAGGGTCTCACACTTTTATAAGTTCTGGACCATTTGCATATTGAAGCTAATTGTCCAGTTACAGCTTTAGCTTATGAAAGGTCCCATCCTTCTTGTCCACTGTTCAGTCCACCCTTCAGTCCACTGTTGTCTATGCTCTTGGGCCTGAGATTTGGATAATTTGTCCTTGGTCCCCAGCTAGAGGAGGAATTGTTTTGCCTACCTACTCTGTGAAGAGAGCTTACCATCCCCAAATATGAAGCTCAGAACTAGACACAAAAGCAGTACAGAAGCTGAAAAATATAGAAGCTTAAACCTGAGGCGTCGCTAGAACCCAGTTCTGTACAACAGTCACAAGGAGTTATGTTCAAGGCTGTTTCCCCACCCAACCACAGATGCCAATAAACACTGAAATGAATAATCAGTTTATTTTTTTTCCTACAAATATATTAAATTTATCAACCAAATTACTTGGAAATAGTATTTACTATAACTGGTAACCAAGAGATTGTACAAATAGTGATTCTGCTGTTGTTATTATTTGTGAATGTCAAGACTTACTATAATCTCCATCAGACAGACATAAATGAGCCAAGTGTCCTGCTTTGAGAATGCTCAGGGTACCTTGAAGTGCCTAATGTTTACAGACATGGGGAAAGACAATCAGAACTAAAAATAATTAATGTATATTGTATTTAAGACTTGCTGAACATACTAACTGCATAGATACATCCATTTTGTGCATCCCACGTGAGTTTTTTGAATATGTTACAAATGTAATAATTAAAGCCTGTGCAGCAGTCAATGAGGGACCAGAAATAGGTTCTGTTTCCAGAACATCAGCCCACTGCTCCATCTACCAGGCAGCTCTGCTTTCTTGTGCCTGTGCAACTTGAACTATACTGAGTGATTCTCATATTTCTTGATGTCCTTTGTAAGAAACAGAGCCTCACACATGCACCAACTAGCTCAGAAATCATGATAGACAAGGAAAGCTTTACCTTCTTACTTGTGGAGAATAAGTCAGTTGCTCTGTAAAAAGAAACAAAATCTTGGACACTTTCACTTTTGAGTAGGAATTTTTAATTTACAACACAAAAAAAATTGCATAATTATGTCCCAATCTCACTACAAGATCTTTTATGGAAGCATCTAATGCAGAAATCAAAATATGAACTGTGTGACAAGACAAAAAATCTCCAAATCTTTTAGAAGTGGCATTTACTTCCCTAGATGTGATACTTTGAGGTTGCTCATATGGTCTATTGATCACTGTTTATAGTGATATAACCCCATGTGAACTCTCTCCTGGAATAATGGGTTTCTTTCTAGAATGGTGACTCTTATTTGGAAAAGTAGTGATTGTTGCAGGATTAAATCACTTTTCTGCAAGAATAGACTATCCCTGAGTGGCTGTTCTACCATTACTATTTCAGTGGTTTTCACCTGTAGACAGGCCCTGGTGAAGTCCAGGGGACTGAAGAGGTTCCAGAGCTAAAACTAAGACTGGGGCTGTCTAAAAATAAGGCTACAGCTACAGTGTTATGGGGCTTTTCAGAAAAGAGTCCTTGTCAAATTTCTTCCTCTGCCTTTTCACTCTTTGGGAACTAATTATCCTGAGCTCACACACTCCTGAGACCTGCACAAGCTGCTGCAGGGGCTCAGTGCCCCTCTCAGGGGAATGGCTGCACTCCACACTGACTGCTTTTGCAGAAGTGCAGATGAGAGGAAAGTGTGATTCAGGAGGGCTTAAAGCCCTGCCACAGAGTAGGACTGCTTAAATACTTGAGTGATTATGCTGCTTCATCTGACCACAAGGCGATGCAGAGATGGATCTGTGCCAGCTAACCTGGGCACTGCAACGTCTGCTGAGCACTGTGGGCTGATACCTGGGCTGGTTCTGCCAGCTCGGGTAGAAAAACAATCTTACCTAAATTGCCAGGCACTTTGCTAAGGCGAACAATCCTTGTAGGTGAGCTGGCTGGTAGCACTCACAGAATCTTTTCACTTCTCTCCCTTATGTGATGTAGACATATTTTGTATGAATTGATTGGCAAAAAAATTATATGATGACAACAAGCATTTGAATTTGAGGATCTTACACACATAATCCTAGTCATTCAAATAATTGGACATGAAATTCTTCCCTGGAACTGGTTTGATGAGGCGGGATTACTTTCCGAAGGACTGGCAGATCAACTTTCTTTAAAAGAAAGAAGAGATGTAAGTTCTGTGGTTAATGGTCACTGCAGAATCAGATCCAGTTTTCAATTCACTATTTCCTTTATATATACATATATGCAATTAAAAAACTATACTAACTCGAATAAATATTTCAAATACTGGCTTATTTTTATGCTGATTTTGATAAAGAGCAAAACCTGATATAGTAGAACAGAATAGAATAGAACAGAACAGATAGAATATATTTTAAAGACCTAGTAAGAAATTTTGTCTGAAATGCAGTAGATGTTGCACTACAAAATAATTTGTGAGATCCATTAAATTTGCAACTTCTATCAACCATTTTATGCTATGTATTCTACTGTATCTGAAAAGTCTTTGAGAAAAATTTTAGCCTGTGGTAAAGTCTGTTGGAAAAATTGCCAGTAACTGAAGGAGCCAGGGTATTACAGCATTGTTTTTGCAAGCAGAATTGTGAATTTATTAACATATTTTTAAAAGCACATTTTTAGATTAACATATTATTAAAATATTAGAATATAATTGCATCTTTGCTAAAAATTCATATTGAAGGGAAATAAGTCCTATAGGAAAAAGGAGTCTTCCTAGGTTTTTTTTTCTATATTGCCTTTAGTGAAAAGATAACACTGGGAAAAAAGCTCTTATATTAAGCTGTCATTATTACTCCTGTTGTTACTCTTTCTGGTGATTACATATTTGAGGTAAACTGATTTTCTGAAAACAGAAGGGTTTTTCTTCCTGAGAGAAACTAAAGGGGATTAACTGAAAGCAAATTCAATCACGTTTGGATTTTTAAATTTTTTTCCATTTTGTTTTCCCTCAAAACATTTTCTTCCAAATGCATTGTCTTGTTTAATGTTTTGGCAATCTGAGTGACTCTTGGTCTGGTGTGCCTTTGTTCATGCATGTGGACTAAAGTTTCCTTAAAGACAAAATCAAGCCCTAAATATACTGAATTATCTGGAATTCTATTTATGAGCTGTGTCTTACCTTTAATAAGAGCAGATGTATGAGTGCATCTGTAACCAAAGTCACAGTAAAGTTTTATCTCTTGATGAATTCTTCTGTATTCATCCTTTCTTCTCTGTTACTTCTAGGAGAAAATAAACTATATTTCTTTACTGTTTGGTGCAGCATATTTCCTTCCTCTCCTTCGAGTGCACTGAAGTGTTGGTGAGACAACATACATTTCTGTTTTCTCCTTGGCTACATATCCCTGAGGCAGGAAATATGGCATATTGTCCAATGAACTGGGATCTGCCTCATGATGACATGCAGATCAAATGTGCAGCTAATTCAGTTTTATACTTCTGGCAACAGTTTTCATAGAATAAACGCTATTTTCCTGTAAAATGTAGTAAGGCAAAATCTGTTGATGACCTCAGATTTCATATTTAATGTGTGGCATGTAGTTTTGAGTACCTTTTGATGGGTGGTAGCTCTATGAACTTCTCTAAATCATATACTAAAGACTTCTAAGGATTAACTTTCTCCTACTTTGGCTTGCAGAGTGCTAATTCATTTCCTTACAGTTGGATAAAGTTTTCACTTTGTCATTGATCTTACTTTGCAATACTCTTTGGAGTCAGCTTTAAAGTGGAGATCTGCAGCCATTCCCAGATAAAACACTGCTTCACAGAGAGTGAAACAGGATATCTCAAATTTATTTTGATTCTCTTTCTGGGGAGGTTATTTAAAATCAGTTTTGTTATTGAAAATCAGAATGAATCTAAAATTGTTCTTGCTGCTCATCACTAAGTATATCCAGAGTGTGAAGCGCTGTGTGGAGGAAATAGGCATGAGATTAATGAATTACTGTGTTTGTTCTGGCACTTTTAGCAGCAAAGATTGAATCAGGTTTAGAAGCACTGTGTTCAAAAGAAAATCAGACTATGGTCCCCTCTGCATGAAGTGAGCTCTCAGAAGTTGCCAGATGTCCATGACACATCTCTGCCCAGCAGAGCACTGTAGAGGTGCCTGAAGTGGAAATACCTTTTCTTGTTTCTGAAGGGTTTACTGTCTAAAGAAAGGAGTCTTCTACTGCAGGAAGCTACATGAATTAAAACAAACAAACAAACATACAAAACGAAAAACAACAAAAAACCCACCAAAAAAAACCCAAAAAAAACCCCAAACCAAAAAAACCAAACCTACAAAACCATGAAAGCAGTTTTCCAGTGATATAGTAGGAACGTTAAACAAAGAAGTATGAACAAGAAAAAACGTAGGACTCCTGGTTATCACTGTGAAGCTGCTCCATTTCTTAATTGTATGTAAAGTAAAGACAAGAGTCAGATGCTATCTTTTTTTTAAAGTGACATTTCAATTTTTTACAGACATTATTAATGTAGCATGATTAGCTGGCCAGGAGGGAAAAATTGAGGATAAATTGTATGGTTATCAACTGCAGGTTTATTGGTCTGAGACTTCCACCACAGGGAGTGGCTGCTGTATGGAATTGATAAACATTGAGATTTATAAGGTCAAGTTTTATGAGTCTACAGATTCCTTGTGGTGTATTACCACATCCTTATTACAAGCCCCTGCTGCTGTCCAGCTAAGCCACCAGAGGTAATATATTACATGTACTTGTCTGTTCTTCAGGTTTTTTTCCAAAGGAAAAGAGGAACAGGTCAAAATAAAATATGCCTTTCTGGGGCTGTATATGCAGCTTACTTTAGGAGATGTAATAACAGACTGTCTGGAACTGGGGAGTCAGGCTCAAAAAGGTGCGAAAAAGTGATTACTTGTGACACTGGGAGAAGCATAAAGTTACAGTCTTATGGGGTAATTATTTTGTTTTCAGAAAGATAAAGAACAGTCACATTTAATAGTGACCTCTTTAGCATAAAGAAGCTCAGTGGCTTGAGTACAGCAAGGAAAGTGAGCATAAGGCTCTCACTCAGCAGCTGATGTCTTGCTAAATGGTCATTTCTAATAGTTAGTTAATTCGGGAAAAGATGAAAAGTCAACAAATTACCTGATCAGTCTAAGGTGTT
Source organism: Taeniopygia guttata (assembly GCF_048771995.1). Taxonomy (NCBI): domain Eukaryota; kingdom Metazoa; phylum Chordata; class Aves; order Passeriformes; family Estrildidae; genus Taeniopygia; species Taeniopygia guttata. Next base: position 12,879,507 of record NC_133028.1, read on the forward strand.
TGTATATTGGATAAAGCTTTATATGGTCTGAGCAGGCTATTTGTGAGATCATCTGTTAACAGGATTGTTAGCTGTCCATGCTATAACACCACACATAAAACATTCTCTCTGTGGTTTTGTTGTGGGTTTTTCTTAATGGTTTCCTCTCTATCATATCAACAGAGAGCTATTGCATTGTTGTTGACAATATTGATTGAAACGCATTGATCTCATAGCCAGTTAATGAAAATATTGCTGTTTGGTTTTTCCCAGTTCTGTGATATGTCACAAGAAGGGACATGGTTAAGATGTCCTATGCAAGTACTTGACAATTATTTAACTCAAACTGATAGCATCATGCTTTAGATGGCAGAACTGATGCCATTATATTCATTCTGCCTATTCCTTAGTTAATTCAAAATTGCTTCTGTTATGAAACCACAAGCTTTCTAGTTATTCAAGATGAGTGTAATTCATGTTATTTCAGTTACATTGAGTTCCCATAGAAGGGACATCTTGATGGAATGATAGTGTAAATCCATCTTGATTCACACAATATGTAATCAGGCCAATTGAACCATTCATAGAAGTCACAGAAGTGGAATGATACCTCTAAAAATTTGCCATGTTCTTAGTGGATTATTCATGTGTAACACCGCTGACAGTCATTTATCCTAACAAGCTATGTTCTGTCCCCAGAATCTGATGCAAAGTTGTACAGGACATAAAGCCTAACCAAAAAACAACAATTCAACTTTCTAAGTATTCATCATATAACTATCTTATGTAGTTGTGAGCACCCTTCATTGTGTTCTGCCTTGCATACAATTAACAGCATTGTAGATTGGATGGATCCCTGATCTTTAGCCTTTAATCAATTGCAGAAGTAATTTATTGCCTGAAATAGTACAAATTAAAATTAACAGAAACATAACCTGAATGGCCAAATTCCAGTCCACGTAACAAGCCTCAGATACAGACCTCAGACAGAAATCCTTTATGTGGGTAGTGAAAAAAGGAAAAGCAGACTAACATTAGCATAATCAGAGTTACAGCACACAGACTGAAAGAAATTACATAACAATATAGCTCCATAGTCTTTAGGCAGTCATGATTATCCAATGAAAATAGCTCATTTACAGTACAATTTAGCAGGGTTTCCATCCAATGGACAAAAAGTCATTTCAAAACACAACATTGTTTTCCAGGAGTTGATGATAGTAGAAAAATGTTGCATCAGCAAAAATCAGCTACTTTGCAATGTAAAATTATTCAAAATATCAAAAGGTAAAAATTAAAAAAAAACTATGAACTATTAGTGCTTTCAGGATCCTTCTAAGGATGCCTTTTAAAATACATCTATTTTAAATGTAGCTCAACAAATAATCTTACATGTGTACTTACATGTCTACATCCAGCCTATTCCAGCAACAAAAACAAAACAAAATGGAAGAGTAAATCAATGGATTTTTTTTTTTTCTATCTGTGGCAACTTATTCACAGGTTTTAAAACAGAAAAAAAATTAGATCATCCACTCCAACACTCACCTGGTTCTAGTCCTCTTGACATACAAACTCTTGCTTCAGAATTTAGGAAAAGGAATGAGTGCAGGGCCTTTGAATGTAATTATACATATGAACATAACTGGAATTTAGTGCTATGGTTTAGCTGACAAGTTGTGTTCAAAGGTTGGACTCAATAATCCTGGAGGCCTTTTCTAACCTTACTGGTTCTATGATTCTATATATATAAAAAAGCAATAGGTTTGGCCAAATGGTAAAGGACACATAGCTGCACAAAAATCTCTTAGGGTCAGAAATTAAGAATTTCTTAGTGACTGGCAAAGCAAAATGACTTCAAAATAATTTTATTTGATGTCCGGGATATTCATTGAGGATATTGGAGAAAATGGAATAGAAGGACACTGATAGGGAGAGAATTCTTGAAATGTTAAATCAGTAAAAACATAATGGAAAGGTATTGATAGCAAAAGAGAGAAAAAGGAAACAAATATAAAATATTGAATGTAAACAAAGTAAGATGGTTGAGACAAAGGGACATGGCAAGGAAGAGGAATATTTCAACTTACCCAGCTACTTTATAAAGTAAATACTTGTACTGGTAATAGCAAATTTCTCTTTCTGTGTTTTTACCCTACCTCTGCCTATGAGAGTTTGGTAAAATGATGGTGTTCTGTGGCTGCTGAGATGATTGTTGAGTGACACTCAGGCTTGGAGATGAGATGAAGATCTTCAGATGACAGCCTGATAGATCTCTGCTGCCTTTTGCTGGTAGAGATGATGAAAATTGGAAAATATCTTCCCTCCCATGAAAAAAATACACATCATGTCAGTGTCTTTGGATTTAAGTAACAAGTATTTAAAACATCATATACAGTTGTTTTAAGACATTTATGCAAAATGAGTAATAATTAATAGAAAAAAGTGAGATAGATTACAGAGCAGGTAAAGAGATTCCAGTAGATGAGACACTGTAACTGGAGAATGAAAGAAAAAGAAGGAAGAAACTAATACTGAAAGCAAGAAAAAGAGGGAATTTTTTTTTTAATTAATACTGAAAGCAAGAAAAAGAGGGAAAATTATTTTGAAAGTAATACTGATACCAAGAAAAAGAGGGAATTTTTTTTTTCTTTCACTTCATCTCTATCCTTGTTATTTCAGTATTGCTGCTCTTTTCTATTTCTCTTCCCTTCCTCTTTTTCAACTCTCTTTCCTCACAGATGGTCTTTATTCTTTTTTCTCCCTCTCAGTTTGGAACTGAGTGGGATTTTTGTTAAAAATGGAATGTCCTTCTACCCTCATACTCAGAACAGACGTTGAAAGAGTTCTCTGTGAGGCAGAGAGGAGAATGGAGGATAGCTCTTTATGTCATACAATATTGGTTCAATACTGAAAGAGAAAAATTCTCTAAGGCTGTTTAATATGTGTTTCCTGACCCATGGGACTTGTCAAATCCTCAAACAGTTCCACTTTATTAAGAAGTAGTTAGAGCAACTCGAAAGTGCTTTGACCTGTTGGCACATCCTGAAGAGCCTCAGAGATTCTTTTATACTTAAACTCAGCATTGACACAACATAAAACCATTGAAATTTCTAGCTCTTTTTGTTTTCTACTCTCTTCTCCAAGCCTTAAGAGAAAAAAATGTTTTATTTGTTCCTATAGCTGTTGCCAGCTTTATGCATTATCACATATTTTAGCCTCCTCATTGAGCTCAAACTAGGTCAACATCAACTTTTTAAAAAGTTTTCTCCATTTTTTGAACTCTAAGCTTTACAGTAAAATCATGAAATGAGGCAATGATAAATTTGATGCAAAAAGAGGAGGCCAATCCTAAATATAAATGCAAAGGAAATGCAGAACTCCTATTGATACAGTTACTACTGTCTTATTTCATTTTATAAACTCTTAAAGCCAGGAGAAGTTAAATGATCCCTGGATACTAAAACCACAAGGAAGGTCTAAATCTTTGCTCCTTATTTGGAATGGCAGCTCAATCATTTCTACTTGACACATGGTGTTAAGAACATGAAAGAGACAGACAAAAAGACATGTCATAGTCACAGTTGCTGTAATATCCAGCTTAGCCCTCTCTTTATATTGTAAAGAGAGAGAAAACGTCCACAGAAATGGTGGATTTGTTTTGGACAGATACATTCAGCAAAGCAGCATTACTTTCAGTACCCTGCTAGGTGCAGTGGAGTGCAACTACTGCAGAAATGTTGGCAGCTAAGAAGCAGGACTGCTGCTGTTATCCAAGGAGCAAGGAGCTTGATCCAAGGTTTGGTGGATCAGAAAAAAGTCTGCATGGATTTCAGTGAGTTTTGGATCAGATCTCATTTCTTAATTCCTCTTTGCTTCCACAAGGTTTTACACTAATGCACTTCCATTGACTTCAAGTGAAAATATTACTAATTATAACTCCAGACACCCAACTCTGTAACACTTTTGTTCGTCTTGACTGTCCTTATACCTCATACCTGCTAATAAAGCTAGAAGGCACATAAAGATTTTGAAGTCAGTGAAGGCACTGTCTTTAGCAGAACTCTCTGCTGAAACCAGTGATCTGCCTATTACTTTTCCACATCATGGTCATAATTCTGTTTATTAGTAATCAAGAGCTCTTTGAATTTGGGATTGAAATGTTAGGTACTTAATCATGATGATAATGAAATCAATGGTGATAGATGAGCATTTGAGCAGGTAAGTCACCCTCACTATTTTAGGAAGGAATCTTTCATTTTCTAGAGTTATCTCCTTCTTTTTATTGCATAGATGGGAAACTTAATTAGATTATCCACCTAATTTTTAGATAAGTACCAAGTCAGAGGAACAAGGTGAGATGTTAATGTCTTTAAAATCAGTTCTTTTTATTATGCATTCACTGGACATAAAACTGCCTTCAGTTCTTTTACAAAGAGCAAATGTGACAGGTGATTCTATCATAATAACAGAGCAGCCCAAATGAGGTAGATTTGGCTCTTCTGGGCAACTAAAAGCTATTTGGGAATGGGAATGGTAGAGAGGAAATGATCAGCCATACTCTGCAGCTTGTAAGTTTTAATTAAGAAAAACAAAGAGAACAGCGGGCTTTATTGCATGCAAATGTAAACATTTACATTTGCATGATAATGTAAGTCTCTAGATCTGTGTTTTATTCTATGCCTTGAAAGAAAATTATCACTTGCACTTAGAAGGCAATATTTCTATTTTTTACTTACTGAATCTTTTTCTCCCCCTAGCCAGTCTGAGCCCTACTGTTTTTATGACACTGGGGACAAGCATGATGTGACAGACAGTGTCTGGCTTTAAAAGTCTCATAAATCTTTTTGTTTCTCATCACCTCATCTTTTCTTCCTCAAAGACTACTTCTGATGTTCCAAGTTCCGACTCATGCTCTTTTAAAGACCACTGATCAAAGATACTTCACATGTGAAAAACATGAAAAATAATCACAAATAAGAATCAAAGACCTAGTTTTTAAATGGAGAATAATTATGCAGCAATCATTTGTGTACTTGACTCTCTTCACAGGTCTTCCCTCTTAACATTTGACAAGTTCTGTCATTAGATGTGGGAAGAGTGCAACTATGTATGGATAGTTACATGTAGGAGCTATGTTCTCATTATCTTCCTGAAGACATAACATTTTAAATGCTTCCCTTCTGCTAGACCCTCTAGGGATCTTAGGATCTGGGTGACTGAATCCTGCTTTGCATGTCATCTGCTCCTACCTGGCAATGGCTAGGTCATTTTCTGTAATGCTGACTGAAGCTGTTCGTGATTAAGGATAAAGGGAGGTTAAAAGAGGAACAACTGCCAGCAGAAGAGATGAAGGTGTTTCAGGAAATCAGTGGTTTGGCTTGGAAATTAAAATTTTGATTTTGCTCAGGAGTATTATTATTGAATTCCTTTGGTGTAAGATCAGGCCTTACCTAAGTATTTCTCAGATAGTGGAATGTTTATTTGCTCCAAAACACCAAGGAAAAAGGCACAGCAAAGTTCAACAAAAGCTTCTGCTCTTGGATTTACATCTCAAGCTGCATGCCAGTTCATGCTTCGCAAAGTGGACCCTTGACAACAAGTATGTCCTTTCCTATTGGCTCAGCCAATTCTTAACTAACCTTTCATCAATAACTAGTTCCAACTGCTGAGTTTCACCTTTTACACAAGGAAGACTGTAGATTCAAGTACTGTGAAATCCCAAGTTGTGTCATAGTAGTAGATCAAAGAAAGGACCTTATAGAAATCCATTCAGAACAAGACTCTTTGCAGACTTTAACTAGTAAACTTTAGAGAATTTTAAAGGACACAAACAAAGCAGTTATGAAACCATGTCTCAGGCTGAGTCAACCATTGTAAAATTTTTATCTGTAGAATTTCTTGAATCTAGAAAAGGATTGTATTAATTATTCCTATGTACTTCCTGTGCACAGGAGCATTGGCCTATGTAATGGAGCATGAGCTGTTGCAGAGAAAATCACAGAGACTTTGCTTGGAAATTAACCTTGAGCCAAATAATAGACAACTAAAGTTAGGCTTTTATAGCATGAAATATTTGACACCTTTGAGAAGTTTCATGAGTCTACTTCTTTTATCATGTGCTTACATTGGGGTAGTACAGAGCAGATTCATCTTCATCTGTTACTGCATCCTGCTTGAGATTAAAACACAGAGATGAAATACATCTCTTTCATAATAGCTCTATTACAAATCTTCTCTTCCTTTTTATTGTTATTTAATTAAATCTTTATTTGTAATTAGAGAATCACAGCTCATGTGTGATTATGGTTTTCACTGTTAAGGTTTAATTGCTGATATAGTCATATATATATATATATATATATATATATATATATGTATGCTTATATATGCACTCATGAAGCAGCTGTGATTGGTATCTTGGGGTTGTGCTTGTAGGCACCAGTGATCACCCTCCACTTCAGAAGGCAAGCACTGAATGTTGGGAAGCTGTCTTCAACCCAGCAATTCAATTTCTAGTCACTTTTCTTGTTAGAGTCATAAATTCAAACCACATTGACAAAGACAACAGACATACTGCAAGTCCCCATTTGCACCTGAGACGTGTAATGCCTAATTGAAGCCATTTCACTGGCTCAAGCTGAAGTTCACATGGCATTACGTGACTACAGAGGAGCTTTGCAGTGACAGAGCAGTGGTTGTGTCTGGATAGAAGCAGGGAAATCCCCTGCACAGGACGAGGTGTGTGTTTATCTCATTGCACAGGTTCCCTTGTGACAATCATAGTGCTGATCTGACAAATCAGTAAAGTATTAGTGATTGCTCCTTCAGTACCGTTAACATGAAGTAAAAATGTTTTCCCAAAAGCAAAGGAGAGGGAGAGCAAATGCTGTGTGAATCCTTGGTGGAGGGTGCCACTGTGTTTTACTCAGTGTTGTTCTGCCCAGAGATACAGCTCTGACAAACCCTGAATAAGCCAATGGTTGTGTTCTGGGAGACCCAAGCTTTTCTGAATAACACATGCACTGCAGCTGCAGCTGAAATCTGTTTCATATTTAGTGTAACAAATTATGCAAAGTACACCAAATAAGACCCATTTCAAATTCCAGTGGGCCTTTCTGAAAACATTATTTAGAGAAATGTTTTCTTTGCTGTTTCCCTTCTGCTCTCATTAAAAAGGTGGATCACTAAAAGTAATTGTGTAAAAAAGCAGAGTGACAGTCTGTTCAGAAAACAGCATGAGAGGCTATAGTTTTCCCAAAGACCTTCATGTCCTTCATATTAGTGAATTTGACTATATAATCCAGAATGGACATTTGGCTTAAAAACTGCATGCTCCTAGCCAACAAGAAAAATTCCAAATATTTCTCACCATAAAATATTTTAAACTACCCTTTTTAACATTTGTCTGCATGTAATATTTCTTTTCGTTTTCATGGAAAATACTGCATAGCATCAACAAGACTGGATTATTTTAAGGACAGCTTAAAGAAGGAAACAGTTTTAATAGAAGAGTTAATTAGAAATAGAAAGGTCAAAGAGAAAACTGGAAGTAAATAGGTGTCCTTGGTTCTGATCAAAACTCAGTTGGTGGTTACCAAATTGTAGAGTAATTTGTTTGGGTTCCTTGGGGGACAAAGTCATCTTGATTGTTTGTTTTTTACAGGACATAGACTTCATATTGTTAACCTCAGATGTTAAAGTCATGTCAGGCCACAGAAATAATGATGCTTAAAAAACTAAGAATTTGGGGGCTTTATATTTGTTGTTTTGGTTTATAGCTTTTATTTATAAAAACAAAACACCACAAACCCAGTTTTAAGAACTAGATATTTTTTGTCTGATGTAATCACATGATTCCAAAACAGGGGCTCTGCAGAGAAGTAGCAAATGTCATGACCACGATAAAAATCACAAGAACAGGGAATACTCCTAATTAGTGGATGATGAGAGGAAGGAAAATTAAATCTGACTAACAGTCTTGCCTTCAGTAATTACTAAGCCATTCCTGTCATGGCTAAGGCATAAAGGTATGTGGGAAAAAACTTGCTCTATTTGTGTGTTCTGTATAATATTGGCAATTATTTATAAGTCTGTGGTGTCAGGACTCAGTCCTCTATGAGGTCATTTGGCTCAGCATCCCCAGCTATTCACTGACATCATAAGACTGATCTTTATTGGTAAGTCTATACAGCCATGCTGGTTTATGGCTCAAGCCAGCATGCAAGGCTAAATTCCCCAGCCATCCATACTGCTCCTAGAAGTTGTCTCACACTTTGGCTCAGACCTGGAGCAAGGAAAAAATTTTGCCAAGCAGAGAAACTCAGGGGTGGATTTAACATTATGGCTACAACTGAACATACAATGAATAAAAATCTGGGCGCAGCTAATGCAGTCCAGAGATACCCTTTGAGATTCTCTCAGTGTCATGAACCAGCTACTGTCATGTGTAAAGGCCCTCAGCCCATCAAGTGCTGGAAAAATCTTGCATCCCAATAACACTCAGGGATAACTCCTATTGCACAGGGAATTTTTATGCCTTTTTGCCCCTTTCAGCAGACAAAATAAAGGCAAAAAGCAAAAAAAATCTTAGAGAATGTGAATTTGCCCAAGCTCAAGGGTAAATATGAGGGGGTTCCCTTTCTCATTTCAGCATGATATTTTCTAGAACATTTTTACTATTTCTTCATTCCAAGGGAATGTTGTAGGTTTGGTTTCTTTTTTTTTTTTCAATTGGGTTGCAATCTTAAGCTATCTTGTTAGGTAAAAAGAAAAATAGTTAGCAAAAATACAACAAATATAACAACAAAATTGCTAAAGCATCACTTCACAATTATTTCTGTTAAGATATCCAATCCATGACATGCCAGTATTAAAAAAAATTCATTTCCTTGGCATATTTATATTCTGTAAAATGTAGCCTACATTACTCTACTTCAGTTATCATTCTTCTTCCCTTTGTGTTCTGTACAGGTGATGCATCTTTTTGACAATGCAGTTTCATTAAGTTTAATCATCCCATAATCATATAGGGGCTTATTGTTGACTCTTTATCCAATATTGTCATTTCTCTAACAATTTAAGATTGACTTTAATTATTTCTTCTTTTGGCTGACATATTACCTTAGAAACTCAGATGAGATGTCCGGTTCACTCAATATTATTTCTACCCATGGTCTCAGCACCGCTTCTTTCAAAGCAAAACTCCCAGCAAGTGTAAGAATTAAGAATGCTCATATTACTGGATGGCAATATCACATTCTCATGGTAAATGGATGTTTTGCTTGTATTTCTAGTCTTTCAGTCTCCAGCACCATGTACTCCTTTGGCTAGTTGCTAAGTGCCCACAGCAAGGCAGGTGCTGCACAAAACCTTGGCAAAAGGCAGAACTGTGTTGAAATGTCTGTTGTGTGTGTGAGTAAATGTCAGGAAGGTCAGCTGGCTTCAGAACTGCCACCCTGTCCCTCTGCCAGCCCACCAAGTGCCTTGCTCCAGGCAAATCCCCTCCCTGAGTCGCTCGCAGCCCCTGGGCAGCCGGAGGAGCTCTGAGCTCTCCCTGCCAAACCGCGCCAGCCATGACTGGGAGCTGCACTGACCATCCCACCCAGACAACAGCATCCTCCCCCCTTTTCTCATCAGCTACTAATTTTGTTATGCTTTCCCATAAAGAAAAAAACCCAAAACAAATAAACTCATCTGGCAAGAATTACTTTTCCCCAAGCAATTGTGGTTGATAGCTCAGCTATCCTCTGAGATAGGATTTTTTTTAAAAAAATTCAGCACTAACCTAACAAAAACTCTGTCAAAAAATTATTTTTATCATTGTCTTAAAGTGAGCAAAGTTAGGATAATGTTGGCAGTTTTACAGCCACCTTTTTTGATTTTTATTTATGTTTTCTTTATTATTTTCAAGGTATAATTTAAAATTCATGGCACTTCCATTCTCAGTGGGTTTTATTCTTATTATCTATCAAGGGAGCTGACTTTTGCCACTGATGTTGGGAAGATTATCACCAGGTCCTATCCTCTCTTGATTTAGAAAGAAACATTTATCACATATTTCTAAAAGCTAAGTATTTTCTTCTGAATACCTCTAAGAAAAAAACTTTGTCTTCCCATCTTTAAGTTTTAAATTACCTTCTGTTAGACTGCACTTATTTCTCCTTCCCTTTCCCTCTTCTTCCTTTCACTGCCCATATTTATCCATATCTGACCTTAGATAATTACTATTTTCAAATTTTTCATGTTCATGGAGAGTGGAATTTGTTGCAGCCTAAAGTGGCTCAGATATTATACACATTCTTCAGTCCAGATTTGGTCATATTTTAATTACCTTGATAATTAAATTGTTTTGGCTTTGGCTGTGGCCACGAGGCCCTCGATACTTTGATAGACTGCTGCAAAAATGGCATAAAAGAGATATACAACATTTACTAAGGATATACAGGGTATTCAGTTTTCAGATGCCTTTAGATTTTACAGTTATTGCTGATTATTTTCAGCTTTACATTCAGTTGTATATCATAGACTTGACTTGCATTGTCAGATTATAGCTGTGATCTTGGTTTTAGTTATGACACTAAGGCCAGCTCATCTTTCTGTAGATTTCTTTCTTATAGCTGAACTTAGATTTCACTTCACAATCCACCCACCAGAATTTTCATTGTGCCCCCAAAGCCATAATCATTGTCAGATGCTGTATCATTCCTCTTGATCATTTGACATATTCCTCAAGTATACATACAGACATGGAGGTAATTAAACTCATGTATCCTTACTATTCTTCTTCTCTTGTTTCAGAAAACCATATCTTCCCTTTCACTTTGCAAGTAATGACATCTGAGTTAACAGAACTCCATGCAGCTGCTATGGTTTGAAGTCTATGCAATAACATCTTCATGTTTATCTGTGCTCCTCCTAGCACAATGGAAATCGTTTCACCCAGACAGACCATTGCCTCATTGAGACATCCTGAGAATCAAAAACCTGCCTCTTTCTACTGCAATGATGAAAATCACTCTATGTGTGTGTTTGTTCCCTTTAACAGGACCTGTCTCTTTATTCTGAAATTTCATCAAAACCACTGCCCAAGCTATGTTCTTCTGGAGGCTAAAACTTCATAGCATCAAATGATAAAACTTACCCAACTGCAAATGAGATTTCTGTCATGAAAAAAAAAAAAAAAAAAAAAGGATGGTATAGTCTCACAGCTCTCTGAGCAAGAAGTTGAAGGTATTGGAACTGTACAATAACTGTGATTATTAAAACAAGAGAGATCAATGGAGGCTAGCTGAAGTTATGTACGGTGTGTGAAATTATCTGTGTATTATGTGTAATAGGCATCTCTATGTAAAATTACAAAATATCAGAGCAACATGTTAATTAGGTTGTATAGGTTGCTGAGAGCTTGATTATCTAAAGGTGAATATAGAAAAGTCATGTTGTTCAAGAGTGTTTTTTGAACACAAGTCCATCTGGTGATTGATAAAAGTATTCAGTTTCTCAAGGCAATCTGAGTGTATACTCCCTAGGCGCCACTGTTTATAGCTTAAATATGACTTGCATGTGGATTCAGCATTACAAATAGGAAACAGCAGCCCTTGGACTTGTACTCTAATGTAGTCCTTTCATCACCCAGTTACCCTTAAGCATCTCCTTTCCTATTGTAATTTGGTCTAAATGCAAAGCATTAGTGCTATCGATAAAAACTAATGGTTCTACTTAGAAAAAGAGAGGTATATTTAAAGTAAAGGAGATGGCTGCCTTGCTTTTCTTTGTATCCAGGAAGTTAAGCAGGGATACTGGCCCGCAGCCATCTACTTCTGGATGCAGATTGTAGAAGCAGCACCATTGTCATGAAGGATCAGCCTACACCTGCATCCTTCAAACCTGTTTATCAGGGAATGTATCTTACTTACCAGTGTATGCAGCCAAAATCAAGGAACTGCTTTATTTTTCATTGTCAGTTTAACTGAAACAAATATTGCAGTCCTGATGAATATGAGGAAACATAATTGACACAATAGGCAGCATAGGTGCAGCAACAGGAATATTTAAAATGCTTTGCCGCTGTGAGAAAAATGTAACCTTAACGGTCTTTCTTGATTTAGATTAGCTGATGCAGTAATTGAACTTTAGTGTTGATGCTTTGACTAAAATTCAGAATCAAGAGATCATTATAGAAAATACACATGAAACTAACAAAATGACATATTCTAGAAAATCAAGGCAGAAACCACATTTTAAACTGCTGTTATGCAAGGTAATTAAAGTAAAGAGAAGTACTTCTAACTTCCAGTAGCTGAAGATCTGACAGCATCTCTGCTCTTGCTACTAAGACATTTGAAACAGAGAGTTGTGTAAATATCATCAAATATGTAATTTGCATAAAAAGAGAATCTGCACAGTAAAGTTGACAGAAATATTTGGACAACTGCATCTTCAAAATGTGAAGTGCTAGTTTGTTCAGGAAAGCAGCACTGAATCCGGACTCTTATGCCTCTTCAGTCAAAAGTTTCTTTGTGGGACCCCTACAAAAATCAAGCAGAAGGGTAATAAATTCTATGCAAAACCTTTAATTGCTATGCATAGTCACTACAGTGAAGAAATTAGTGAATTGTTGTCTGGATCTCACCTTGGTAGCCCAGCAATTCTTACACTGGAAGTCAGCCTGTTCTTAAGCTTTGGCATAGCTGCAGTTTGGCAAAGGAAGTTGCAAGACCCACGGTGGATAAAACTAAACTATCAGCTTTTCAGATAGCAAATTCTTTGTGGCTTGGACAATGTCTTCTGTGTAGTGTGCAGCTTCAAGCACAGCAAGGAGTGTTAGCAAACAGCCTCTCATCCTCACTTTCCAAGGAAAGGTTTGCCCCAACCCCTCTATTGACTTACCCTGTTTCCTCCCAGCAGCCCGACAGATTCTACTTCCGTTACCCTCTTTGTTTCACAAAGGACACAGGCTTTTGTTTGCTTCATGCTTCTTATCCCTGCACAATGATTCTCCCTTTTTCAGATCTCTCTCCAAAGCCCTCAGCTCCCAGTTAGGCACCCAGTGCTAGGCACTTCAGTCTTTGTTCCAGCTTTTCCATTTCATTTTTCTGTAAACAGGCAAGTTTTGCCTCTAACAGTAAGCATATTTGTGACCTTTCAATCGTGCAATAATTCCTGTCATCTCGCCTTTTTTCCAAAGGCTTGCACCTTTTTTTAATAGTTACTGTTTCAGTTAATTGGGCTATGGCCTTTTTTTAAAATTGCCTGTTAAGCTCCATAGACACCTGGGGCACTGGATGCATAAATAATACTTAGTAAAAAACAATGAGATCGAAGCTCCCATTAAATTCTTTCATGGTAACTTTCACCTAATGAACTCACATCCGGCAACAGGAAAATCAGATACTTTGTAGGGAGTATTAAAGCAGATTTTGAGGTGATTCATGAAAGATATACAGTCAAGAAATCTGGAGGACCTGGAAAATACCAGCTAGGAGTCTTTGATTATTGTATACATTTAGGTAACTGAAATTGAGGAAGCATTTGCTAGATTCCTAATAGTTATGGAAAATAGAAGATGAACACTGACAATTAATTCCATGAGAGGGAAAACCTGTTAGTCTCTAAGTATGTTTGGAACTCTCACCAAAAAGCTCCTAAATGCATGCATCCATGATGTTCAGAAAGAAGTAGTTCAATGACAAATGTCAGCTATTTCAGGTCTTCTGAATTGTGTCTTAACTGCTCATATTTTTAGGGGAATGACATGTAATCCTAGATCTCATTTTAATAATTCTGTTACTATCATGATCTTTAACCTCTAACACCTCTGTGAGCTACAGCACAGTAATTGTCCTAATTTTAGATATGGAAAACAGCTACCCAGAGAGTCATCCTTAAATGGACCTAGGTATCATGATGACATGTAATGCAGTACCTAACCTTTGCTACTTACTGCAACCCATGGACATAAGTACTTCAGTCCTGTTTACATTCCATTGGGAGACTTGAGAGGCCATGAACAAGGTCTGGTTTGAATATTCATTCAGATACAGGAAAACTGCTGAGTTGCCTACCCTCTAGGAAGAAACTCTGTTCTCCCACTGAGTGATGTCCTTTGGTAGTTAAACAAGGCCTCAAGAAGGGCATGAGATGGTGTATATGTGTGTCTTCTATTTGTCTGTTTCTGTTTGGCATATTTCTTCAGCATAATTAAAATGTCATTGGGCCAGAAAAATATGAAAAGAAAAAAAATGTAAATAAAGAGACAACATAACCCTGTAGGTAAGAAACATATTGTGATGAGATTATGCATTTGCATAGTCTTACAATTAATTCTGAATCATAAACCATCTTCAGTAATCACTTGCAGGATTCAAGCCTTGATTTATATCTTCTAAACTGAGTACAAAAACTCAGAACATTATTTAGTTATGCTCTAGTTTTTTGCTTCCATTTTTTATATAAATCAGCAGTTTTAAAAGATGCACAGCAGGGCTCCATCTCAGTTTAAAACTTTGCAGTTCAAGTGCTCAGGTAGCAGAGAGCTGGGGCTCAGATTGTTTTATGAAGAAAAGGAAATCTAATTTAACACACCCATGCCACCACTAACCTTTGTGCTGTGGTTCCTGCTGAGTGCTGTGGGTTTCAGCAATGATATCGTTACAACATTCAGTACAGAATCGAGGAGCTACATTTTACTGAAGCTGTGCTCGCTCCGTAAGAGCTTTTTCAGGAAAATATGCATTGCTCCTCCAGAAGTGAGAGGTCTAAGGAAGCAACACATTGCAGACACACATTAGGGTCTTTGGAGAATTAGTGGAGTTCAGCCAACATGTCTGGGTTTTGCCAGTGCAGGAAGGGGAGGTGGCAATGGGAGGACTCCAGAGACACCAGCAGTCTGATGCAATGGAAACCAGAGTGAAGAGGCAGCACATGAAGGCTCATCTGGGCAACAGGAAGGTCACAAGAGTCTAAAAGAATGGGTGGAAGAAGCCATGAACAGTATTGCCTAAACCCAGACAGCACAATTTTATTAAAAGGGTATCATTTACCAAAACGTCTGAAATTTCTGAATTAAAATGAGAGGAAACCCTCCTCTTCCTCCTGTTATCAATTACCATTTGGCTTATGGTTCAAATCCTGCAAAAGCATGGACAGTCCACCTACCACTATTGAGCAGTTCTGGGCACTGCCAGGAACATGATGTGTAGTAAGCTTTCAACTTCCATATAGTTTGCAATTAATCTGAAATATTTTAGTTAATTTATTAGACAGGTTTTTGCTGCAACATGTAAAACTTCATCAAGACATGAAAAACTATCCACACTCAAAAGAGTGTGCAATTGACTGTTCTAGAAAAGCACCTATTAAAAACTTACCATGTACTAATGTCGTTCTCATTAACTTTTACAAGTCTAATTTTTCTCCTGGTGTATGAATTTTCAGAATATGACTTTGAGACTAAGAAAAAGCTGTATTAGTGTACAAGAAGTGTGTGTGAGTGTGTCTCTGTGTGTGCCTGCATGACATACTTGCACTTAGAAATATGAAAGTATTGCCGTGGTTGCACAAAAATACTTTTATTTTACCTACAATATCCCTATAAGGATAAAACCCTGGTCTATAAAGATAGCCCATAAACCCATTTTTCCTATTTGTTCTTTTTTTTGTTTTGTTTTGTCTTCTACTTGTTACTGAGAGAAACAACGAGAAGGGAGGCAATAGACATAGGGGATCCCATAAAACGTGTTCAATTTATTAATAAGATTTTAGAAAAAGATGAGACCCAGCAGCCTGTAGACAGGAGTAAGTTCTACAACAGTCTGGTTACCAATCATTCTAAGAGCCAGCTAACAGCTGTCTGGCCATTGGATATGGCTATTTGCATGGCTAACAATTGGATGTCTATCTACTGTGTGAATGGCTTGCAACAAGCTGTTTGTTTGGGGACTATTCATAACGGCACAGTCAAAAGTCTCCTGAAAGGCATACTCGTTTCCATTTCTGTTCTTTACCCTTCTAAAATTGGCAATTTATTACATCAAAAAATAGCAGTCAACCCAGAAAAGGACAAAATTGACACAGTTCCCTTTTGATCTTTCAGTTTTGAATAGGCACCCACCAATGAACTTCCCAATGAATATTCATTGGATGCAAAAGAAGTACCCAGCATTTTTTTAAATAGAGATTTTACTCTAAATATTTAATAAAAGTGATACCCCTTGATATTTTATATAGCAGAGACGCATTTTCAAGTAACTTTAGAAAAGGGAGTTAATTTCCTTGCATGCATTTGCTATATTATTCTCTTTCATTTTATATATATAGTCTTTTCCTGTATTTCCTTATATTTCTACCCTTGTGGCAGGTTATTCCATACCTCTTCTTTGCACAGTTTCTTTTACTTTTTTTAGAGAAATTATTAGGGTTGCCTTTGACATAAGTCATTTATACTATCAGGTTGATCCAATATATACCAAATATTGTCTTCCTTTGAAATTTATGGAATTATTTAGAAATTTACATGAAAATTATATGAAATTTCCTTTTGCTACAAAAAGGTATTGGGCGAAAACACATTTTGTATGTGCCAAATTCCATTCGTTGAAGTTTCTCTGTTTTCAAGGCAATAATTCAAAATTTACAACAGTGTAATCAGGTATGGAGGTTGGTCCAACACTTTAGAAGAGGTTCTGATTTGTTACAAATGACTAAAAAATAAAAATTAACTGAATTTAAGGCATGAAAACACAGCAGAAGTAGTTTTTTCACTCTATAGCAGGAGAGATGGATAAGGAGATTTCATGTATGACACACACAATACATTATTGTCAATGTTGTTTTTTCTATTAGGCCTAATATTAAAAAAACTAAATAAGAGCCCTTAAGGGCAGAGTCTACCATCTTCACACAAGATATTTTATAGCTTCCAAAGGAGAATGTATATTAGTTAATATAATTAGTAAATTATTTTTACATCTACTGTAATTTCATACCATATTTTAGTATCAAGTTTTATGCTAAAGTATTCAAGTGTTCTCATACCAGCGCCTTTCAAAAGGACTCTTCAAGAAATTCAGCATGCTCTGCAGTTGTAGTTGCTTCTCCACTGCATAAAAAGCTAGTCTTTTTCTTTGAGATGTCAGCTTGCTACTTCAGACATCTTAAATAGAAACTGCTTGTGGCTTATAAAATGTACAAAGTTCAGTCCCAGTGCCTGACTGCAGCAGGAGCTGCTTTTAGGATCCTTACCAGAGCAAGGAGCTGCAGCTTGGAGTTGGCTGCAGACAGGACCAGAGGTTTTTGCAGGTTTCTTCATTCACATTGAAGCAGCAATTTACAATGCAGCAGTTCACAGCTGGTAAAATACAATGCTATTCAAGATTTCTGTTGTTATGATACGAAGATGTGTGGCAGTGAGATTTATTACATAGCAATCAAATTAATTACAACCCCTGGAAACAGATAAAGAAATGCAGGTTCAGAGATGCTGAGGGAAGTTTACTTTATTTTCCTTTTTAATTATAAGTTCTTCCCATTCTGCCACATTTTGCCTACAGTCATGCTCTTCCATTCACTGATTAGATTACCATGCTGCTTGCTAAACATATTATGCTCCTGAAAGTCCCTCAGCAGAAGCTCCAGCTGGTGCAGATGCAGTGACCCGCTCCTCCAGTCAGGCTGGTCAGAAGAAACACACCACACTGGTGCATTAGTTACTGCTTCCCTTCACAGGGCGAATTACCATGCTCTTTCACTTGAAGAGCCTTACCTAGTCTGAGATGTAACCACCTGAGACACACTTACGCTCATGCACTGCTGCAAGCCTTTGCAGAATAGCTGAGAACAAGTGATTTAGTTGCATTTTAACTGCACATTAAGGCATCAAATTCACACCAGACTTCCCAGCTCTGGAGTTTTCATGCCAATATTACAACAGCATCTTCTTACAACAGCTGCATCTTCTGCATCTGGAAATTGTAGCACTGATTAATTAACTTTGCTTACTTAATGATGCTGTCCTAGTGACGGATACACAGTTATTTTGAAATTAAGGTCCAATTTTTACTTTATTACTCTTACACTTAAACCACAAAAAAATAAGATTCATCTGAAATAATATATCTACAATGAAATTTTCCAGCTGAACAAATCATCTAGCCTTCCCTTGGAGTCAGTAAGGAGAAACAGAAAGAAAAATCATTCTCAAATTTTTAAGGATCAGATCTACAGGGATCCAACAGTGGGAACCTGTGGTTAAGGCTGTATTCTGTAAGTCAGAACTACAGTAAAGATCAACCCATCAATTCTGAGTGTGCTGATTTGTCCACAGAGCACAGTACTACAATAGTTTAAAGCAGATGTACAAGCCCAGAAGCACCAGAGCTGTGTTATTACAGTTCTGTGGTTGACCTACTGCAAAAACCCCTAGGACTGCTCAATGCCATCCAAAAAAAGCTACAATTGTTGACTTCTATAAGGCAGAGTTAGCCCAGGTATCTCTGCAACAGAATACATTGCAGACATGCCCCTTCATGCTCATTCATCAGCAAGCTACACTTGCATTGAAATTGATCTAGTAAGATCTTCATGCTGTTAGAAGTGCACCAGTGTCAAGGGTTATATATGTTTAAAATCAGTTCCCAAAGTGACATAGTTATACTAGAAAGCTACATGTATAGCCCAAGTCCCGCTCTGTCGACCTTCAGGGCGCAGTGCAAAGCCCATCTCTTTATTCAGGCTTTTCTATAGTGTAAATAGCCTTTTTTTTTTTTTTTTTTTTTGACTGCTCAGATAGAGGGTTAAGGACATTACTCGTGCGTCTTTGTTGTATTATATCATAGGAAATTGAAAACTTAAGTAGTTTAATCTTCAGGCAAGCAACAGTTGGCAACATATCAAATTTTATTGAATGGTTTTAATGTGGGGTGTACTCTGAGGCCAAGGGCAAGGCAGAGAGTTTCAGTTTTATTGAATCAAATTTGGAGAGTATGTAGTTGGTCTCCACATATACTCTATTCATGTAGAACATCAAAGACCTTTTACTCATCCAAGCCTTGGAATTTTATCTCTTACTGCTCAGGCTGACTTGTACATATTCCTTGTGGATGTAAATTTTCCAAAAACCAGTATGAATGCCTCTGGTAGGGCTATGGGAATTACAAATTGTGGCTAATAGCAATGATGTCTCTGCTTAAACTCTCTGTACCACTGTATCACATTTTGTTTTAGAGTTACAGAAGACCTACTAAGGCAATGCTTGTGCATGTGTAGCTTGGAACCTGTAGTCTGTGTCCCAGTTCTGTTATTAACAACAGTAGAGGAGTGGATTTTGCTGGAGTTTGGTTCAAGGTCAGTGACAGAGCAGGTGTGGCTTGGACCACCCCAGTGTGACCTACCCACTGTTACATACCTTAGCTGCCTCTGAGGCACAGCTACACTGATAACTTCTCATCCAAGTTCTTATGTAACATCTGGATTATTTTTACTGTAGCACGTAGAGTTTTGCCGCATAAACTCGACACAAAAAAGTTCCTGTTCGTCACACCGATCACATTACATATCCCATGGCATCTCTCAGTTGGTTCCCATATCCCTAAAAGATCCAAGAGAGGTGTTTTACCTTTTACCTTTACAAAGGCCTTCCTGGCATACTGCATCACTCATATAATTTCTGTGCAGTATCCAGATGTCTCTTACCACTTCTCATCCTGTAAACTGTTTTGTACATATCCCAAATAAGCAATTTTCTGTAAACATGATCAAATTTTTCTCTATCTTCTTTCAAGCCCGACCTGAGAGTCATCCTGTTAACTTCCCACCAGCCCCAGAGTATTAATTCCACAGCTAACAGGAAGGGAGGTCTGTTGTCAAGGGGCTGCTATCTACAGCCCAGAGGGCTTCCCTTGAGGCACAAGTCATTACTTATGACTGTCATGCCTGCACTGAGAGAGGAACAGGCAGCAGCCAAAAAGATTTTGAAAACAGCCTGTAGCCAGCAGCTTGATTGGTATATGGTAAAACAAGGTGCTCAGAAATACGTGAACTCTTCCCTTCCCTGTGCCATGGACAACAAGGAGGCAGCTTCTCAAACCATCACAAACAAAGCACTGCAAGATTTATAAGTCAAAAACATTCAAACCTCACCTAGAAACTAGCATTGAATATTGCCTTAAATATAGTTTTCTATGGGGAAACACAAGTGACCTGTATTGCCCTTTGAGAAGTCTTGTGCCCTCAAATACTTGGATTTCCAGTAAATAAAATGTACTGTCTTGGAGCATGATGTTTGTAAGACAGCTTTAATAATTACAAAAGATCTAATACAAATTAACCCATGTATTTTTGGCTATATTTTGGCATATAAACCTTCTTCAGAAATCTGCGCTAAATCTCAGTCTTTTCCCTGTTATGAAAAAGAAAAAGCCTGGGATGGATTTGTCACACAATGAAACATAAAGGGAAGAATTTCTTTGGGTATTTACATTTAAAATACCAGCAATTTACTGGGAAATAAATAAATGATAAAAAAAGGTCCTTTGACATTCTTCTGGCCAGCCATCCTCAGGATGTGCTATAACTCCCAAACTCCTTTTAGCTTCCATGGGACCATTTTGTATACACCTTCACATAGAATATTACAATTAATGGTCATAAACCACATCACAGCAGCACTGAGCAGATAATAGTGTTGTTTAGATATCTTATAATTAACCAGCCTCCATTAACCCAGTCAGCACTGTTTTGTCCATTTGTGTCTTGGTGAAGATAAAGCCATTGGCTATATACTCATGGTTTTTGGGGCAGGGATAATGAGTTTGGAAGAATTAGGGTGCTCTAATAAATTTGATGGTGCCATGTTGCTGTTGCCACTGTATACACTGGATATGGTTCAAAATAATATTTAAACAATGGCAGTTTAACAAATACATATTTAAAAAGTGCTACAATTGCACTTAAATATATAAATTACATTCTATGGTTTGTTGGATTTCTTATATATTTGGAATATATTTACCAATAAACTCTATAAATAGAATGTTTATTCTCAATAAACATTATTATTAATGTAGTCAGGTTTTTTAATATGCATTAAATATGAAAATACAGTAATATATTTATATGTTTAGTATATAAATCTGAGAATTAGTCACAATTACTCAACATAGCACAATGCAGAAATATTCTAGATATCATGTATCTACCGTGTTTTTTATTTATGCATTATAGACTATATTTTCAGGATCTGCTCTATGACACAAAAGCCTAAAGTGTGTGGCCTAAACCCTTCTCACTTCTCAGTCATTATTTCTTTTTTGACGAGCTCTTCCTGGAAGCTTTCCAGTATTTAAATATGACAGTGAAAGACAGGTGATGTTAGGATACAGTTTTGTCAGAACATTAAACATACCAGATTGAAATTATCTTCATAATCCTGTACAATTCATATAATATAAGAAGATGTTTTAGTTGAAATATTATCAAATAAATATTTCTTTAATTAAGTATTTATTTTATTATGCTCTTCACAAATGACAGTGACATGAGGTGTTGGTTTTAGTCCCCTAGCATGTGAGGCAGCCCGTCACTACAATATGTATTTTTAATCTCTGATTTATTTATCTTTGTTAAAAGCTTCTGTGATAATTATCAATTAATCTCATCCATTCATAGGTGAGAACTGAGACACAAATGAAGGAACTATGGCAAGTCTTATTCTCAACTTCTAATTTAAAATCTACACATATTAGCAGACATTTCTAACAAAAGTATGCATGACAGGCTTGTAGCTCCATGTACCAACTTCAGTTCAGTGATTCTGATGAGATCTGTGAAATAAAAATTCACACGTCCTCTTAGCTAAATGTTTAACAGCAGTGAACCACAGTATATATTTTATTTTCCATTCTTTAATTTGAAAATTGTCTCTTCTGGTTCTCCTTTTTCTCATCCTCCCCTTTATCTTTCATGCTGTTTTCTTGGAGATGGAAACATCTGAATACAAGCCACTTTAATGTGGCTTTTATGAAAGTATCATATTCTGGTACAGCTCCAGAATAATGTTACAATATTGTATCTTGGCAGACTTGAGCAAGCAAAAAATCTTCAAACTTCTGATATCCAGAAATGGCTGTAACCATTATCTTACAAAAATGTATTCCTCAGTGATTTGTACATCTCCATAATTGTTGTCCTCTGCTGTGATATCACAAACTCAGCCATCCATACAAGTTTAGCTGAGCAGTGAGTGCCTTACCTCTGATGTCACTGCTCTATCACCTGACACTAAGCTTTACCTAAAGAAACAGCAGAAGGAATGGAGCCAGTGGTGGTGCAGGGGAGGAAAAGAAATTCACTTCTGTGCCAAAGATCCACCATATGTCTATGCTTCACAGCCAAAGTTTGCTTAAATTGTTACCAAATATTTATTTTTTATTTTTTTGGAATATCATATACCACATTTTCCAGCATGTCTAAAGGATAAAGAAAGCTAAGACGTTAGCTGGGAAATCAGTTTTGCTCACTGTACAAAATAATACTTACCGTACATTACTGGAGTAGAAAAGGCTTGGTAATTCATGGCCATCAGATTGATGAGGAGAATTTTATTGAATTACTGAAGCTTCACAGCAATGACAATGAGACCCTGGGAAGCTAGCTGAAGAGAAAACAAGATTACACAAGTCCAACAATTCAGAATGAAATCATCAGTCTAATGAGCCGTGAAGTTATCCACACTATTGTAAAGGAAATTAATTGTGGTTCACAATACCATTCTGTCATAGCTGATAGAACTCAGGATTACATAGATATAGTGCACAGAAGAAAAGTGTCCATCTTCACCACATTGACCCTGGCAAGCAAACTAACAAAAATCTTATATAATTTCCTATACACCAAACAATTCCATGGACTTAATTGGAAAATTTGCTTACTGACATCGGGTACTTGTTTGTAATGCTCAACACTCACGAATAAATCAAAAACATTCTTTTTATGGGAAAATGTCCATAATACACAGACTTGCAAGTGAACCTATATTTTGAAGTAGAGATAGTATTCATAGATCATCTAGTCTGCTTCTCCTCTGTAAAAGAAGAGTTTAAAAGAATCTACTATCCAGCCTTATGAGACATTCAGAGGAAATTAAGACTGGACATATAAAAACTAAGGCCAGCAGGGTGTCAATGGGAGGATGAAACTGTAAATGTGCTTGCTTTAATGTCCCACACTCATAAAAGCTGTGGTGAGTCTGAAATAAAAGTTTATAAGAGGGGCAAAGCACAACACTAAGCAGAGTACGTCAAGTAAATTTTGTCAAAAGAAGGTTAATGAGGCAAAGAACTGATTCAACTGTGTCTATTACTAAATAAGCAGAAGAAATTGTCCAAACATTAGATTTGGTTCCAACAGCACCTCCATAGCCCAAAGCTTCCTCTGCTATTTAGCTGTTAGAGGAGACAATTGTACATAATCAAAGGAAAATAATTTTTCAGACTGTAGGACTTCAAAGAAATTTAAGTGGTTTTTTTCCAGCTGAAGACCATGCTCCTGTAGGCTGATCTGAATGAATATCCGCCATTGGAAGGCATGTTTTATGTCAATGTGAATTAGGAATTTGCTGGCTGTGAACTTGAGGGGGGAAAAAAAATCATGATTAAGAAATATCCCCCACTCAGAATCTGACCATATGAAATACAACTAGAGACATTTTACAGACTAGAACAACTCCTGTAGGGAGTATGGAGTCTGGTCAGTGTCTCAGCACAGCTGCAGTCCCTTCAGTGTGACAACTTCACCGTCACTGCCACAGAGAGGCTGTGACTGCAGAGCTCCACAGCTGAGCCACCTCCAGACGAGACTGAGGACAGATTAATTTATTTTCCTTTTCTTCCAACTTTGCCTGCAGTGTTTGTTATTATACTTACTAGCCCAAGGATTCACGGCACATGCTGTTTCCTCCAATGTCTGCTTTGTTCAGAACTGTCTAGCTCTGAATGCTCTGCAAGTATCATGTCATCATTTCAGGTCATTCCAGGCTTTACTAGCACCTCACCCTTTAGACAAAGCTATGCCTTTACCCAAAAGAAAACACATGTTTAGGCAAAATGCTTTAACACACAGAGCTTTGGAAAAGGAGCAAAAGAAGGGTCTCAGGTGACCTTTGTTAAAATTTCCCTTTTGTACTGAAGAGGTGGTTTGGCTGTTACAGCTTATGCCCACTCTCACTACTAGTGAAGCATCCTTTCTGGGTGACACTCCCGTGGCTCTTAAAAATAGATCTCAAGACAAATTGTAGTGACCTTGAAAACATGTTGGACAGCAATTTAATCCTTCCTTTTTACCCAAAAAGCTCAAAGCAAAGCGGGGATGAAATGTCAGGACCTCAAGCTACCATGAGATCAGAAGAAGTAATTCAGAAGTAGAAACAGCTATCAAGTACACAGAGATGTAGCTGACAAAATCCATAGTTTTTTAAGCAGGTGATGTATTTGATATATTTCCTAAGTACAGCTATGAGTTGAAAACCTGAATTTTTAAGATAAGAATACAAGTAGTTAAAGTGGGTATAATAGTATAAGAAACCGTCAGTCTACCTGAAAACGAAAGTATTTGGGCCTACTACAAGACCTCAGATTTTTGTTTCGGAGAGTTTATTTGGGGGAAAATACTTGAAACTGTGAGAATATTCTGACCTTCATGTATCAGCCAAAGGTTGTATTTGATGAGGGGAATTAGACAATTGCCAATTAGAGGTGCTTCTCTCTAAGTCACATTATAAAATATACATGGAGGGATAAAGAATTCCAGAGTAATTTTCTGAATAATTTGTGTATTCTGATTTCTTTGGCTCTAAAAAGCATTACTTTAAAAACGTATTTTATTCAGTTAAGAGACTTTAGACTATTTTGTCTCTAAGTCATGTGTACAGAGATATCCATGTGTCTCACTGCATCACAGTTTATCCATTATGAAGGGAACCAGAATGTTTTGATTTTAAAAATAATTTTACAAAAACTGTCACACAGTAGCAACTGTAGTGAATCAGGTCCAGAATCCTGATTCTACTACCAAAAGATGATAAATATTTCAAAGGAAAAGCTATAATAGTACAATCATATACCATTGTAGCAAAATTCTAGCATCTTGAGGCTGTTTCCTTTACCTGCTTTTGTTGTACTAAATAAAAGCCCAGTGCATGCATGATTAATCTCTACATTCCATTGCAATAACTTGACTAATTTTGAAGTGAGGTTCCGCAGCGCAGTCTGTTCACCTGTTCATTACTCATCTTTTTCATTTTCATGCCTGACCAATTCCTTACAAGTATTCATACTGCCAATTTCTTTACAAGTCTTGTCTTGCTATCTGTGGCTATTCTTGAACAATCCTGGTCACCCCTGTGTGCATCTGAAGGGTACCTGAAGGTGTGAAAGACAGCCACTGCATGGCTGTGCACCTCTCAGCACTGTACTCAGACAAAGTTTGGAATAAACCAGTGCAGAAAGCCAAACCAAATTGGTCATGAGCATGAATTTCTTGCACAGTACACACATACATATCCTCCCACACCCACCACTTCTGAGGAGACCTGGGTTGTTTGTGTAGGCTGGTGCTGTCTGCTACCCAGTAACCAAATACAGTTGTTATGTAAGGTCGCTTTAAAATTAAGAGTTCCACAAAATAGCCAACTACCCAACTGCAGGTCAGTGCACAGTCCTGTATCTCACAGCGGGCCAGAGCCATGGTCTGGCTTGCAACAAGCAATAGCAATATCTCACTGTTTGAAAATGAAGATATTCCTTATAATTTCAAAATTATAGCGCAAATGAAAGTAAGCAGAACTGGGGGCATTTTCAAGAACACCTGGTAATGGAAAGAGAGAATTCAAAAGGCACTGACTTAGAGAACAGCTCATCAGTGACAGTAGCTCTGTGGTAACTGTCAGCAGAGCTGCATCACCTTTAAAATAATCACATTTTCCCGCTCAAGAAAATCCAAGGGCAGCAAAATCTCTGGAGTAAAATTTAGCTACTCTGGCTGGACCTTACACCCCATAAAAGGACAAGTAGTAGCTCTGTTCTCTCCAGCCATACTCTGAGAATTGGATCCTCTCCTTGGATTCTGTTACCTCTCTTACAGCCCATATATTCCCACTTACAGCCTGGCCACAGCAGCCATAACTCCACCCATAAGTGTAACATACCAAAGCACTTTGGCAAGTTCCAATTCTGCAACTTCCTCATAAAAACAAATCAAATTTAGAAAAAAATCACTTAATCATAGATCAGCTATTGAGACATATTTATGAATATTAGAGAAATACAACTTGCAGCTACCATTTTTCACAATATCTCACTTTCTTCAACATTCCAACAGAAAACCACACTCAAAATGGCTTAAAGTGTAATTCATGAAAGCTACACCTAGAGTAATTATTGCAATGTAGGAACTTATAACCAATAAATGTTGTTTAAAGTACAAGGCTGTATGGTGGTGGCTCTGAGCTGAGGTGGGAGTGTGTGGCTTGCAGGTGATGGAAGGGAAGTAGTTGGGGTTGACAGGAAAAATAGATCAGTGACTCTAAATGGGGTGTGGAATGATTTAACTGGTAGTTTGATTTCATTTGTGGCCTGTGAAATTAGGAGTCTTTTCTCACAGTTCATGAAGATCCGTGCATGTGTGTGTCGTGTGAGTGTGGGTGTGAATTAAAATTAAATATACATCGCCTTGTATCAGCTTTCTTGTAGAGGAAATCAGCTAGAGTATCATGCACCAAAGCAGAAAAGGTTTAATTTAGCTGAGAAGTTATGAGATGACGCTGGTGGGAACTCAGTGAGAGAGAGTCAAAAGCCAGAAGTATAGGACTCATGCCCAGTGTTTCACACAAAGCTCATAGAGCAACATTTATAGGACAGACACAACATCATCTAAACGCCCCCTCTTGTGTTTGTTCTGAAAACGGCACATTTTGCTCAGCAGTGGGAGAGGAGAAATCTGCTTTTTAGTTGACAAGTCCCTTACAACAATGCTTAGTGACACTTTAAAGACTTTAAGACATATCCCAATTCCAAATGTAAAGACAACGTCAAATACCATTTAAAGATTTTTGTAAAAAAACAACTTTCAAAGAGTAAAAGTGTTTTGCTGTTATAAAGTCACCTCACCTACCACAAATGTAGAAGGAATCCTAAGCTTCTAAAAATGCTTTTCCTTACAGAGAAATCTCAGCTGTCCTTTGAAGACACAAGACACTTGCATTTTCAAGTGTATTCTTTACCAAAAAGGTATTGTAGAAGCCCAAAGTAGACAAATATGAAAGGATATTTTGTTGCACAGTAAAGTAAGCATAGATTACAGGATTTTAAGGGTAGTGTTCATAGAAAATCATATGTGCTAGTGAAGTTTCCTTAAAGAAAAGGAGTAGATGTAACAGATTCTGTTGCTGTTTCAACTTCAGCCTAGAAATTTCGTATGAATAGTGTCAACTTCACATTTTGCCTGGAAATCTGACCACTCAGAAAGTGCAGTATATTTTGTTAAAGGTTTACTGCCTGTGGCTTGAAAGCATTAATATTAAGTACAAGAATTTTAAAGCAAAAGTAAGAGCTGCTTTGGCACTGGTTTTTATAGCTTGCATATTTGAGGTTTATTTAAAATCTGATCCACAAACTACTCTGATGCGAACTTGCTCATTTAGAAGCTGGTGGACCTATTGGTCATGCACTAGTCTCATTTGACAAAGTGGGTGCAACTGTTTTTTGCAATAAAATATAACTTTTGTAACATTTTCTGTAACAGAAATGTTACAAAAGTTATATTTTATTTAAATATAAATCCTTTACTTCATCATGGAAGTACCTGACAGAAATAGGAGATTGGTTGGAATGAACAGAGGCAGCCACATGTACCATTACTGGACAGACAAATCTAAACTTAAACAAAGAAACTGTTCCATGCTATCTGTTGCAAGATGTTATTTCATTTTTCAGCTTCTAACTATTTGAAGAATATCTGCTTGTGATGAAATTCTGAGGAAATGAATACAAGGGCAGACATGTTTTAGACAATTCCATCAGACCTTGGCAGTTTTTTTTATTAATTCTCCATTCATTTCAATGACTATTTCAACTAAGGACAAATAAGACATATCTCTGTCTTTTGTCAAGATTCTCAGACCAGTCTTTGTTCTTAGAAATCTTCACTCATATGAATTCCTCTGCAAATGTGGTCTGTCCCACTGTATTAAAAAAAAAAAACAAAAAACAAAAAACAAAAAAACGGAAATCTCTACTTCTAATAGTGGAGTTTTGAAGGACTTGGACTTCAGTTTTCCCTGTTGAGATATATGGCCACTTATGTGATTCTTCTTATCCAGAATTTTGGTATCAGTTATAATGCAATTTGAAAGCTCCAGCATCCTTTTGCTATTTGTACTCTAGTAGAATGTTTCATATTTTGTTTGTCACAAAATTACCCCTCTCTGTCTCTACGTGAAAGCCCCTTCCTGAATCATTCCTAAGCACTCATGGAAGAGTTCATGGCTCTGAATGGACAACCACTGGACATTTTATTACTGTCTTCCTTAAAACTTTCTTTAAGAAAGTTCTTTGGGAAGTTCCAGCAAGAGTCAAGGCAATAATTTCTCTGTGAAATCATTCCAAAGCTAAAGATGGGAGACATCCCATGAAATATCCTAGAATCTGTGTGCTATTATCCCTCAGCTCTGTAGACCCAAGAATGTCTTTGGCGGATTTTCTTCTACCTCGTGTGGCCAAATGCATATTTCTCCCTTTGATGGTGATTCATATTACGAGCAATTAGGTCTTACTCAATATTATCTTTCCACGTTCTTCATTGGCCTGAGGATTGAAACTCCTAATGATGGCTGTCCAAAATAAGCCTCGCTGGTCTGTCTTCCATCATCCTAACCACATACTCTGCCCACTCAGGTCACTGGGATTTCACTCCATTCACTGCGTTTGGCTCTTCTTAGACCTCCCACAGTTCCTTGTACAATAGTTCTCTCAACACATCTCTCTCTCTAACTGGTCCAAACATTTATCACTGGGCTTTATTCTCAAAGATTTGTGATGTTTTTTTTCTTTTTTAGTAGATTGCCTCGTTTCCCGTCCACATCTCCCAGCAGTTCCATGCATTGGCAGCCTGGTCTTTCTCCACAATTGCCTCAAGCTAAACATTATCTTCAGAGAACAGCAACAACTGTTCAACTCTGTACTGACTGAACATTTTTCATCACCAAAATATTGCTGAGTATTCTTGGAAGTCATAGGTGAAATGCTTGATCTGGTAACTATCTTTACAAATTATGAGTTCAGTGGTTTTGATTAAACTGTTATATTTATGAGGTTTTACTTATGTCTCGTTAATATCTATCATAATGCTTTTATGACTGGTTTATTTTTCTCTGTCACCTAAACAATAAACTTTCAAAGCTAAAATATAGTTTCTGACTTTGTTCCAAGTATCTAGTATGAATTACATATGCATTATCATGTGTACTTATCTTCCCACAGCTATTGTTGTTTTTCCTGTTGCTGACCACCAAGTTACACAATTCCAATATTGCATATTTATTTCAGATTAGCATGGAGGTTTCCCATACAAACAATAGTTTTATTACATTTTACCCATATTTACATTTTTTAAAAATCAAATCCTCTAGTATTTGATTCCATGGCAGAGAGGGAACATAATATGCTATAAAATTAGCCTTAAATCATGTAAATATCCCCTAATTCCTTTACCTCCAGGCAAAAGATGGTATCTCTGAGAGAAGAGATTTTTAAAGCTTAAGGACTCCTATTTTGCATTCAAGCAATAAAAGCCCCTGAAGTATTGCTGTTACCTTTGTATCACTATTTGTAAAGAACAAAGGCCCTTTTAAGCAGTGAAAAGCATATTGGTGCAATTAAAGTCTGCTAATAACAACTGAAATTATTTTCATAAGTCAGTGCAAACTGGGGTTTTAATCTTCAGTGAAAAGTTTAGATCAGGAATTTCTATAACACTGTAATTACTGTAAAAGCTGCCAACTGGTAAGGAGTTAGAATGAGATTTTATCTTGTGTTCATCTGTCCATATTTTTTCCATTTTATATTGCCTTGTAATCTCCCTGTTTATCCATAGCTTTACTTTCATTCTCATACTGCTTTTAGTCTTTGGCAGAATGCAGTATGACCACAACTTCTGTCAAGTTTTAAAACTAGTTGGGCTGTAAGGAAATGTTCTTTGGAAATGCATTGCATTTTAACTGAAAGTGCAAAATAAAAGCATTAAGCCAGAAAGAAACAAAATGAGATACAGAGTACAATGCAACAAGAGCACAGGAAGGCTGGACATCACTTCAGTAGGGTTTTGTGGAAGCTGACTGGGAAGGAAGTTATTCTCTCTATACATTGGCTATACATTTTGCCAATGGAACAAGCAGTCCCTGACATTTGGGAAAGATGCAATAATGCATACAATAATGCCAACGGACTCAGTAAAATAATTTATAAATACTGGTATTAAGGAACAGCTTTTCCTGTAAGTGTTTGAATGGCAGCAAAGCCCTCATATTGCAACTTTCTGGGTAGGTATCACACAGCCTTTTTTTGTTTTTTACATAGGCAGCCAGAGGCTTGCCCTCAGGAAGCTTTGCCTTGCAGAAGGTGTTTCCTGTGCCATTTTGGCCTAGTTTAATGTTGCTAAACTGCACTTCACTAACAGTTATATTGAATTCCTATGGACCCTTAAGCCAAAGGACACAGGGAAGGACTGGTGGCAGAGGAATCCTGGAGGCTTCCCTGCATGAAGGATTGATGGGAATCATCCGTATACCCAGCATTTTCTCAGTTCTTCTGTGCAGAATGTACTACTTGTAGACAAAGGAGTGTCTCTGCTCACAGGCCTAGCCTGGAGACCCTGGAGCAAGCAGAGACACTTTGGTGATGCTCAGCTCCTGCATCCCCTGAGTGTCCCTGTGCAGTACCTCACCCAGGCCAGGGCACAGTTCCCACTGCAGAGGAGTCACCTGTCCCTCTGCACAAAGGCTCGATCACTGGGAGCACAAAGCAGAGTGGATTATCCAGCAAATCCACCCTGTACTTACAGAACAATTTTGGAGCACAGGGTCAGTCTTTTTATGTCTCCCAGTGAATACATTTTCTTAATTTAGACATAATTTGTTTAAAACTGGTTGGTCCTACAAGAAATTTAGTATCAGTGTCAGTGTTTTCTTTGAGTCTGGTTACACATAATGGTAATCCAAACATATTAAGATTAGGGAAGTCTGGCACCCAAGTTTAACTCTGCCCTTCCCTGATACCACAAGTAGTAAAAACATAGGATTGGAGAATCTCATCTTCTTTAAAAAGTAAATCTAAATATAAAACACTTAAATTGTGTAATTACAGATGTGTGGTATAAGTACCAAAGATGTGTGAGAGCCTTAATCTTTGTTGAGTACTTTAATGAGTGTTTAAGTTCAATCATGTTTTCCAGTTTTGTATTTGATGTAATTGAAACAAATGTGAAAAATATTTTTCCTTGAATTAATTGTTTTCTTGGGTCTAATGCTGTCTTAAGTTAGTTTTTTATGAGGGCATGCCAAGTAATTGATTTCTAAAATTAGTAGCTATCAGCCTACATCAATGGAAAAACTCATTTTTCAAGAGATTTATATAGCATGTTAAAAAATACTTTGCTTCAATTGAATTTAATACACCAGCAGTAGGATATGCAAGGAAACTTATGAACTTTATAGCTCAGTAAATATATCTTTATGTATAATATGAATATTTGCTTTTAAAGAAAAATCTCAGTAGTTTTTAACATTATTTAATTTTTGTACATTTCCCAGTACTACAATGCTATTGGAATTTGACAACAGGATGTATTTCACTGGGCTAGTTTTTAAAGCAGAACACAAAAGTGTTATAGCAGAAAACAAAAAGTAAGTTCTAGCAGGCAACATTGAAGTTTATATGTCTTTATCTTGGAATTACCTTGTCTCTGGTCTAAATAGATTCGTTTTCCATATGTTACTACAAATTGGTCTGTCAATAAATGCCTTTGATCAATATCTAGGAGAAGCACCACCCATTGATTGTGATATCTATTTCTTCAAGCCACTCAGTAGTAAATGCTGATAAGAACAGAGATAAAAGTTACCAACAGCCTGAGGTTTGGAATACAGTTGAAAGCTAAGATACCCACAAATCAGTGGGGTGCTGTTTAAAGAATGGGATCATCCACAAAAAACACTGTGTGTTTTCCATGTTATAATCATGAGTGCTATCCTTGCTTGTTATCGGTGTTGAATGACTAAAGACCAAGCACTACGCTTTGGAAAGGCAGAAATTAAAGGTGGAACTTTTAGGACAAATAATTTATGCATAAAACTGTTGTAGATAGTATTTTCTTTGTATACCAAAACCTGGCAATATAGACATGTTTTGCAGTAGCAATACCTGAATTTGTGGAGTCACAGTCAACTGCAGGAAAACATGAAAGCATAAAGTTTAATTCATTCAGTGCTCCCAGGTCATGCTGCAGCCAAGAGGGGTGATTGCAGTCCTGCAGTCAGACCTGCGAGGTGAACTGTGGTAGTAGTTGATACAACAGAACACTGCCTCCCTTTGAAGAAAATGAGGGTGACAATCACAGCCATTAGCAAGAACATTTATATAATTTCCTTTTTTTCATATTCTCTTTCAATGCAGTTGGCAATGCAGTATGGTTCAGTCTGTGCCACCAAGCAATAATGGCACCTTACTCTCTGCGCTCCCATTACTTGGAAAGGGGAAATTCAGCCTCAATCCACTGAAATTTAGACAAATGGCACCATCTACATCCCAATATGAAGTTGATTGTGATGCCTGTTTAATGCTTTGCTGAATGAGGACTAAACAAAAAAGAAAGCCAAGCAGTATCTCAACACTATAGGGGGGATGGAAAAAATCAGTCAAGCTCTAAATAAGGAAACACAGTTCACTGCACTATATAGGAAATATCTAATTTTGGCAGAAGCATTTTACAAGCAATTGCATAATTTGAAGAGCAATGACTATATGAGTAACAATTTGCTCTGTTCATGGCGCTCATTTTCTCTTCCCTTCACCACTTTTTGACAACTAAAAAATATTTGAAACCTTTCTTTTCTGATTATGTAAAACAACATGGTGTGCTCTAAGCTAGGATATGATCTACACTTAAAGTTTCTGCAAGAATCTTCCATTATGTATTTAGTGCTTCCTCTGACAGGAGACTAGGCATCAGTTTTTGAGTATTTTTTTATTGAATGCCCACAGAAGCACAAAATATGGTTGAACAAGTGATTATACCCAAAACCTGAGCCTATTCAATACTCCATGCTGCAACAAAGTCCCGTCTGAGACCAAGATTGTCCCTGCCTTCTGGCAGTTTCTATTCTATTTAGGATAATTATTCAAGCATTCACAAAAGAGTATTAAAATTAATACATTGTTTATAAATACATATTTTCCATGAAGCTCACAATTATTTCTAGTCACTGGGAAAGCTTGAAGGGTGATAATAAAGCTTAAAATATATCCCTAGAAGGCAAGAAAATGAATATTAAAACTAAGCTAAGAGGCAGACAGTAATACAATAATTTTTCTAAAGTGGTGGCTGAGCTTGTTTTACTTACTAGGTACATAGTTAGCTATTTTACACATATAACTATCATTTAGTTGCTACAGTAAAGTCTGGAGTAGTCACTGAATAATTGTGTTTGTTTTACTTAGTTGAAGCTCATGTACTCAGAAGCTTTTCTTCTCACTTCAAAAGGGCTATGAGTTTACCCCCAGCTTAGCAACCTCACTCAGCTCCCTGGAGGAAGTGAGAAACTGCAGATGGGATTTATCTTTCCTAAATATAGCTGCCTTAAGGTGAGGAGTCTAGTCTGCACCAATTACCCAGACTTCCTGCATGGCCAGTGAAAAACTACAGTCATTTTATGCAATAAATTCCATCTACCTTGGGTGCTTTATTACAGTTCCAGCTACACCACTATGAATCCAAAGCTATGCTCTTCTAAAACACCGTGGACTATGTGCTTTTTCTTACAGCTTCTCTCAGCAGAACACTTCAGACCAGGGTACTCCTGAAGTGCTGGGACTGTGAGGTTAGCTCTGCATGGTTTTTCTTGCCTAGCTTTTATTTTCAACAAATGCTCTGACTTCAAAGAAACCCTGTTGATGTTCTTTGCTGCCAGATACAGGCTATGAGATGACTAAGCTGGAGACACACACAGATTGCTGAGGGGGGCAAGGAAGGGCTGCAGTCAATGCTGATCTCACGAGGCTGCAGCATCTGCAATGGCAGTGGAGCAGAGCCATGGCCCAGGCATTTGGGAGCTGAGATTTTGTGTAAGACCCAACTGCTGAGAGGCCATACACAAGAGTTTCCTACTTCATCTCTCTACTGTAGGAGACTGTATGGATAATTTATTCAATTTCAAATAACAAACAAGTAAGTTTAAAGCTTCCTCCTTAGCAGAGACTTCAACTGGCCTCTTGATTTGATTTTGTCTTAAACAGCCTTGTAGACACCACAGAGCATGCTAAATTTCTCAATTGAGTAGCTACTCTCTGAAAATCAGCATCTCTTAAACCATTTTGCATATGAAGATTGTGTTTTCAAAGCCAAGTCAAACTTGACAAGTTACTTTCAGAACTTGAAGTAATATCAGGTTAAGCGAGTACTTTAAGAAGGTGTTCCTTTCTGCTTTCAGTAGTGAATTACCTCTTCTCAGCTAGGACTGAGCAACCAATACATATGTATATGGAGACTTACCTAGTGAACACCAAATGGGAAAACCAGTGTGACAGATTAGCATAATCCAGTTTGGGGATCAGAATGTAATTGATTTTTTAATACTAGTTAAAACCTTTCTCTTTAAAAAGACATTATTCCTGGTAGACTGAAGCTCTTCTGCAGAAGAATTCTTCCACTGAAAACTTTTTTTCTCCAAAGCATGCTATTTTCCTCTTCTGTTTCTTTTAGATCAGTGAACGGTTTTGTAGTCTCACTACCTTCTGTAATGAAGATTCAGAGCTTTTGCAAACATGCTTTGAGAAGAAGAAAAGTCTTGAAAGACTGCAGTCTTAAGGGACCATATAATCTGCTGTTTTACTCAATCTTATCTTCATGGTGAACTCCATAAACTGCCTACTCATGCAACTTCTAGCTTGTTTCTTTGACTGGAGTTTCCAGTTGCTGCTGTAAAGAAAAAAATCAGGAATTCTCAGTGTTAATAGCTCTCATATTTAAGAGCAATTACTGCAATATAAACCTAAGGATGGGTGGTAGAATCATCAGGGATTTATTTGAATGTGTTCTACTATTTCAACATTATCTAGAAGAAATAATTTAAGTAAGATGTTTGTCTAAATTGGCAGGAAGCGACTACATAAGGCTGAAATTAAAGGACATGTACTTATGCACTGTGAGTTGAAAGAGAGTTTGATTATTCTAGTGTAGTTTGAAGTTACATCTAATGTCAGGAAATTGCACTTGCAACCCTCAAATAGGGTTGCTCTAATCTCGCAGTGGTTCTTTCATATGCTCCCTGCCATGTCACTTGCTTGGACCTTACAACCAAATGACCTATGTGTGAATTAGTAGAGTATTAGTTAAAATGATATTCCAGTGGAAAAGTAACCCACCAAAAGGAAAAAAAAATTCTCTTGTGTCCGTTCACTGTCACAAAGAAGCAAAAAAAAGCAAATGTTCAGTAAGAGAATGTGACCAGTCATTCCAGAGGATGTACAACAAACCTCAGATCCAAGTCTTAAAAATGCTTTCATTTAATCTGATAGGAGATGGTGCCAAAAAATCCAATTGTAATCTCCATGCTGCTGATAATAGGTTCTCACATGATCCCCTGTGCTGACATTGCATTTAATCATCTCTTGTACAGCAAAAGGGCTTTGCAGCATCAGCAAATCCAACCACTGGACTCAAAAAAAAACCCAAACTTCACTTTTTGGAATTCTTATAGGTAAATTGAAATACAGGTATGTCAGTTCCCTGGTCTAGACCATTAAGTAGTTATCTAATTGCTAGATCTGGCACAGGAGGAAATGTCAAGTTATGAGCAGAAAAAGTTCCCTTTGGTAGTTCATTCCTGTATCATCTCAAAGCAAACATGAGATGTGAGACTACACCATGCCACAATGGATATCAGGTGTAGATCTGAAACACAAAGGATGAAATACCATCTGCATATGAAACACTATCTGCTGTAATTTTGTTACATCTTTTTGTGCATGTTGCCTGTTTTATGCTTTTAATATTCATCTTCTCTGCAACAGCTGGTGTGGATGCCCCGTCCCTGGCAGTGCTCAAGACCAGGTTGGATGGGGCTCTGAGACCTGGTCTAGTGGGAAGTCTCCCTGCCCGTGGCAGAAGGTTGGAACTATTTGATTTTACAGCCTCTTCCAACCCAAACTATTTTACAATTCTAGGATTCCGTTTTTCTAAGACAATTTTCAGCAAGTGTTTTCTTTTCTATACTGCTATAGTCATTATTCTGAATATCTATAAATGTTACACAACATTCTGAATATGATTTCTGGTTTTGATCTGTTGATTCAAATAAAATGTGTCTTTAATTAACTTCTGAAAGGAAATATTATATGTGTTGGTAAAAAAAATGCCATTTTTACCAGACTAGACAGACTCTGCTCTGCTAAAAAAAAAAATGCTGTACATAAATCCACAGTGTAATATAAATACTCAAGGGACTCAGCTGTACACAAAATATGGCATACAGGCCAACAGCTCCATGATATATTTTTGTGTTTATTTTGTATAATTGATTTTTACACCATGTATTTCTTCCTTCTTTCTATTAAACACAAGGCATAGGTATGGGAGACCCTTAGTGTAAAAGTTTTATTTCTCTTATTTAGCACCTTCTCAGGACTTTCCTGCTAAGTCATCTATGCCATATCTTGCAACTTCCACCTCTTTAGAGGACAGAGAGACTTCACCTTCCACTCTTCTTCACTTCTGGTTATTGCTTGCAGATTAAACTGATCTCTAATTTTCAGCCAAATGTCTGCCTTCCAAAACCTGAAAATTAAATCCATCTAGTAAATAGAATGATCATCATCTGGCATTTTAAAAGGGGATCCTTGCATACAGTTCTCTTAATACTTCTTTTTGCTTCCCGTGACAACCTCTTGTGAAAAAATGCATATGCCAGTACTGAAAAAAACTCCTGCATTTTTTAAAAATATGAAAATTCTTTCCAAGGGTGAAGATCACAAGCACAGTAGTTGTTTCATTACATAATTGCTCAGAAAATAGAGTAGAAAATCAGCAACTGTTGTGAAGAGAAAATAAGATATAGAAATGTCTTAGTGGAAAAAAATGTCTAAGATTAAATCCTGACTATTAAAGCATGTGTTTCCCATTGCTTCCTACAAGGTGAGGATTTTATCACTAGCATTTGTACTAATTATGCTTACTATTAACTCCTTTTCCTCCCTGTGAGACAGTAAACTCTGGTTTTCTTTTTTTTGTCTTAGAGCAACCTGGAGATGTGCAGCATTCACTCACAACTTTCAGCAGAATCCAGGCCAGGGGTCATCATCACGTGAGTGATGTGGTCACATTCTAAAAAATGCTTGATCTCAAGTTATTCTATTTTCTGCAGCAGCTGGAGAGAGGTGTAAAATAGGACACTTGGAGTTTACCTGCAGATTCTCTACTGCATAAGCCATGGAAAGGTGCTTGATGAAATGAGCTACTTTTAGCTCCAAGTGGCTGAGTTTCTTCCCACTTTTTACATATGAAACAATAATGTTGTGGGGCCTTTCATCTTCATGAGCTTTCATGTTTTTCATTGTGAAATAGTTCTTGGGAAAACATGGAGCTTGAAAGTGGTTAAATGATGCTGCCCTGGTGCCATTAATTTAACAGAGAGGCACAGAAGATGGCTGTCCATAGTAACCACAGAAAAGATCCAAGATATTATCCAGCCTCTTTCAGTTTCTGAGAAAACACCCTAAAATAGCTCTAAAATACGAGAAGGGGAGAAAAATTAGGAGCAGTTTGGGTATTCATATCTCTTCATCTGCAGTGCAATGTAACACCTAGAGAATTAACATTTTGTTTATTAATTTTTACATGGTTAGATTACTATTCTGCATTGACTCTGCTGAATCCTCAGTGTAGAGATGACTTATAAGTATTTGAGTAGCCATTCTTTTTACAATGAAAACTACAGAATTATAGCTGTGTTTGTGAACTAAACACAAGCCCAGGCTGCAGATCTGTGTGATCAGCCATGATGTTAAACCTTTAGCACAGTCCCTGGGACAATTTTAGTCTGTGCCAAAAAAAATCCCCTAATCTCCCAAACTGCAACTGGGGCAATGAACGTTATCAACACAGAGCCTGGATTTGACTTCCTGATACCAAGAGAATTCAACCATGAAGATGTGAGCTGTGTCACAACACTTAACCATGGGGCCTGTTTTATTTATTTCTATAGGTATAATCTAAGTGTGTCAAAGAAGAGGAACTATATTTTCTGATGCAGCTAAAGAAACAAAGAAGACTGATACTACCATATTCTTACACATGGCAGCTACAATTGCACACAATTCCATAAAAATTAAGTCATATAAAAATACACTTTAATGTATCTTAATGTCATGTTTACATTTTTATTATTTTCATTTAAAAAAAAATCTCATCAAAATATCATTGCTTTTGATAAAAATATATACTGGATATTGCTTTAAGAGCTGAAACATTTATCTTCTGACTTGTGGCATCAATAGAATCTTGTCTAGTATGTTCATCACATTCATCAAAAATTGAAA
Source organism: Taeniopygia guttata (assembly GCF_048771995.1). Lineage (NCBI taxonomy): Eukaryota > Metazoa > Chordata > Aves > Passeriformes > Estrildidae > Taeniopygia > Taeniopygia guttata. The sequence goes on from NC_133028.1 coordinate 12,918,344, forward strand.
TGTGGTATGTTTAAAAATGTTTGTGATCAGCAAATTCTTGCCCTTGAGCATTAGCAGCATCCTACCTCAATGGAAAAAAAATAGATATTCAGAAGGAGAACAAAGCAAAGTATTCTAGTAGTCACATCACTTGTCATTTGGCATGATGTAAAAGTTGCAGGTTATTCCAATACCAAAGTGGGGAGAAAACAAATCAAAAGTTATAAATTAGCCAAGATTGAATAGTGCTATAGAGAAATCAAAGCAGTTACCAGACACTGTGTGTTTTACATGAATTCCATCATGTTAAAACTAAGGTAATTTGCTTTTTTAAATAAAGCATAACATCCAAGCATGCATGTTTATCTCTTTTGAAAAGATAAGTGTTCCATCTGTCAGTAGCCTCTGCCTACAAGGTTGGGGTTTATCTTATTGTATATTTTCCATATCTAATGATCAACAGTGATCTTTGCCATGTGGAACTGCTTTGGCATTTGATCATTTTAATCTTATTTTCGTGTAGCACTTTAACATATGATCATAAAAAGCAAAATTAAGTTACCAGTGCCTGAGTCTTAACCATCATTTTTATTATGTCTGCTTTCCTGCTTTCTAATAGTACATATAAATCACTGGAATTTAATACCAGTAATTGCCTGAGCATTTCCCTCTTCTTACCCTTCAACTCTTATGATGGTGAGAATTATGCTGAATTCTTCATTGCAGAAGGTGAGAGAAATCTGTCAGTAAGTTTATGCAGCTATAATGCTGCTCAAACTAGAAACACCAAAGTATGATATGCATATGTGATAACTTTTCTGAGAAGAAATATGATCAGACAAATCATTACTCAAGCTGTGGTTTCATTTAACCTTTTTAGTCCATGAACATGTTTGATGTTTTCTTAGAGCAAATTTAATAATTTCAAACATCCTTAGACTTTCTGGCCACCACTGTCCTTTGCTGGCATGTAGATATCTGAAACTTGAATAGCTGGAGGTAACTTACACAGTCTGTTCATGCTACCTTTAGTACTTATACTTTAATCCAGTATAAAGCAAATAAACTTTCATCTTCTAAGCACTTAAGCTAATTACATTTAGGCAGAATCTCAAGTATTGGAATCAGTTCTATATACAGCCATTAAAAAGACAAACATCATAAAATCCAGATGCAAAAAACATGGCAACTTAGTCTAACAAATTTTCTTTGGCGTGAAATATAAACAAAACCGTATCAACCACTGTGGCCCTTCAGATGTCAAACTATTAACCAGTGTTTTCAAATAAAAACTTATTTTACTATGACGGTTATACACATGTACATTATTACTAAAATGTACTTTGATTCAAATATCAGTGGATATTAGTCTAACTTGTAGAATCTTTGAAAGTATTTTTGAAGAATAGTAATCATGAGTTATAGAATAAATTTCATTTTAATTTGATACTGTCTATTATTTTTTCAATTTAAGGATTTTCTCTATTTTCATTTCTATGCCACAAGTATTGGGGAATTATTGGTTTTTCAAAACCTACTACTAGAGCTCATAATTTTAAAGTAGTTTTTAAATTTATTCAAGTTTCAACACAAGTTAACCCTCCAACCTTTGCAGTGCTTGATTGTTCTCTCACATTGCTAGTGTAAAACTGTTCCATCTTCAGTGCTCTGATTCCCAAATTCACATAGTTCAAATGGTTGCTCATCACCTTAGGTTTGAAGGTCTGTTTATATAAAAGAAAGCTCCAATTATTCTATGAAATGTATAGGATCTATAGTAGTACCATTTGAGATAGCTTGGGAATTTTATATCTTATTAATTAATAGAAACTTGTTTACCATTGGGTTAATTTAGTAGAAGGTACACTGTGAATGAGTGTGAAGTCCAGCTCCTTTTATGTTACAAACATAATATAAGAAATTAACATCTGGCAACATGCTGAAGGCAGCCTATGAGCTAGTCTGCTTTTGAGTTGTCTCATTTTCTTCTCCCGTGAGATAGGAAATGTCGTTCCTTATGGCTCTTCCTGGGAACCATTATGTCCCAGAAACTGACAGTGAAAGGCTTGTAGAGCAGAAAGGTGAGATATTTCAGGATTCAATCTTTCTCATAGCTGCTGCACTGCAAAATGCTTAAAATTTGACTAAAAGCTGCCTAGGTAAAACTTCTAAGCATATTCCATTATTTGGGCACCAAACACCAAACTAAAAGACAAGCCTAATCCTCTAAGCTCAATAAATTTGGGAAGCTCATTAAACTAACTTTCACTGTAACACATTTGCTTACACCTTCAAAAAAGGACTGATCAGGATTTGCCATTGTTGCTGTTCTGTTACTGCTGGCATCCCCTGAAACATGACCATTTCAAGGACAAAATGAAGACTTATCCTTTAAAAAGAGAATAATAGTACTTGTGTTTTGAAAGGAGCCAATACTACACAGGTTACACTCCAACTTATTCACAGGGGACCGCCAAATTTTTCATAGTGCTTAGGGACACTCCTTCCTTCACCTAAATAAGCAATAAACCAGCAATACAATGTTTATAACTCAGTTCTAACAACTCATGCTATTCCTTTTCCCCAGGAATGCTACAGGCCCTGAGTTTCCTCACAAACTTCCTGTGAGATTAACTTCAGGCATTTTGCACAGGGAAATGTTAAATATGCTTTATTTACACCTGCCTTGTTAGCACATCTAATAGCATACATTAATACACATTAAATCAAAATATTCTAAGTTTTGACTCTCCTTATGCTCTAATTCATACACGGTGCCTCCACAGAGGTTATACTTACAAGAAAGCTGTCCATGTTATCCACATCAGAGCAAGCATGATTTATAAGCTTCTTCAGATATACCACCTATATGTGTCTGAGAAAATCCCAATTTAAGTGAATTTTAGTAAGGCTAATGCCTTACCTATATCAGAAATTAACTAAATATTACAATATTTAAACATTTATGTTAGTTGCATTGGTGCAAACCTTTACCAAAATAAGCTTATTTATCAAAAATAATTTAGGAGAGTAGGTCTGACATTTCTCAGGTCAATACAGACTTTTGCACAGTGAGGGTCAGAATTAGATGATGTAGGCCAGTATCAGAGCAAATTTAAATAACTGATGACACCATAGATCTTCAAATGCATGGGTAGCACTGGATTACTTTCCACAAAAAAGCCAACATCAGCTGGATGAGTAGTTTCCATGGTGTTCTCTTCCTGTGCAATTTATTTCTCATAGCCATTGCATTTCTAATTTACAAATACATTTTAAAGCAAAATAAAAGTCATTCTTCTTTTACACATTGCTCATTCTTTCACATACTCCCCCATGGAGAAAAGTGGTCTACAGGGAAAGATAGGGCCTGTGACCAGTGTGCAGTCACTGTAGAATTAAGAATCTGGTTTAATCTAAGTATTTGATCATATATGAAGTATGGTAAGCCATTCAATGCTTTTATGTAAAATGCTGTTGGAGCAGTATACAGACACCTAGAAGGTCTCTTCTAGCCATATATTTTATTTTGGGTTCAATTCGATGTTAGCATACATTTGCCATAATGCTTCAGTAGAGTTAAAATTCAGAGGCCTTTTTCCCCTCCGAAGTTGAGTCCCTGATGCAGCAAGGTCACATCTCCTTTCTGGCTCACTGTGCAAGAGGGACTGCCTGACACAGGGCATTCAAGGACATTTATAATGGATGTTCAGCCAGTGAAGGAGTACCAGGCTTGAGTCACTCAAGCTACAATTCCCATGAGGCAGGGTAGCAGCTGAAGGATTCCTAGGGCAGCATGCCAAGGCTGGGCATTTGGGCTTGTATCTGTAAAAACGCCTAAGCATTCATTTTCTTGGCATTAGTGACATTGCATTCCAAAGGAAGACCTATTTCTTCAGACGCCTGCCCTAATAAATGAGTTACTTGAAAATACATTTTCCAATACAGAGCTAAAGAGCAAAATTCTTAATGCTATTGAGCCAGCCATGTGCTTTGCTTCTTTAACCAGAATGACAGGAAAAGTAACTGTCAGCATTTTCTTAGACACTCAGACATTCAGCTTTTCCAAATGACACGGATATCCCATTGCAATATTTGAGCTCTGTTAAGAACAGCAGTTTCTTCTAAGGATGGGGGTGAACTTTTGTAATTACTTTTCCTTTTCTTTGTTTTTTCCCCCAAAATACATAGTTTTAGTGAGGGTCCAGTGGGCCGTTAAGGACTGTCTTTATTTAGGCTTTCCTTTTGACTGAACCCTTTATAAGAGATGTTGTGTGGTTTCCCTTTAAAAAAAGAGGAGTTTTGTGAATAGTTAAGGGCAAAAAATTGAATTTGTTAGTGGTGCATTCCACACTTTTATGACTAAGCCCATAGCACATGTCTATGTAACTGGTACATAACATGATACTAAATCAGCCCGCATAACAAAATTGCAACATACCATTGACTTTAGTCACTAATAAAACACATACATGTATTTCAAGTGGTTTTAATTATCTGTTTATTATTAAAGCATGTTTTGTTTGCTGAATTTCTATAAAGTTTTGATGTAAGAAAGAATTTTTCTTCCAAATTTAAGCTCAGCTCTATTACTTGATATATTTTTGGACCAGGCAAACAGTGTCAAATGGCCATTTACCAAACTATTGTTCTTTAACTTTGACCTCCTAAAGGTGGCACAGAAATCATGCCTGGGACTTGGAGTTCAGGGAAAGATAATTAAAGGTCTGATGGATTATGTTGATATGACTTTGTCATTAGCTTCATAGAAATAAACCACTTCTTGAGCAGAGGCCAGAACAATCTGTAAACCTGATTAGCAAACTCACAGCTCCCTGCTGTGTCTGTTCCCTTCTCTCTGTGATCTTACAACTCATGGTAGCACTGGTATTCCCTGTCTTCTACTCTTGTTTTTATCCCTTCCCTGGCAGCAGAACTCTAACTCACTCCTACTGCTCTTTTCCTCTCTCCCTGATCTTGCACCGCCCAGTGTGACTTGGGGGTTTGGAAGCCTTCCTGTATCATGGATGTGCTTTCTCTCCCAGTTTTGCCATTTTCCTATGTAACAATCTACTTAATTACAGCAAGTTTTTTCCACATCTCTGACTTACTCTATAAGCTCCCCATCTTCCTGTGTCCCCTTATCTCTCTACTCAGATAGCATCTCATTGAAGTCTTTGGAGAGGAAATCAGCAAAGGCTTCTGCTTTGTCTTGCTTTCTCTTCTCCACAGCTTTCCTTTGTTGAGGCAGAGATGCTGTAGTGCTTCTCTCCTCAGAGCTCTGCTTTCCTCACCACTCCCATCCCTTCATTTCACTCTTACATTTTATCCTTTACTCTTCTTACGGCTTTTGGCACTTTCCCCTTTCAGTACAATCCCGCTGCGCTTTATCCCACAGTCACCTCCTTGCCCTTGTCTATACAGCAAGTGCCCTGTTTACCTCCTGCTTTACAGGATCACTGAATGAAAAACTGAGCTTCTCTCCTCTGGTTCCATCCAAGGCCAAATTCTACCAAAAGGTTGATTGCCAAGGTATTTTTAAACTTTCAGATGATGTATCCTTATCCTGCTTAGTGTCTATCCCTCAGTTTCCATAATTTGCTCACAGATATTAACAGAAACATAATGGTGCTGTCAGCAGCTTATAAACTCTAATTCTAAAACAAGGATCTGCATTCCTCTTCCAGCTTTGTTCATTATGTTTGGGAGGAGCTATTGACAAACACTGACAGGATGTGGTTTCTTTACAGTCAGAATCCTCTTTCCTTGATCTCTGTGGATGATTAGGCAAATGCTAGATTATCGGCCTGCAGAGACCTTTATCACTACTTTTGATAAATTAATTTGATATTGCCTAGTTTCCCTGAACTCATTTGTCTGTATCTGTTCCTTTGTCTTATCCTCAGATGATTTTTGAGGCAGGACTGTGGGGTTTATCCAAACTTCGCAGAACTCTTCCCACAGTGGAGTCTCAGTCCCTTACTAAGGCACCACTTGATTTTGTTAGTAACAGTCATACCTTAAAGGCTTAACTGAATTTCAGCTGTACCTAAAAGCACATAATTGTCAACAAACCAGCTCTTATTTTTATTGGAATTGTTTAAATTTAAGGCCTTTTTCAGTAATTTAGTCTTCTTTGTAATTAGCAATAGTGAGAAACATATGGTTACTCTTTTTGATCTGAGCAACTAACCATATTTTGAGATCTCATAGGTTATTCCCAGGGGATGGAGAAATTGATGGGGTAAATATTCTTTGATGTTTATTTTTCTGAAAAGGTTTATTTCCAAGAAATAAATTACTTTTTTCTTGAAAACATCAGGATTTAAACTGCCAGAAATAATGCATATCCAAGTCAGTACCCAAGCAATAATACATTCTGTGGACTTTTCCTAATGCATACATAGCATTAATTCTTTTTATGTCTTCAGTTATTATTGAGCTTTGCTCTGCTTCTTAATTTGAAGTCTCTTCTACATACACTTATTTCCATGCATGTTCCAAGCTAAGCAAAAGTGCTTCATTATTTTTTTTTGGATTTCTGTTTTGAATCTGGAAACTCTTGCTTACCTACATGACCTTATTTATAATATATAAATATTATAAATAAGCAGCAAGTTAATCTCTGTGAAAATAATGCATCAATTAAACTGAGGTTTCTTTTAATAATTATATGCAGATGCTTTTACGATGGATTTTGCTTCATGGTCTGTAAAATCCCAACAGATAATAAAACTGTGTTTGTATTTTGCCTTTGCAAATATCTGGAAAAACTATTTCACTCAAAAACATAAAAGATTTTCACAGATGTCTGGAAATGCAACATTTACATTGAGACATTGAGATATCTTCATTTTAAAGCTGTAAGAGAAATATTTTTATGTAGTAAGGGAGGCAAAAGTAGTAGAAGTCTTACTAACATTCACTGAGTTCCATTTCAGAATCTGTCAGAAACCCAGCCAGAACCTTTGCACGTAGCTTTAGGCTTTGCTGTTTGTGTTCATTTGGAAGATAGATTTCACTTGTGGCTATATGGTTATGTCATGTGATTTTGTGGTGTCATGAAGAAAAGGCACATCACAGAATTTATTGTAAACTGTAAATAATGTGGTACAGCCCTTGCCAAACCATATGTAAGCGCTCTGTTACTTTCACTCACACTTTCCATAACTAGTATTTTGCTGTCGCTTTTTATTAGCACATTTTAACTAAAAGCTATCTTGTAAAGTCTAACATACTGTGATATGTTAAAGAACATACAATGTATACTGTGATATGTTAAAGAACACATAATGTATTTCTGTCAGGAAGAATCCTTTTTAATTGCCTTAGTTATTCCTTTGTACTTTCAATTCTAAATTTGTTTGTATAATCTTCTGTACATACCCTGTATGCAATTACTGTCTCCCAGTAGCTATGGGGTAAAAAAGCTAATTTGGGATTTGTATCAATACTTGATGTAATTTCCTTGGATCTTAGTTCATGTTGAGACACCCTTTGCTGCATTAGTAATCCTACTGTTGCATCATAATTTTGGCTTTTTTATGCATCTATAAGTATTACATCTTTGCTAGTTCTGACAAATACGGGTCAGTTCTACCAATGCTGAGTTCCACCGGATATAGGAACATAGGAATATGCCTTCACACACCCAATAGACAGGAGTGTGTCCTGATCTCCTTCTGGGATGGGCTCCTCCAAGCCTGTTCTAGTTGGAGAGCTGATTTGCGTCAGCCCCACGTGGTGTCTCAGCAGTCACTGAGAGTTTGCTGAGAGGTGGAGAGAATTTTGGGAACAGGGCTCCCTAATACAGTGGTGTGTCTCCTGGATTGCACCCACCAAGCTCATGACAGCTTGCCTAGACAAAATCACAGTTAATATTTTGTGATTTACATACTGTGCTCCTCACCTGACAGTGTTCAGATCACTGGGGCATTGTCTTCGTCCAGCTTACACAGGGGCAAACGCAGAAAGTTGAGTGACACCTGCTACAGCTCTATATATGCATCCTCAAATAATATGTGCAAATTTCTGCAGCCCCATGAAAAAAGTTCTTTTACAGCCTTATTTATAGTATAACAAAGTAGTTGTTATAAACTGTAATCTTTCAACATTGATCTTGATGAATATGCAACAAAAAGATGAGGGTTTTGAGAAAAGCAATTGCAATGATCTAACTATGATAATACGTAGCTCTTGTACTGTCCTTTTCATCAGCTGATCTCAGAGCACTTTAGAAAGGAGATCAGTATCATTATCCCCATTTTACCCATTGGCTTCATTTTCTTACAGTGCATTGTCCTGATTTGCAAAATGTATACAAAACTCTTTATATCCATCTTTCAGATCCAGTGTGAAGTGGGAGTTATACTCACTCTGGCATGAGAGGGTGCTTTTTGCCTTTCACATTCTGCAACCCCTACACACACAGACCCTTCTATTTTTTCCTGACTGAGTGGTTTTGCAGAGCAGAGATCAAAAGGAAATTTATCAGTATCTGTCTCCCTTCAGACCATTGAAGCCAGACTTCTGACAACGGTGTAGCAGCCTTAAAGCTGAAAGAAGCATCAAGAATGGGGAAAGAAAAGAAAGAAAAAGTCCCATGGCTACACTGACATAGTCAGATTATGGAGGAGGAAGTTGCTGTGTGAGAGCACCACAGATGCTTTGAAGGTAGGGAGGCAGGGGATGGAGGACTCTGGCCTCATTAGATTGTTGGTTTGTCCAACCCAAAAAACTCCAGACCCCCCAGTCCCCAAAGACTCCTGAGCTCTGAAGTTGAAACAGCATCCTTGTGTACTATACAGTTGTGGTTAAAGGTGACCTACACTGCTTCAAACACATAAAGTTCATCAGAAAGTACCACATGTGTAATTTAAACATAGTCCTTCCTCCATCCAGCTACTAAAACTGAGGCAATAGGATTCAGAATTTCCTTTGGTAGAAAAACTCTTCTTCATAAATGTTGAAACCTGGAGTAAAAATTTACTAGCCTGAACTTTTCAAGACTCCAGAGGGATTCAGGCTAGGGATTGTCTGAAGCGCCTTGCCTAAATACTCAGCCAAGACTGCTGAGGTGATATTAGACAGCACAGACTGTTCAGCTACACCAGAGGAAAAGCCAGTGGCTCCTTTTATGTCAGATGTGCTCAGAACCCCTTTAACAGTATCCTCTATCCACTGTATTCCAAGTGACTTCACTGAAGCACTGGGGAGTGTTCTGCTTCTGCATTGCTTGAAATAATCATGTTAGTTATGTGTTTCACTGATGAAAGAGGAGCAGATAAATCCCTGAGCTCTGAACTGGGATAGCAGAAAGAAATGATGGATGAACCTTCTGCATTGGCAATTCAATTGGGTTCAGATAATGAATCAAATGTTTAGCTGCTTACCCAGACTGTATTCCCCCAAAACTCTCCAAACAGTTATATCTGACACTGGGATTTCATCCAGCTCCCTTTGAAATCAATTAACAGACTCATGACTTCAGCTGGGAGGCCATCAGGCCCTAGGGCTCAAACAGGTTTGCTCTCGCGTGACTTACAGATGGTTTGGCATTGTGGCTGAGATGGGGACAAGGTTGACAGAACACTAGTCAAAAGAAAAATCTACAGTCAGGGAGAAACAGGACAAGTGAAAATACAAAGGACTTTAAAAATCCTCTAAGAAAACCTCTGGTGGCAAACCATTATCATGTATTTATTTTCTTTAGAAAACAATTGATTCGGTTTGGCTTTGTGGAAAAAAAAACCAAAACCAAACCCAGACATTCTTATTTGGACTATTCTGGTTCACCCACATCAGTAAAATGAATTACATTTTATTTTCAAAAGATAATTGTTTGGAACTTGATGACTGAGAGATGCATTTTGGTAATGAGTAGGACCTGAAAGAACCTTTTCAAATAATATTCAGAATTACCTTTGAATTAAATAATGGGAGCATATCTAGCAAATTCTCCACTCATGATCATGCAAGAGTTTAGATATTCCACATGGCACCTTGCACCAAACAAAGGGAACCTGGCCAAAGAGGTAGATTAATTGGGGCACATCGTCCCAAAGTTTTTCACAGTGTCATTACTACCCAGAGATACTCAACAGGATGTGGTTGCATTTCATCTTCTTGGCATTTCAGAAATGTGTCTGAGCCTGCATTGTTGAACCCTTTTCAGAGGTCAGTCCCAAGAGCTGTCAGTCCCAATACTTTTGTAGGACAGTGTAAATAAGAAAAGGATAAATGTTTATAGGGAGATTGTCAACATAGTATTCATGTATTTACAAGGGAAAACAAAAATCTATACATTACTAGCTACCAGCAACAGATTCTTTTATTCAGGAAATAACACCGGGGTTTAATTTTTTTTTTTTTTTTATAAAGAAGATGTAAAACATTTCTAATTGAAATATAAAAAACTTTAAATCAACCATTTCCTCATTAAAAAATACCAGGCTGATCAAAAAAAGTCACTTTCTGATAAGAAGAAACTTAGTGGTAAGAAAATGAGCCCGTTCTATTAATAAATCCTTGTATCTTCATAACTATTTGACACATATTTCTAGACTCCATGGTTTTCCTTCCAAAATTAACCTTCTTAATTTGAAGGGAAGAAGAGAACACAGATGTGTTTTGTCTCTGTGCAGCAGCTGGGTCACAATTGCAGATCCTTTTTATCAATCTCTTTGTCTGTAGACACTTAAAAAGGAGTTTGAAAGGCCTCAAAGAATTAGAGTTCCAGGTGTCAGTGTGGTGGTACCACTTTAGGCCACCTCTGTGAGAACACTGAGCTCATTTGGCACAGCTCACAGAAGCAGCCCTAGGGACAACCACCTACCCACAGGGGACATGCACAACAATATAGAAATATTCCAGTGTAAAAGACTCTAATATAAAAAGACAAACAAGACCATACACAACCTAAAGTGCATATTTCTGACCCTAGTCTGCTGCCTGAGAATTGTTTCATGAGCTTCTGTAGGATGACTGCGGTCTGAAAATTTTGGAGAAGCTACAATTTGGTGTATGCCTGTACAAGGAGCCCAAATGCCAGAACTGAGACCAAAATGTTTTTAATCCAGTTTTCTTATTATTACCTTTCACTTGAGTTAAAGGCAAATGGAAAACAGAGAGATCCATGTTACTTTTTTTTACAGCTGTTTACTGGCTGGTTCATAGTCTGGTTCTCAGAAACTCACAGAGAGTTAGCTGGGCTCACAACATTGAAAGAGAATGTTCAAATGCAAAACATTTCCCTTTACAATGAGCAGAGGTCATGGCAATATTTCCATTCCTACTGTCTTTCAAAAACCAACTTCATGAAATGCAATTTGGGGCTTTGAACTGCTTGACATAGGCCTGATAGTGGTATAAAATAATAGGGGAAAAATGCAGTTTTGCCTACTAGTTACTATTTCTGAAAATTATCCCATATTTTTAATTTCCATTCAGGTGTGGATAATGTGAAAGCTCTTTCCTTGGGGAAAAAGGCAGACCTTATACTGGTTCTGATAAGCTGGCTTCACTGCAACTGATGCAGGAAAAAAATAAATCAGGACTTGAAGTATGTTTCTTGTGACTCTTTATCTGTCTTCCCTGAAAGTAATTTAATATTGGTCTTATCAGCGGCAGGTTACTTCTCCTGTCTGGATCTGTTACTGGTGGTACAATGTACACAGTGCTGTAGAAGACAAAGCATGCATGTTGTGTCACATCAAAACCACAGGAACATCATAAAACTTCTTCCTTAGTCTACTTTTGTCTGAAGGAATTGGCCATGAATCCCAGTGCCCTGAGTGCGCTCATACAAACGTGATCACTGGGAGGTGCAGGTTGGCAGATTCTGTACCACACTGGTGTCCAAGGCTCTTCCAGAAACATCCCCCAAAAGTGGGCACAGAGATTAAATGGTTTCTTCAGAGAGCTAAACAATGGGAACCTGAGGAAAAGGAATCCTAATTCACAGGAAAGACTAAGAGAGTTGTCTGCACTCTCAATAACATAACAACATCAGGCAAAGATGATAGTCTGTTCAGAACAGTTTGTTATCAATGTCCAGATTCTACAAAAATCACCAAAGAATACTTCATTCTCTTGTGGTGCTTGTCACAACATAATGATAGTCTCTTTTAAGACTGTTTTGGGCAACAGGTGCTTGTTGAAAACCCTTTTGTGTTGTGGGTAAACTCACAACAGAATGTGGTATTCCACTGAAAGTACTGGAAAAAGTAGCTTTAGATATACATCATCCCACTGGAGATCAGGTTGTTTGGGAAGACTGTGTTGGCATTGTAGTTTCAAACTTGATGTCTCCATTTCTCAGAAATATCTACTCTTTTTTTGTATAATATGTGTATATGAACAAATGACAGTGAAATTTTGCTGATGAAGGATACCTTCTGAACTTCTCACACAAGTATTTCAGAAGAAATTCAAATGTAGCATAGAAACTCTATGTTCTTTAGAGTAATTAATTAATTTGTTCTAGAAGATGTTGTTTTATAAGAAGATGTTGTTTTATGACAGTAACTGCAACCACTGGGACATTTCTTTGTCGTGAATGTCTCAGGTGATACAATTCCTAATAGTCAGGTCAGATCACACATTTGTAAGTCTAACTGCTCCCTGGAAATGTGTCCTAGGCCACAACCATGACTGAATAGCAATTAAATTGAAAACTGGAAAAGCAAAACCGGATAGAAGTATGGCAAAGTTACGTATTAGGCCCTTTTATTTAATGTATTTAGCGGGCCGTATGCTGAAGTCCTGACTCAATCCTTACTATCCTAGCTAAGCAAAAACATCATTCAAGTTAAAAAGTAATTATTAAATGATTAACCTAAAAGAGGTAGATTTGGGGATGGAGGGAAGATCAATATTTTCAGTATTGCATGCATTAGAACTGCCACATCTTTAAGGACAGGACAAAGCAGACCAAATTTTTGAAAACTGGAATCCACACAGGAAACAGTCTTTTCTCAGTTGGAAAAATTCCTTTATTTTTTGCTTATTGTCTCCAGAACTTTCTTCTCCTTTCTTCTTTGGCATTCTTTGCTTATTACTATATTCATGATTGTGGTGCATTTGAAGAAAGAGTATGTGTTGATAAACCTCCTTATTTATTATGGACCCAAACTATAATTACAGCAATTACATATAATAGTGGCAATATATTTTTTAAAAGCCTTGCTGAGACAGCTTTGAAACAATAATGAACACTCATGGTTTAAATCACTTGTGTCTGAGATTAGCTCTTTTGCTTTACTTTTTTCCTAGAAACATTAGGGAAAGTATTTGAAACAGAATAGCACAGAGCTGTCATTAAAGTTTTGTGGCAAAAGATGCAAAAAGAATACCTAAAACCAGAGATGACAGTCACCTACTGCATTGCTCTAATTTCTTAACAGCTTATTCCCATATGCAGAATTGACGCTCTTAGGTGGTGTTTTAGGAAAACATGAACTCTTTCTGTGCCAAAATAAGTGCCTGATCTTCAAGAATTCAGCACCACTTGACAGAAGAAAATCCCTCCCCATAAGCTCTACTCTGGGATCGGCTGTGTGCCAAGAACATTTGAAATGTAAATTTCACTTACCTGGTAGGTAAACATTCCTTCTAGGTAGGTGCTGAGTTTACCTGAAATCCTGGTTCACTGATATTCCAGTGATGAACTCCAGGAAAATAAAAAAGTTACAAATATCTGTTTCCTGTGGTTTAGACTACAGCATACTTTCAGGAAAAAAATGCTGGTGTTTCTCTCCTAAAAACACATTTAACTTTTATTTGAGCTAAAGAACTATCTGCTGAGTCCTTACTAATGTCCATCAATCAAGTATGTTTTCATCTTCCTTCTACTTCAATCAATGGACATTTTATCAGACAGACTTTTCTGCAGAGAGGGAGCATACAATCAGCATACAGCCACAGTCTCTGCATTTCTGTGGTCCCATATTGCCTGACTCACTGCATTTTAGTGATCATCACGTCATATTTTTAGAAATTTTACAATTAGCACTTTACAATGCCTGGAGACTTCTGGAAAACCTGCATGATACTAAGCTACCACAATCTGACAAAGTTTGCACATCCTTTACTCTGCCCAACCCGATGTCATGGCAAAAGGTATGTGCTTTAGATAAGTATTGATTTATGTATTGATCTGTGAACAGTTACAATTACTGCAGCATATGCTGATGGTGAGGTTTTTTCCAAAAATCCATAAGTGTCACTCAGGTAGAATTAGCAATGTTCTGTCTCACTCATTCTTAACCTGTAATCACCAGATAATAAACTGCATCTTCCCCTCTCATTCCATTTTTTTCTTTTAAACTCCATTCTAAGTTATTTAACTTTTGCATTGCACTGGAAGCTTTACAGTATTAAGTTCTCCAGATTATTTCAGAACACAGATAACAAAATGCTATCTATAGCACCATTTAGCATTATAAATACACATCTTATGAGACACAGCTCCTAAAGTATGGTAGGAAGCTTTCAGAGGAAGAGCAGGTAAAGCAAGATAAAAGAACACAGTTGAACAGTAATGTTTAAATCACAAAATTTTGGTCATGAAAAATACATTAACATGTAACAGGTGATTTATATTCCCACATAATTCAAATGCATTTGCATGTGATGAGAAGGGCATTGGAGATCAGGTGAGGATCAGTATCTTGCAAGATTAGGCTCATGTGATTTTGTCCTTAGAATTACTTTTTTACTCACTACTGATCACTTCTACTCCCTTTTCTTTCCTCATCACTTTATTTGTTTCAAGGGGACTGATAAGGCCCTTAAGGCAGTCCCATAATGATACTAATTAATTAATAATCGGTAGCAATTTGGGTGTGTTGAAGAGCTGACCTCAGATAATTCATGCATTGTGACATGATGTACTTGACAGTGCCAGCAGCAGAAACAGCAGGAGTGCCATCCTCCAGCTGCCAGAACTAATTATAAGCAGTTTGTCTTTTCCCTTAATGGCAGATTCTGTTTGTTTCACAACAGCCAATTTAAAAGTCACTTTTAATATCATCATCAACAAAAGAATACCTGGGAAAAAATGTGTTCATTTTTGACTGAGAAACTGCAGAATGAGTTGGATTTCCATGGTCACTTTTGCTAATTCAAACACTTAACAGAGGCTAAAAAGCAGATGGAAAGTTTCTCACAGGAAAACATAAAAACTGCTCTTGCTTTTGTGTAGTTGATGTGGTGCTGATGAGTTAGTTAATACAGTAACTTAGACAACATAAAGTCCCCTCCTGAAGCTGTATATTATGTAATCAAGCTTATGACAAAGGACCATAGGCTACATTTTCCATGAAAACTAATTCAGTGTAAGTCTTAGCAGAGATAAGGTGCTGAGAAAGTCATGTAGTCTTATAGAACTAGCCCTGTGTCAGTTGAAGGTAATTCACTGATATGAATTCTCATCCTTCCTATTACTTTGTAGGCTCACACCATTAAAATCCTGACTTAAAATTTCATCCTTCTTCTATAGTAAGGTGAAAAGGTTAATTCCCAAGGGACTAATCCTGTGAGGTGCTGGGCTCTCTCAGCTCCCACTGACTTCAAAGCTAAATATTTGCTTCACATGAAAGCCTCTTTAATTCCCCATTACTGTAAGGTATACTTGTATACAACAGTGGGAGCAGTTGTCATTATAAATCAGACAGTTTATCAGGGGAGCTATTCTCCAGGGCAGAGCAGATTCTAACACACCACGACATACTTTATTTGTTAGCCTTAGTTCCACAGGAATTTTATTCAGGCAGACACCTCAAGGCATGCATCTTTTCAAAGTGTTTAGGCAGGAAGCGAAATTCAAATTAGATACACTTACGATGCAAATGCATTATTATTTAGCTCAAAACGACTGAGGCTGGGGGTTGTAAATCCTGCCATAAAGAGATCTTTCAATTACCTTCTGTTCAGTGAATCAGAGAAGAGGAACCCTTTCCCTGGCTTTTTCATGCAGAACCAATTTGACTCCCAAACAAATATCAATCACCATAATACTCTATATTTTAGCCTCTACAGAGACGTAACTCCTAGCTGTTTTACATGGGGTTTTCTTTTAAGATGGTATCAAACCACAACCTTGTATCTTTAGTGTGACTGAATCTGAATCCAGTCTTTAATGGCTCCTCCCTTTGTAAGCTCAGCAAAACTCCAGAGGATGGGTGAAACCTGGAGCCAGATCTAGTTCTGATTTTGGAATCTTTTCTTTCCTTTGAAATTTCATTTCTTCCTCAGCTCACCCCTGTCCTTTGTTCCAAACTTCCAAACTACAGATAAAATATATTACTACTTTCCCTGTATATTTCCACAGCATGACTTTTTCTGATGGCTCAAATTTCCCCTCATCTCCTCCTTGATGTTTGACTTTTCTAATATTCAGTTGATTCTCCTTCTCTTCCTTTCCTGTCCTCATCTTCTAAACCTGCCTGTTTAAAGCATGGCTATTACAGTCTTTACTTTACATGGAATCCATTTCTTAGTTTCTCTCATTCCACTGCACAACATTCATTGCACCTTATTCCCCTTAGAATACCTTAAACTTTTCCTCTTCCTTGCCTCTCTGTTTTTGTGTTATATTCATCAATCATGTCCTTCTGCTCCCCAGCAGCCAAATTTCACCTCTCCATCCTTGAGTTTTGTGGCACAAAACATTGGGAAAGTTTTACATTTGCTCCTGCTTTGATCTTCTGAGGAGGCAAAAGAGCAGACAAGCACAACACCACTTTTCATAGATCTTTAAAAGGCGTGTGAACACCTGTGTCCACAGACAGCCTTGGCTGGAGCTGCTCCTTTGCAGTCAGCATAAGGCTTCAATCAGTACAGTTCTAGGCATGTACAGTTATAGACAATCTCTTTAGATTGTCTATAGGCAAATTTAGCTTTCTCATTGCACAGTGATAATAGCAGATGGGGTGGTTTAAAGCTTCTGTATGACACAAACTAAAGGAAAGAAACAATTCCCCAGATACAAAAAGCTGTCCCAGTAAAACTTTACAAAAAGCCTGTTTCTCTGACATGGAGAACCTGCAGGCTCAAGCTTTAAGTTGCTCGTATTTTTTTAGATATGGATCCATATTTAGATCTATATTTAAATATCATTTGGAGGACATATAACAAATACATATAACAAAATATAGCCATAGAAAATCTAGAAATATATGTAACAAAAATATATTCCAGCAACAATTTTTGCAAATATATATTGTATATATGTTAGAACAACACTCAAATACATCTTCTTAGGAAAATCCGCTAGTGAAGCTCATATTCATCAAATGAAAGATTTGGGTTTTTTTCATCAAGTTAAATATTTGGTTGTATTCTAACCATATATATGTATAGTCTCACAGAATAAATTAATAGTTACAGTTTTCAATGTATTTAAATGAGACCATACTTTCCCAAAATAAGACTGCATGACTGCAGTGCTAGAGAAAAGTGCCAAACAAATGTCTTCAGGACCTGCAGTTTCCTGTGGATTTCATCTAGAGACTAGGACTTGACATGGACAGTTGCAGAAGGTCCAGGTCCTGTGGCCAGGGAATAGAGGCTGTGTCAGGGGGTCAGGGCTCCTTTCCCCACCCTGCAGGACCTGCTGCCTCACCTCAGGCCACTCACCTGAGCTCTTTGTAACTCAGTTTGCCCATCCGTGAGGGGGGTTTAATCTTTTCTACCTACTCCACAGGGCAGTTATGGAGCTTATTTTGCTAAAGTTCATTAAATGCTTTGAAAGATTTGACTCAAAAGCAAAGCTTTTTTTCCTGCGGTGTTGTTTTTTTCCACAGAATTGCTACTACATTTATAGTCATGGTACCAGCTTTCCAACACCACTAATAAAATTGAGTCCTAATGAGTAGAGTGGCTCCAAAATGTACAAGGTTTTTTGTTTTTTCTGTTTCCTCTTGGCCTGTCAGTTCAGGTGATGATGTCTATGGGTTTTTTTGAAGGGGTGAGGGGGGCAGGCATCGGTTCTTCTGCTTTGCTTTTTCCAGACTAAAGCCACAAAGGCTCAGAAGCAAATAATAAACCTTTCTCTCAACCAAAAGCTAAAAAAAAAAAAAAGCTTGGACTGTGTACATTTCCAATTATTTTTAAATTAGCCCTCATGAGCACGTATAGCAAGTAAGTGCAAGCACAGTGCCACTGCTTCAAAGATAATATCACTGCTTCTTGAGTTTATGCAGGCCTGCTTAGGTCTTTATCTGTGATCCCACTATCTAAACAAAAGCTTAGCTTTCTTTTTCTGTCCTTATCTTGTTCGTCAGTTGATTGTTTGCTAAGTATCTCAGTGAACAAGACCCGAATGAAAATGACGGTTCATGTATAATTTGTTTGGATCAGATTAAATTGGAAAGAAGGTAAAAGTGAGAGAGAAAGTAGAACACACTTACAAATGAGTAGTGAAGGTCAAAATGAATTACCAAACATCGTGCTTGAAGCTTTCTCTTCCTCTTGTCTGACTTTCCTGTGCACTTTGTGGAAAAGGGTAGCTATAGCAACATGTCCAAAGTAATTCTTTAGATCATGTGAGTTTGAAATGTCTCAGTACTGTAATAAGAAAATACCTTGTGAAGAATGAAATAATTTAGCACAATTAAAGCTAACATAGTTCCTTTGTCACACTGTTGCCTGCTAACATTGTTTCCAGTGCCTGCTATACTCTGCATTTCTCAGCTGATTAATTTTAATTGCTGTATCTGTGCAAGTCTTTCAAATTGATCCTAAATTTTTTGCAAGACTCAGAAACTTGACTGGGATGTGATTTAGAAGTGAGACACTAACCACGTTAAAGTTCTCTGGATTTATGATCTTTTTGTATTGCAATAAAAGTTATTTGTGAGAGTTCAACTACTTTTTTCAGAAGCAGCAGTCTTACAACTTCATTTCAAGATAAGATAATCACAGGATGCCTGGGGAATTAAAATCCTTGCAAGACATCATGACTTGCCAAAGGCACAGCAGGCCAACAGCGTCAGGGCCAAGATTCCAGAGATCTGCAGATTCCTGCTCAATGAGAATCTGCAAGCTGCTATATATGCATCTTTCCACTTCTCACTCTCTCCTCAGCTCCTCTTCACTCTCCCATAAAAAATAAATGCTGAGGGGAAAACTCAGTACTCTAGTCAATGCCCCTTCGTCATCCTATAAGATGGATAATTTTATAGTGGCACCCTTCTTCCATTCCCTCTGGCCTATTTCTTAATTATGACAGACTTGTTGATTTAAAACCAAAACACAAGGCACATCACCCCTATGTAACCTTGCACTCTTGTGTAACATCTTTCAATGGTGTATTTTTTTTAGTGTATGATATTTTTTTCTGGATTTGGACAATTTCATTTTCCAGATGTTGATTCTTGTTCAGTATTTGCCTGAGAGATTAAAATATCCCTACTAAATTGATGCTTTTGAATGCTCTTAAGCTTCTTTAGATAAATAATTAGGATATTTAATCATTCACACATCTTTATATCTGATTTGTGTACATCTACCTAGCCAGTATTTTCCTTTGGGAAAACAGAGTATCCATCCAAACTTAGAACAATATTCTCTTTCTGCAGCAGTTTCAGAAAGACCATGTGCAGTTGCAATATTTCGCTTGTGTTTGCCTAATCCTCTGCTGACACACCTAGAGATTTTCCAGCCATACCATATTCAGCTCATTATTCACCATGATGACAAAAAAGTAGATAACCTGTACATGCCTCTGTCCACACTGATTTGCTTGTCTCTCAGTGCCACAGGTTACTGATACTGCTTGAAGATTTGACCACCCCATTTAACTGAATTCTCCATCAAGTTACCTTCCCTCCCATGCCTAATCTCACAGCTCCCTATGTCATCCTAATTCTTTCCTTGCCTGGGCCTTCACTGAACCCCACAAACTCCACAGATAATTTTTCTTCCCGGCTGTGAGCATGTCCAACAAGATGTGATCAGTGCTATCTGTCGGGAAATCATTTACATCACAGACATCCCAAATGAGAAGCCCTAGCTATCATTGCTATGTGTCCCCAAAGCCTTACTCTGTAGAAGGAAAAGGTCAATGGGAACTTAACAGAAGAAAAGAGGAAAGAAAAACATGTAGCAGTGTTCTTTCAACAAGCTACTTCATCTTAATTTATCTGATGTATATGCATATATCTTTTAAAATTTGCAGGACTGTCATGTTTCCTTTTTTTGCTCATCTCATGGAGACAGTCTCAGGCATATTTAATCTGATGTACTTTGTTGTTCTCAGTTAACAAAAAAAATTAAGTATTACTTATGCATTGATAATTTATACAATATTAAAACAGAACTCCCCATACTGGCAGGGTGATGAAATTACAAGTAATATTAAATAGCCTTCAGTACAAAAATTGTCATTCTAAAGACTCTGAAAGGATCTACTCTGACATTTCCAACACCCTGATCATCTCTTTAGGACTTCAATACCTACCACAGGGCTCGTTTCAGTAACTGAGTTCCCTCTTTGAGAACTTTAAGAGTCAGTGGTCTTCTCCTTAAAACCTCTAGGAGAAAAAGGACAGAGTACATCCTTTTTCAAAATAATATGGATCAAACTCCAGCATAAATTGGACATTTTCTCCCTTGGTAACTGTGATCCTCGTGCAGAAGATTTCAAATTATGCCAGAACATTGCATTGTGGGAGAGTGTATTAATGGACAATAGTTTATCGTGTTGCAGCAGAGGACCAGTGAGTGAGACCCTAGATTGCCTCGGCAGTAATCAACAGAAGGCTTGTTCTGACAGTTTGTGTCACTGTGTAAACAGGAATATTTATAACCATGCTGGCAAAGTGAAGAGTTTGTCAGTGGGACAACATTACAGTTGAATGCCGGCCAGGGTGAATCAGGTTTTGCCAATACAAATTTTCATGCAGCCCAGGCTCTGGCCCTTTCGTGCAGGTCTGACTTTCCCAGCGGTGGTTTCGTTAATCTGATTTATGTCCCACAGCCCTGGTAGCACTGAGCTCAGCTCCATCCCCAGCTCCATCCCAGCCCCAGCTCTATCTCTAGCCCCAGCTCCAGCCGCAGCTCCAGCCCCAGCTCCATCCTCGCCCCAGCTCCATCCCCAGCTCCATCCCAGCCCCAGCTCTGTCCCCAGCTCCAGCTCCAGACCCAGCCCCAGCTCCATCCCCAGCTCCATCCTCAGCTCCATCCCCAGCCCCAGCCCCGTGCACTGGCCCCAGGAATCTGATCCAAAACGACCCAAAACGGCAAGGCTTCCTCTGACCCCTAAACCGATCATTATTCACTTGAAAGGCAGGCTTGCACAAACAAATATTTTGTGTAGCTGTTATGATTATTGTCAGTATCTGTCCCCATTGTTCAGGCGCAGGAATTCCTTTGGTCTCATAAATACTGAGCCCGGCCCTCCCCTCCCCCCTTTAACTGTCAGATAATTACACAGTTGGCTTTAGAGTTTAACTTGTCAAAGGAGTTTCATTACTTTGTTCCTTTTGGGCAGCTTCCACTATTGTGCTTTCTGAACACTAAACAGAACCTATATTAACTGTCAGTTAATTACACACCGTTTTTCTTCAGTATTTACCAGTCAAAGGGGCAGGTAGGCTGCAATCCTATCATCTCAATCACTGTCTCTGCTCACAAAAGAATCAATAAAGATGAGTCACTTAGTGTCACCCAGTGTCTGATACTCAAAGCCACCCATTCCTAATTGCCTTTAGAGATGGATGATAATACAAACTTTGAAGTGATAATCAGCCTAATGAGTGGCCTTGCTGAGAGGGTAGATCATGTGTCAGAACAGTTTGCAGATGCTTACAGGCAAACAAAGCCAGCTTTCCTTTTAGACCTGAGAGGACCATGGCGAGTCTGGTACCCAGAGCCCCGCACAATGGCAGAGACTGGGGCACAGCAGGACGCTGCAGCCTGCTGATCACAACTGACTCCATCCATCTTGCTCTTTGCCTTTAATCAGCGCAGTCAGAACAAGTCCTCCAGAGCTCTGCATGTTTATGCTGGATGTTTAGGCAATAACTGTGTAAAAGATAAATTCTCTGATTCTGAGTCATTGGATTTAAATAATAGCGATTGGACTTGATAGGTAATGGCCGAAGATCCCGG
The DNA here is from genome assembly GCF_048771995.1 of Taeniopygia guttata. Classification (NCBI taxonomy): domain Eukaryota; kingdom Metazoa; phylum Chordata; class Aves; order Passeriformes; family Estrildidae; genus Taeniopygia; species Taeniopygia guttata. The sequence continues at coordinate 12,940,436 of NC_133028.1, forward strand.
CTAAAACTACTGAGTAAATGTAATTAAATACAATCGGGTGCAGTCAGCCAGGCAGAGCCAGAGACCATAAAAGGCTCATTCAGACAGCAATGAAAACAAACAACGTCAGCAACAAAAACAAAACCAGTGTTTGGTTTGCTAATAAGAGCATGATCTGAGGCCTGATCTACACTCAGTTTTTGCACCCAACAATTTGACAAAATCAATAATTTGTAAAAAGCCAGCAGCAAACAAGTAAACAAACAAAAAGACAAATTAAATTGCTATAATCCCTTAATCTGGATGCGGTTATGTTATCATAAAGACATTTTCTTTTTAAAGTAGTTAAGCTGTCATACATTCAGTCAAGTGTGAACAAATAGTCTATGACCATGTTTGTGCTAATATGACTGTCTCAATGTAAAAGGGTTGCATTGATTTGACAATCTTTTAGGAATTTAGCTAAATTTTGACAAGAGCTGACCAATAACATTGCTTCAAAACCAACTACAAAGCTGGGAATCTGCAGGACTACACCAATTTGACTTCTAAGTATAAAGGAAAGATATGTGAAAACATATGTATGAATGGGTTAGCATGCTTAACAATTCGGATGTAAAAATTTAAAATTCTTTGGGGGGCAATTCTGTAGTCACTTGTCAAAAGGTTGTGAAAAAGCTGAACAGGTGGGTTCAGGATTTACACTGTTTTAATTAGAAGCTGTCAACTTTTAATATTTTGTAATCAACTATTTCACTCGTAAAACCTGTCATGCAAATAAGGAGGTAATGCAGTAAAGCAAATGAGAAACAGAACTTTTCATAAAAGTAAACCTACCCTTTGAAACTAAGAGCAAGATTATTGCTGTCATTTCAAAAACTAGAAAATTAGGTGTCTTTCAGATAAAACCAATCATATTTTCATATTTTTTCTAGCTTTATATCTGCCTGGCTTCCTTTCTTCAAGTCAGTGAGAAAAGTGCAATCTTTTGGATCTGAAAGTACAGAAAAAAAAGCCTTTTATTTTGTGTAGTTTGTGTGTGACTATAACTCATGTGGCTGTGGAAAGGCTTTAGAGCTTTCTGATTTGAAGTTTTGTTTTGAGACAGCATTCTCCAGTAAGTGATATCTGATGACACTTGCTGCATGCTGACATGAAAACCTATGCCTTCAAGCTCTCTGCTATAACTAATATCAGTAATTAGCCCAGCCTAAACTACTTGAAACTGAATGCACCAGAAGAAGTTAATTTCTTTTTGCTATAAAGTATGAGAAAGAAAACACTTCACTGAATTAGTAAATGGGCTTTGAGACATGTGTCCATCGGCTCTCATAAGTTGCCCGAGATCACACAGGTTATCTAAGGTTCCTGAATTCACAGAGCCAGAGACACACATGACTGTCTGCCAGCGCCCTGCTCTCACTCCTGTGGCAGTCAAACCTTCTCAGCTCTGCTCAGCTCCCTCAGTGGCAGCTGTGAATAACACAAGAGTTTTCCATCCTAGAAGCTGTGGGCTTGTTCCCTATAGACCTACAGACCCTTCGTGTCTGCTCACAAAGCAGCCCAGAGAACCAGACTTCTCTAACAATGCTAAGTCAGAGCTTTTGGGAAGTGGTTTTTGAGCTGTGGAGGAACCTCGTGTTCCTTCTCACCTGGTGAATAAGCTGGGAAACACCACCCTGCCCACATTTAGATAATATCCTTCTCCAAGTAAAATTCTAATCCACTTATATTTCTCCTACAGGAAATATTTCTTTAAAATTCTCTTAGCTTACATATTTATAGTTTATATGATTCAAGTTAATTGTTAAGCAATAAAATCGCTAAACATGTTTTTTAAAATCATTGTATAATTCCATAGGCATATGCATTGGACTATATGTACACTATATATGGTTTCATAGTAATTTAGTTCTACACAAATGCATTCAGAAGCATGGAAGTCAAAAATACCCTTTCCAGCACAAAATATTGCCATCATTACTTTTCCTATCACTTGTAATCACATTCAAAATCTCCATCTGAGCTCTAAAGTGTGTTGGACTAAGGGAAAACTTACCTGTAGTCAGACCTGTAGAACTGAAGCTGATAATTTGTGATTAGTTAATGGAAATGTGTTGACAAATGAATTACACTTGCAAGTTTAAGCATGTATGTTGCAAGCAATTATGAATTAGAAAGAAAAGGAGACAATGACTTGAATAAATGGGTTTGGTGATGCATGATGGCAGATACCCACTCACTCATGGTTCAAAGTTTGGATTATAGGAAGGGATCTTAAAATTTACATGACATGATACACTGCAAGGTATACCTTTCTAAATATTCTTTTCTAACTTTTCTTTCAAAACTTTTCTAACTTTTAAAAAGCTTCTAATTTTTTTAGAATAAAACAAATAGGACTTTTAACGTACTTTTGAAATCCACTCATTTGATAGTGACCTTAGAATATGAATTTAGTGTTATGTTGTTAAGATATGTTTGTTATCTTTGCTATATTTGCTGTATTTGTATTATAGCATCTCATAGTCATAAAACAAAGGGCTTTCATGCTCAGCTCTGTGCAGGTAACAACCCAATAATCCATGTCTGAAAGATTTCCCTAGACTAAAGCCCTAAGAAAAAGAATTGTAGCCAAGATTTTCAGAATACTTTTTTTTTTTTATGTGTGTGTGTGAGCTAAATTTGAGAACCATAACGGTATCTGATTATCAGAGGATTTTAAACTTCACATGGTCTAAAGATAAATTAGACAGCCACAAACAAGGGCGACCATAATCAGTAGTCACCTTTAAATTCCACAGGTATGTTTTCTCTCTCAGTTCACATCACCCTTGCATGGGGTCATTACTGGAAAAGGGAGTCCTAACCTCCCGGTCGCCTCTGGTTATACAGCCTCTCTGCATTAAATATGCTGGCACTCGTGAGCGAGCCAATCTGATGGAAACATAAGCCTACAGAAAATGCAAGGCGATCCGCTTGTCTGGGCAGCCACACAAGGGCAATGACAGCGCAGGGCAGGGGCTGCCAGGGCCGGCTCTGTCAGCGCCCGCCCGGGGCTGCCGCGGCCCCGCAGCCGCTGTCGCGCATCCCGCGCATCCCGCGCACCCCGCGCATCCCGCGGCCGGGCGCCCTGTAAGCGATCTGCTGGTGCTGTGCCAGCGGGCAGCCAAGGAAATACCAACAGCACGATTATAGCGACCCTTAATAAAATAGGTACTTCAACTCCCTGCTAGAGTGAGGGGAAAAGTGAAAAAAGAAACGGTGTCGTTGCTTTAATCTTTTGATTTATGGATTGAGATGTCCAGTGGTTATGAATTTAAACTTGAGTCTCCAAGGACTTTTTCAAACAAGTAGCTCTAAGTGTTTCACAGATACCTACAAAATTCCATAAATCTTTCCATGAGGCAGCAAAACATACCAGGAGCCAGTCACCTGTTAGTGGAAGGCAAGCATTCTGAGGAAAATGCATCAGGGGTAGTAAAATCTAGCACCACTATAAATAATGGAAACCACAGGAAGAAATTAAGGTGGTTAAACAGCTACTGGAGATGAAATTTAGCCAAGACATGATGGTTACAATCCTTTTCTCAGTCTCAATCCTGTTAAAAATAGCCATGAAACTGGTAATGACAAAAAGGAATGGGAGACTTCTTTTGTCTCATCTGAGATGTATCTCTGGAGTAAGAAGCTTGCTTTTAAAATGGTTTGCTTTGTATTTATTCCCTCTGAGCCAGTGTAAACTTAACCCATTATTTTAATTGGACCAGATTCTTAGTGTGTTACCAAATAAATTACTAAACCCACTTCCTACTTTTCTTGGAAATGTCTCCATACCCCATATTCATTCAGTTCAGTCCTTCCCTGAGCTGCAACTCTGTCCAATCTTACAAACTACTAGGACAGGAAAGAACTGTAACTCTGGAACTCTGCAACACATTTTGAACATTTTTATTTAACACATGCTGTATGGCAGTAGGATTTTGAGCAGATTATAGCAAAAGTCACGCACAGAAAACCAAATGCGCCTTGTGCAAAGTATTTTCTTATTTTTTAAAAAAAAAACCACTATATGATTGCTGTTATGCTGAAATGCAGCCTGATTCAGCACTGGGTTGTATTGCCTTCCCTCCCATTGACTTCAAAATGAATAAGCTCAGCCTGGGTATTTGAGAATTCATTGCTGTGAAGACATATTCTGGCAGGTCAACACAAGCATTATTCATAGGCCTCAATTCAGTCTGTCATCTGAAATGAAAGAGAGCCTTTCTTTAAAAAGCTAAAATCCATCTTTAATTTGTTATCCTAGTAACTGTATCAAAAACTGTTATAAAACAAATATTAAAAATGAGAGCAAGTTGATGAGCAATTGAAATGCAGTAAAATAGATCTGGAAGTGCTGCAGAGCCACCAAATCCTTGCTGCAGCTATTGCAGATGACCAGTTTATATAACCTTTTTCATCAATATATCAAGATCTCTCTTAATAGCATCTAGCTTTATTTCTTCCTTTACTGCTATTGTACAGTTATCTGTAGTTCTTCCAGTTTGAGTTACAGTTTCATAGATTATATGCCAGAGTGGACCACTATGATCATCAAATTTGACCTCCATAATCTCTGCAGGATTGCCCTGAATTCATTTAAGAAGCCAGTGATTTTGTAACCAGGAGTTTATTATGGAAAGGGCACAAGAGCCATGGTATCAGTGTTGACTGATGGGATTAATCAGCTCATGTTAACACACTGATTATCATATAGTAAAGGGAAATGTTTCAAAAGAATACCCCAGTCTGAAACATAAAGCAAAATCATTTGGACTTCCAGAGAGGTCATGGTTGAAATATCACAAAACTCTCTTTACTCAAAGCAGATGTTTATTAAGATTAATTTAGTGTGAAAAATGAACCAGAATGCATATAAAAGACAATGCCTCCTCAATTATGTAATAGGACACCTCCTCATTATATTGTGTTCACTGAAGATGATGGTATTTTCCTAGGGGATGTATAACTACAGTTTGCCAAAGTCCCTCTCCCTCATTTTAGATTAAATATCAGACTGCAAAGCATGAAGCCAAGTGAACAGAAACAAGAGAACTCAAATAAACATAATTTAAATGAAAAAGAAAAGGCCTCTGAAGCATGTTTTCTGAGTAAATGAGTTCAAAATAGAAAGTTACAATGATGCCAGGATACAAATACAGAGAAAAATCACCAGAATTTAATATGAGCAAAAATACCTCTTTCCTACATTTGTACATGTATTGAAATGAAATGCAATCTCTAAGTGTAAATATTCACTGAACTTTTCACAGAACTGAAGCAACTTCTCTTTCTCGCCACCTTTTCTCTTTTTGTCCTGTCTCTTTCTGTGAGCTCCCTCCAGTGTTCTCAAGGAAGTATTGAATCATTTCATTTTGGTATATTACATTTTTATCACAGGAATCATCATGATAAGAAATATTATATAAATCTAATCTCCAAGGATGCCCAGTCTGGGCTAAAGGTCTGATCTAAACCTGATTATGAAAACAGGCACGGGAAGAATAAGATGTCCCTCACTCACCACAGATGCCCCTTAGAATGAACAGCACATGTACCAAAAGGGCTGCTGGCTGTAGAGGGGACTAGAGAATGAGCTGAGACTGTGTACAACTCTGAGATTACTTAGAGTTAAGGAATATAAATTATTTCCTTATTTTTCTCTAGGGACAAAGAAGAAAGATTTCTCCTCTAAACTGCAGGTTCATTAGTTGGAAAAGAAAAAATGACCAGGAAAACCAGGTCACCGACTCAGCCATCAACATGAAAAGACCCTGTCAGGTAAGGTACATTCCATATTGCAATAATAATGCCTTTGTAGAAATCTAAACTGAAGAAGGATATGATTACACTTTGGCAGAAACCAACAAGGGCACTGAACCCAGGATGCTGTGGATATGCCAGTCTGCTTGGAGCCAGCTCAGGGATCTCTATACAGAGCTGTTGTGCAGGCTAAAAACTTGCCAAAAGTGCTCTAACACCTATTTACATCTTGTTCAACTTCTGCTTCTACCAAGATAAACAAAAATAGAATCAAACACTTTATTTCTATGCCTCTTCCACTGGCTTTGTGGAGTTAGTAAACAAACGAGAATAAAATTATTCTTCGTAAGGCTACTCTGCCTGGTTTATTTATGGTTTGTGTTTTAGTGTTTGTTCACTGACAGAATAAGCCACTCTGAACTGGGGATGTTGCAGAGCCTTCCCTCACTTTCTTCCACAAGCTGTTTGTTCCCATCCCTTCCCTTGTACCCACAGTAATGCTCTGGGCAACTGAGCTATGAAAGGGGTCAGGGAGCTTAGTTGTAATAAAACCAGGCAAATATTGGGAGAACATACAGAAGCTTAAAGCCATAAGTAATAGAACTAAAGATAACTTAATTTTGAGTACTGTAATGTCAATTAATTTGGTGTCTTTACTGGTGCTTTAGTTAGTGTAAAGGTGACTGTGACAAGTTACTCTCCTGCTAATCTGCATGATGTCCAGCAGATAGTGAGCCATTTCCTAACCTCAGAAATGTCCAAATGGAGCTATGGAATTACTCCAGTCCTTTGTGGGTTTGGCAAAGATCTTGTAGGATTTCTAGTGACGTATGCTGGGCCTGACTCAAATCCCAGCAATGGAAATTTCTTTGATTTGGCTTATTGTTATTTCTGACCCAGTAAATGTGGGAAGTATTCAGGCATTAAAAAGGCGTTGTTTCCCTGACATATCAGTTGGTCCCTGCTGTTTACATCAATTGAAACAGAATTAAAATCCCAATTTGATTTTTCCTCCTTCAAAGCACATAAAATAGTATCAATTCAATGCCTGTCCAACCATCATGTTGAATGGTTTGTTATGTACACAGCAGGATTTGAGTTTCTTATGAGAAAATTGAAAAAAATGGTCCAGATCTCATAACTCCCATTCTCCTATCATTGTCTGTAAATAACTTCAGAGAAGCTCTTTCCATTTTCTCCCCTCATCTCCTTCATAATAATTCTTTAAATAGGTTACTTCTACATTTTAATTTTTCTACCTTTTTCATTTTTGTTTTACCCATCCTTTTGTAAGGGTCACCCTACCATCACTTTTGCATGTTGTTAACACAGAATCAATGGAAGATCACTCTCCTGCCAATTGAACTGGTTTCTAGCAATCAATATTTATGGCCATAGATAACACAAGCTGCAGTTCATATCCATTCAAACTGTCATCAAATGGAGTTTCTCCCTTTCTAATTTGTCTTGGTTACAAATGTGCACTGTGAGCAAATTGCCTTCATCTTGATAGTCTCTTCAGTTTGCAACACTGCCATCACATAAAGAAAGCTACTTGTTTTATGCCAGGAAAATAAAGAAGAAAATGGCCCACATGTCGTTTTCTATTACCTGTGCCAAATTAGGACCTTTGTAACATTGGGAGGAAGCTCAGGAGCTTTATCTCTTTTATTTGTCTTTCACACCAAAGGAAGTTACAATTTGAGGAGTTACCTGTCTCTGAGACAATCCCACCAGCCCCACTTTAATGGGCACATTGATTGATAGTCACAGGGAAACATAAACTCCCTTCCACTGGCAGATTTTCCTAGGACTACCTATTAAGCAGGTAGATATACCAACACCTGATGATCAGTTTGCTGTTCTCACACTGCACACAAAATTGTTGCAGTTTGCAATGTCCTAATTTCTTCTCTTCCAGACATGCTCCTGTGGGGTACATCAGAGTGCACAGTGCATGTGGTCTCACCAATTTACCTGCATTGCTCGTGGTGGGACTGTAGTGCTTTGTGTGTGTTATTGGAATTTTACTCCAACCTTAAAATCTTAAATTTCAAGGTGAGTGTTTTTAGCAATTACAGGAAGCTCCAGCATGTACCATTGAAACATATCTGCTCCAAAGTAAGCTCTAAGCTTTTAAAAGAAGGTGGCTGTGGAAGTGCAAATGACTACTGAGGAGATGCAGTTACTGTATACAGGAAGCTCGGATCAAGTTCAAATGAAAGCTCTGGGCACCAGTTCTTAGCAACAGATTTTAAAGCAGTTGTAATCTTCAAAGCTATCTATCTCACCAGCAGAGGCCCTGGGTATTATATACCTAATGAGTTAGACCATTTGAGCAACCTTCTTTCACATTAAAAAGGTACTTTAACTTTTTCTTTTGCCAGATTAACTGTTCAGTCTATTTTTGACAGATGAGATCAGCTATATGGAATTTTAATACTCTATTTCTTCTAAAATGTGTCTCTGTTTATTTCCTTGGGCTGGAATGGAAGTTTTAAGACTGTTGAGGTTGAAAATTGGTTGTGCAATATAGTAATATTTTACTATTACTGTTTTGGGGTGTTTTTCAGTAACTATTGGCCACGTGTATAAAGCACAAATAAATAAGTAAAAGTAGAAATAAAGACATGACCTTCTTCCCAAAGAATTTCCAGCTAAGGTCCTGATCTAGTAAAAGAGTTATGTGTGTGCCTTGTGAGGTTCCACTGACCTCAGTGGGAGTATTCAGAGGAGTTTAATATGTGTATAAATCTTTGCAAAATTAGGAGGTAAAATATAGTGTGTCTGTTAAAATTTACTCTGCTTTAATGTAGATGCCTTTTATTGGTCAAAATAAGTATAGAGTATTCCCGTTATTTTAAAACATCTAAATCTCATTAGAAAAATAATTAAACTATTACTTGACCTAGGCACCAATTCATTGTTTTTTTTCTAAAAGCAAGAAAGGAAGGTGAAGTTCAGAATTTCAAAAGAGCCTTAATATTCTACAGTACAATGTAAAAAAAGTAATACTCTATTAGGAAAATTTCTAGATTCTTATCCAATGGTCACTTAAATGAGAATACTTTAAGGGAGTGTAAACCTTTGCTTCATTAAATATTGGAAAAAACCATACAGTTGAATGTGCACAAAACCACAAGTTAATGCTATCACTTGCACTTTCAGGAGCATACTGCCATGGGCCAAGATGTGGCCTGCCTATTTCTACTGACAAAAACTAACCTGTGCAAGTGCGTGTGAAAGAATATGTATGTGGAATGAGTCATTAATTATGATAAGGATGACAGAACCACAGCACATGAAAATTACCTTAACAGGCAGCATTCATGAACATGTCTCAGAAGTGTCTTCAAGGAGTTTAAGACTGAGGATGTCAGAATGATCAAATCATTACTGAAAGTTTATTAAATATGACTGTTCAGGTTTTGGTAATGCAAGGGAAAGAAAACTCAGCAATATTAGGAAAGATACCTGAAAGGATTTAATTTACTATGTGTATGTTTCATATAGTTTTATTAAACATGTCCTTTGCTGAAGTATCATTACACTGAATTTTTTAATCTTGAAAGAGAAAGCATTTGGCTCAGAGTTCAATCAAGTACTGCTGGCATTCCTGGAATTACAACTTTAATCCCTTCATTGTCCACTTATTTAATGCCTTAAATATATTCTTGTGGTAAATCCAGCACCGAGGACAGAGACTTAAAACAGTTTATTCCTTTAATTAGAAATATGTATCTGTACCACAACAAAAACACAATTTAAAATAGAACAGTAATAACAAAGTATGAATGAATGCTAATTGCAATATAACTATGAGGAAACCACTAATATACAGCTAAGGCTGAATTGATGGGAACTGAACTGAAAGCAGAGTAGTAATCAACATGAGAAGAAAGCCTGATACTCTGGAGTAGATAGGAAAAATAGTTCTGGTTGATTAAGTTTCACTCTGCTGGGGTGAGGTAGGATTTTGAAATTGCTTTCTTTGGAGGCTGTGTCAGGGAATGAATGTGCTTTTGGTCAGTGAAAGGACAGCTAAAAACTACATGGTGTCTGCTGGACCCCAGAGCATTGGGTGGCACATATGTATGCCTAAGCACATTTATATAAACACTACTAGTTATTTGGTCAAAAGCTTTCCCCTCTGTGCCACACAGTCTCATGCAGCTAGGCCACTGCACAGAACGTGATAACAAAGTTGCCTCGCTAACAAAGGTTATTTCACAAAGTTCATTCTGGAATCAGATTACAAACATTGTGATACATTTTGCAGGTACTGATGTGACACTGTCCCAGCGCAGGATGGCAGCAGACTGGGGGACCTGGGCAGTCAGCTTTCTGTTCTGGAGAGGAAACCATGGCTGCACACGCCAGGTGTAAGGAGGTTGCTCTGCCTACACATGGAATTTTGGTTATAGGACATACACAGAATCACAGAAACACAGAATATTCTGTTCTGGAAGGCACCCACATCAGGTCCAACTCCTGGTCCCACACAGGACACCCCCAGAGTCACACCGTGTGCCTGGGAGCAGTGCCCAAACTCTTCTTCAGCTCTGTCAGGCTTCGTGCTGCGGCTGCTTCCCTGGGGAGCCTGTGCCAGTATCCATCTCCGGGAGAAGAACATTTTCTAATATCCCACCTAAACCTCCCCGACACAACTTCAGGCCATTGCCTCGGATCTTGTCCCTGTCACCACGGAGATCAGTGTCTGATCTCACGGAGGGCATTGCCTAGGGGAGTCTCACACCGCTCCCTCTGGTAGCGCCTACTCAGATCGCAGCGCAGATCTGGTTCATCTGTATTAATCAACTCTAATTAACCCGCCTTGCACCAGCACTGCGTGGCTACACCGGGCAGGACGCCCTAGAGGGGCCGTTACACCGAACATGCTCCAATTTCCGTACAGCGTTTACGCAGCGCTGGGTACACCTGCAGGCTGTGCCGGACACGGCTCCCGTGCCGTGCCGTGCCGTGCCGTGCCGTGCCGTGCCGTGCCTCGCAGGCCGCTGTCACCCGGGCGGCCCCGGCCTGGCGCGGCCTCCCCGCCCCTCCCCGCCGCCGGAACGCGCCGCGCGGGGCCGCGTTGCGCGGGGAAGGGCGCGCGGCGGCACCGGCGGCCGCCATGGCGGTGGACATCACCCTGCTCTTCAAGGCCAGCGTGAAGACCGTCAAGACCCGCAACAAGGCGCTGGGAGTGGCGGCGGCGGCGGGGGACAGCGCCAGGGACGAGCTGCTCAAGCGGGGCACCGCCCGCTCCAAAAGCGACTTCACCGGCAGGGCGCGGGAGGTGGTGAGTGCGGCCCCGGGGGGAGGGCGAGGGGCAGCCGGGGCGGCGGCAGCGGCTCCTCCCGGGCGGGCAGCCCGGCCCTCGCCGCCGCCTCGGAGCGTCCGGCGCTCCCCGGGGAGAGCGGGCGGGCCCCGGAGCCGGCCGCAGAGAGCCCGGGGCAGCGCTTTCCCACGCGGCTGTGGCCTGGGAGAGCCGGCGCTGCCGGGGCCGGGACCGGCTGTCGCCCGCGTTCCCCGCGGCGCGGCTTCTCCCGGGGCCCTCCTGCCGGGGCTGCGGCCGTGTCCGTGCGGATCCGCCGCCCTCCGGGCCGTGCCTGCGTGCGCACGGCTGTTTCCTGCTGCCGCCGCCACGTAACACAGCGCTGCCGTAGCACACGCGTCCGTCAGCGTTTGCGGTGCTGCTCCCTGCGTGCTGCCTTCGCTCGGTTGTGTGCGCTGTCACACGGTTAAGTGCCAGCCCTAGGGACATTGCATGTACAAAGGTCATCGGAACGTTTTAAGGTTTGCAAAGACAAGCAGTGAAAAGTTAAGGAATTTCAGAGGTGAAAGCTGATGGGCATTAACAGCACTCCTCAGCCATAGTCGTTCTGTAAAAACAATTTTGTTTCATATAGTTTTTCTCCATTCTGAGTCAAAGGCAGGGTTTGAATAATATATCTTTGATAAAGCACTGGACTGTATTTTGAAAAACTAAGGAACTCTGAGGAGACAGACTTATAGAATGGATTTGCAAGTTTGGGACTAAATGAGAAATGCATAAGTGGTTTATAGCAGCAGAGGTAGCACAAGGAAATCTGAGGTTTTTAGGTTCCATTATAGATACTCTTATAGCCACAGATTTCTTTGTTGCCTGTGAACAAGCCTTTTACCCCATTGCTTATAGTATTATCTTCGTCTGCATTTTGATTCCTCCTTCTCAATTTCTCTGTCTGCATTTCAAATTATTTAGAGTCTCAGACTAGGTTCATGCCAACCTCTTCCTTCCTTCTAGTCTTTGCTCCCCCTTACCTTTCTGCTACCAGGGCTTCTCTGCTTTTGCCTATTCCCAAGTTTGGTTTTGTTTTTTAAAGTTCTATTTATACTGGAGCCTACTGTCACCTCCATCTTCGCCTTGCCCTGCTGTGGTCCTGTGCAGTGATAGCATGCTATAGCCACGTCCTTTTTTTCTGCCTTGGTTCTTTGGCTTACCACCGTTCACAGCTGCTGTTTCCTGATGATCCCAGTGTTTTCTCTGAGCTCCTCACCCTTTCTGAGTTTCCTTAGTGCAGACAACAGAAGGAAGGACGAAGGCGTGGAGAAAAGTGTCTTGTTTAATTTGTAAGAGCATCAGGTGAAGTAAACAGCTAGTGCCAAGGGGGATGAGCTGAACTGTCTGAGGAGGACAGTGGTTTTAATTAATGGTACTTATATAAACAAGGACTTTGGAGGAGAAGCAAAGCTGCAATGTGTTGCTTTGTGAACATGTTGACAGCCGGTCAGTGAGAAGGACCAAGGTGGACTGGCCTTGCTCTGTAACTCCTTTGCGACAGTGAGCCAACAGCCCACCAGACCACAGAACATCACTTTGATGTGTGAATAAAACATTGAAACTGCAGCTAGAATAATAAGATTTATAGTAAAATAAATGATGATTTTACATGTTTGTTTCAGCCAAATACAGTTCAGTTTGATCATCTATTGTCAAACCCTCTAATAACCCTGAATAAGCTACACTTAGCCACCACTTTCTTTATGCCTTACTTGGTTGCAGAATAGAATATTTCAATTGGAAATGACCTACAACCATCATCTGCTCCAACTGCCTGACCTCTTCAGGGCTGAGCAAAAGGTAAAGCAAATTATTAAGGGGATTGTTCAAATGCCCCTTGAACACTGACAGGCTTGGGGCACCGGCCACCTCTCTGGGAAGCCTCTTCAGGTGTTTAACCACCTGCTCATTATAAAATGCTTCCTAATGTCCAGTTTAAGCCTCCCCTGGCACAGCTTTCGACCATTCCCAGTCATCCTGTCTCTGGATACCAGAGGGAAAAGATTGGCACTTCCTTCTTCATGTCCTCTCCTCAGAAAAATGTAGAGCAATGCGGTTGCCCTTCAGTCTCCTTTTCTCCAAACTAGAGAAGCCCTAAGTCCTTAGTGCAAGTTCTCCATCTGACATGCAAATATGGAAGTAGTGAAATAATAGAGTCTACACAAAGAACTACTCTTTTCAACATTATAGTCTGTGTGGGTTTACATAGCATCTTGCAGGTAGAGCTGTGCTGATGCTTCTGTGCTCCAAGCTTCAGGAGTAGCAGCCGGCTGCTCACAGCTGCAACACAGCTGGAGTGTGGGACTGGGCAGGCACTCAACTGTAGGATCAGAGATCTCTCTGGCCCATCACAGAGAGGTTTTGTGTCACATAATTAAGGTGTTTGAGCACTTTTCTGAGCTATATTAAGCGATATAAGTACCATACATTGAGCGTTCTCTTTCTCCTTTCTGCCCCTGAAGGACTTTTGCTGTAGGATCCGAGGACTGTGGAAACTTCTTTGGGTTTTGACTTCTTTGTATACAGTCTCTAAGTTATGTTAAAGAGGGAAGATTGAAGGTACTTAGTGTTTGGAGAAGAAGCTGACAAGATTATAACCAGTAATCCTGCACAGCTTCTGTATTTATGGTAAAGGTTCATTGCAACTGGGAGATAGATAAAGTTAAAAATTCCTATTTTACATTCTCAAACTTAACATGATTTTTTTAGGTGGATTGAAGGAGGCACAGAAAATGTAGAATATAAGAGTTTTTACTTGAATTGATATTGTGTGGGGAATCTGGGTTAAAGATGTGTGGTCTTGATGTTTTGTGTTAATCACAAGAAAATATTTCAGCATTCTGTATTAATTTGTATTTTTTTGAAGCTGGCTATTTTATGCTCAGGTGTACTGTATTGCTGCAGTCCCTGAGGAGCTGATGGAGGTTTTTGTATTTGAGACTTAAGTTCTTAACACAAGGAGCTCGTCTATAACCATGGTAATGTTAGTTGCAGAGACTGGTGTCATTGATGATGTTATTAAACTCTCATAAAACTGTTCCATTCATATAAATCAAAGATGAATGTTAGGGCTTTGAGCTGCTGACAGGATTTTCTTTGCCCTGACATTGACCCATCACTGTTTATTTGGTTTGGGGTTTTCTTGGTCTTTCAGCTGCCATTGTACAGTGTTTGGGCTATCTGATATGTAATGTGACTTGATGCTTTTTTATGGTGAATATTTTTGACACCTCTCAATCTTTTGACCATCTGCATATTGACTAGGACCAGGTAAGAAATTATTATTAAGGATCAACAGGATCTTGTAGCTACAGGAAAGCTATAGTTACAGTGATTACTTGCAATTTATGAAAGAATTTGTTACGTGTATGTTAGTGCTTTTTAGTGAATGAAAACAAAACATCTTCTCTCTCTTAGACTTTATAGTGACATGGCTGTTTAAAATGCAGTATCCAGGGTTACTAAAGTTTGCATTTCTTCATACTTTTATATAGGCTTATGTAGTTGTAGCAGTTTGATCCTGACTGGCTGCCAGGTACCACCAAAGCTGCTCTATCACCGCCCTCCTCATCTGGGCAGGAGAGAGGAAATAGAATGAAAGGCTCGTGGGTCATGGTTAGGACAGGGAGTGATCTCTCAGCAACTGGGTCATGGGCAAGACCAACTTAAGTTGGGGAAAATGAGTTTAATGTGTATTAATGAGAAATAAACCAAAATCTTAAAAACATTTTTCCCCCACTCCTCCCATCTTCCCAGGCTGAGCTTCACTCCCAGTTCTCTACTTCCTTCCCACCAGTGGCACAGGGGGACAAGGAGTGGAGGCTGAGGTCAGTTCCTCACACGTTGTCTCTGCTGCTCCTTCCTCTGCAAGGGAGGACTGCTCACACTGCTCCCCTGATCCAGAAACTGCTCCAGTGTGGATCCCTCGTGGGTCTTGCCAGAAAAACTGCTCCAGTGTGGCCTTTTCTCTCCACAGGTCCTGCCAGGAGGCTGTGCAAACTTCCCATGGGGCACAGCTGCCTGTGGGCATCCACCTGCTCCACCATGGAGTCTCCATGGGCTGCAGGGGCACAGCTGCCTTGCTATGGTTTGCACCAGGGGCTGCAGGGGAACCTCTGCTCTGGCACCTGAAGCACCTCCTGCCCTTCCTTGTGCACTGACCTTGGTGTCTGCAGGGCTGTTCGTTTCACATGTTCTCATTCCTCTCTCCTGCTGCAGTTACTGCTGTGCAGTAACACTTTTCACCCCTTTCTTAACTCGCCTATCCCAGAGGCACAGCCGCTGTTGCTGCTGGGCTCATCCTTGCCCAGTGGCATGTGTGTCCTGGGGCCAGCTGGCATTGTCTCTGCTGGACATGGGGGAAGGTTCTGTTCTGGCAGCTTCTCACAGAAACAGCCCCTGTAGCCCCCTGCTACCAAAACCTTGCCACACAAATCCAATACATTTGTTCCTCGGTATGGTGTCAGGTTTGGGATTAAACTAAATGATTGAAGAATTTTAAAGATTAGAGCAAAAGTATTTAAGTAAAAAAAATGGGCTTGCGGTAAGAGCTCAGTGGCAAATGTAAGCAGTTCAGACCCTCAGTTTGTGACACTGGTTCACACCTTTACAATGCCTTAAATCTGTTGTTTTGGATGTTTTAAAAGATTGTCAGTTTTGCAAAGTATTTGACATTTGAGCTGCTGTTTTAGGACAGTATTAGGAAGTGTGACTCCTAAAGGCCTTCCCTTTTACTTTATTGTAGCAAGTATGTGCAATTGGGAATATCATCTGTCAAATGTACTTCTTAGATATTTGAAAATATAGAAGGAACAAGAACTTTATGATTGCTGACTGTTAAATTTGTGTTGGAGAAATGGAATCAAGGCTGATACAGCCTATAAACAGAAATAAATATAAATGAATGATCAAGCAGGATTTCATGGTAGTTTTAATTGCAGTCCTGAATAAAGTCTGTTTTGCTTTAGAAAATTATCTTTAAGGTTTTGTGAAAAGCTAAAAACTGAAGAGTTGGAACACAAATTATTCAAAAGCAATATCAGGCATATCTGAAGAAATATCCTTGAGAATGGAAAATTTGAAAGGTTAAATGCTTCTAAATCTTTAAGTGCAAAATTTCAGAATGATCAAATGTCCATGTTTGAAGCTGTTGAACACATAAGGATGCCAGATTCATGAGGCTTCAACATCTGTTATTCATATAAGTTCTGTGTATGGATTCTGTAGGATGATTAACTGATTCTTCAAAAAAAGAATGGTACAATAGGCCAATACTCACACAAAAATTATGTTCAGCTGCTCTGTACAAATGTGTAATGAGGAGGAAAAATCCCCACATAAAACTTGTCTCCAAAACTAGTTCTTGTTAAAGCCAGAACAAATGTCATTGAATATAAATTTTAAGCAAACCTTTTAATTACAAGGCCACTTGACTTCTGTAGTACATTGCTTAGGCTACACATAGGGCAATGGTGACTTTATAATTTTATTTTATTTTTTAAATTTTGTATGTGAAACAGCTATTTACATGTACCTGTGAAAGTCCAACTTATTTCATTGTTTGGAATGCAACCTATGGGATAATTTAAAATAGCAGTAATATTAGAAGAGATGGAGAGCTAGTTTTTTGTTCTTGGTGCCAGATTTGAGATATTCCTGCACATCTTTGGGCAGACTGGTATTTAGAGCATTCCCATAGGACAGAAAAGGGTAGGAGTGTTTGTATATGGGGTTACAGTTTATTCATTGCTACTGTCACTGCATTAAATAAAGCTTAAAAAAGGCGTGGGGAATGCCCAAACCAGGAGCCGGTCCCCTAAACTGACTATAGAGGACCACCTTGAATAGCATGATGTAATTGCTGACATAGGACAACTAGCAGGGCGTGTTTTTAAACATATATACTTTCTGATCCCTTTCAGAGTGTTCAGCATTGTTTGAAGAGCTACCAAGAATAAAATTGAGCCACTGAAATAGCATACTGTACATGGTGCTAGTAGAGAAAGACAAGACCCTAACTGGAAAATTTCTAGGTGTTTACAAATAGAAAGTTTGAAAAGTATTAATAGATGAAATAGTTTCAGAGGATTCCTCATGCTTAATGGAATTCTGATATGATAAGAAAAAAGTTGACTTTCAGACTGGGAGGTCCACAGGCTTTTCTGCTGCCTGCTGGTTTCAAACAGGTCATAACTTCAGTGAGTATCAGGTACCAATGTCCTGATGCTGGGAGTAACACCATCCCTGTTCTAAAAGTGAAAGGTATAGAAAAATAAAAATGCCAAGTATATAATGTTTTATTGGCATATACTGTAATTATTATGATGTTGGTTCTGAGTCAAGTTCAGGTTGGTGACTCCAGAATGAGTCAGGTTATATATGAGCTTTTCAAAAGACTGGGAAGTGTCCAAAATAATGAAGTAGTCAGTTTGCTGTATTAACTTTTACAGGATGGGACATGTATTCTCAGGTCTAAAACAGAACTAAAAGGGACTTAATCCTTAGAAAGTCCATATCCAAGAGTGGTAGGGTAGCACTGTGGGCTAACACAGGCTGAGCACCAAATACTGCATGGTCATGTGGTGAGCTGCTTCTGTTATAATTGAATACCTGATACTTACCAGTGCTATGATGAAAATGGCCAAAAATGGCTAAAGTTGTGTGCTTTAATGATTTTGGGTTTATACTCCAACTAAAACATTATAACTTGATTTAATAAGATTTTTTGACTCTACAGATTGCATAAGAATAACTCCCATGAGACAATATTTGAATGCAGGGGAAATATATACTGTTTGTGGTATAGCCAAATTAGAGTCTTTATTAGAAATGAATGACTGTGCCAAATTTTGGACAGTGAGTGATATTTCAGTTCACTTTTAATGAGAGCTAATTTCTATTAAATTGGGCCCATTGCTGAGGTTATTGGGATGAATTCCTTCTTCTCTCATGAACAGTTAATGAACAGTTGCTCTTTCCCCCAAAGTTCACCAATGATGTTGCATTTTGTATTTATTTACATGCACATGGGCTTCCCTCCCCCATGTTGTAGGCAGAAAATATAATTTTAAATTTTACTTTTTCAAATAGGGAGTTACAGCATACTACTGCCTAATATCTCAGATTTATCTCCTCCCCTGTGCAAATTACAGTTAATGTTAGTTTTTTATTATGAGCATTTATTGGTTTTACTTCTCATTTCCTTCATCGTTGCTAGAGAAGTTTAGTCTGAGAGACGGAAGGGAAAGACGATAATTTTAATTAGTAGATGTGAAATATGTAAAAAGCTGGTTAAGGAAATAGCAAAATAAAGATTGGGAAAAAAAAACAAACTTGGAGAAGAATGAAATACTGACCTTGTTCAGTACATTAGGACTAAATGCCAAATCACTAATGTTCCCCATGTGATGCTTCTGGTTACTTCAAAAACAGTGAGGAGGGTATTGGCTGGCCTTGGGGAAAAGTTATGAACTCCTACATTTTGGGAAATGTCAGTGCAAATGTCTGTCATTGTTTCCCCCTGCTTTGTTTGTTTGTTTTAAAGTACATTCTCAACTCCATGGGAATTGTTTTTTGAATTTAACGGAACAGCGGGATTGAAAGTTGGCTTGGGAGACAACTTTCCTTAGTGGCCTGTTAATTTTGTTTTGACTAACTGGACCTCATGTGGTGCTGAGGAGTCCAAAAGTATCTAACACTGCAGTTCTCATTTTGAGGATGTTGTCTTCGTCCTCACCTCACCTCACCTCCTTCCAGGCTGGTTGTGGGAGGTTCTTTCCTGGCTTGGAGTTGGAGGAATTGTTGTATCCTGCAGCTGGTAACTGAACTCTTTCCTGCCTGTGGTGTTCAGTTAAGCTGCCACCTTTTGCAAGTTCTTGCTTTTTCATCCTGCCACAAATAAGGATAACATTTGTGTTTGTAGAGCACATAGAAGTGGAAGAAAACTGAGGTTTATCATAGGTTGCTTCCTTCTTTTCTTAAATGTAATTTACTTTAGCATAACCTCTGAAGGAGAAAGATGGGCTAGGGGCAAGGTGGTGGGCATTGAGGTGTCTGAAAAGCTGGAGAGATACAGTGGGAAAGACAGACAACAGAAAGTGTGCAGGCATAGCTGGAAGAAAATGGAATGATCGAGGTTCTCGAAGATACAGTCTAATATTAGAGGTAGAAATATGAGTAAAAAAAGAAAAAGAATGAATATCAGGAAATGATAGGAGGTTGTGATACTCATCTAAATAGGGAAGAAAGGAAGGGAAGTGGAAGAAGGGAGAAAAAAGCTGGAACTTAATATTTTTAGGTTACTGAATTTAACTAATGCATTTATACTTTCTGCTGTTTCACTGAGTTCTTTATCAAAGATTTTGGAGCAAGAAGAGCTCATTATTTTAAGTACTTTGACGCACTATCACTGCTACAAGCTTTGGGCTCTATATTTATATTTTGAAATATAATCTCTTGTTTGGGACAGAAATGAACATAAAAATAAGCAAACACAAAGGAATATCGGTGTGATTTGTTAAGTGATGCAACTGTGAGGTTTATTTTTCCAGCTATTAATACTGAGGCCAAAATAAAGCTAATTTCCCTGAAAGTTGGTAACTTTAAGGTGACTGATTATTCTCCTTCTCTGCTTTTTTGAAAATAGAACAAGTTTGGTCGATAGCAGCCCAGAGAAGGTCTTAGCTGTGACTCTTCCCAGCATCCTGCAGTTCTTTCTGTGTGTATGGTGCATCCTGCTTCTTTACATAGGTAGAGATGTTCTTGGACACTTGAAAAGTAACTTCTTTTGTTATCTTCTGCTAAATTGAGTCTGTGCTAAGGAGTTTTCTCCTCTGTGACAATTGTCAAAGAATTTCTGAGTTTTCACATATGTTAATGGGTTTAAATTCTGAAGCGTGTTGAAATATTAATAAAATGAGGAGATACTGTTATTTAGGGTGCAAATTATGCTTCACAAAAAAAGTTTAATCTCAGAAGAGCTATTTCAAAACATAAGGGTGTTTGAACTTCTCACAAAAATTGGTTACATATCATTGCTTTCAATGAGTAGTACTCACACTTGTGTTTTTGCTAATTGAGACTCATTTTGGTCATCAGGTTTAGTTACTGCTGTAATGCTGAGCTGATAGCTTGTGATTTTTTGGTAATGAGTCGATTAAATTTTTGTGTGTTTCACCATAGATAAAAGGATACAATTTTTCAGTGAAAGATTATGTAATTATATGCTCTGTCTTTGAAACTTCAGTCCCCTATACTTGAAAATATTTTTCAGACTGGCAGATATGAAAACCTGGCATGATAGCTTCAGCAGTGAGAGCAATTAAGGGGTGAAAATTGGAGGTATGAATAATTTCCAGTAATTTGAGGAAAATGTTCAAGAGTGTTAAAAATATTACACTCTGGTATAATTGCATAGAATGTTAAATGATGGATACTTTTTTGAAAATGCAAGTTTCCTGGCTTCAGGGTGGTTTGTAAAAACTTTCTGTCTGGCAAAAAATTACATTTTATAATGATCAAGGCTTGTCCCTTTTTACCCTTTCATTCTGACTCTGCCGTCTCTTTTGATGGAGGTTGGTGAGACCTGTAGAAAAGTGCATGTGCTGCATCAACGCAAATTTGCATCTATCCCATATCTGCAGGTATTGTCTAGCATTTGAAAAGCAAAGAAAACAAAACCCAAATACAATTAAATGTAATCCAACTTTCTTTCACTCTTTGATTTTCCACTATTAATGAATTGCTTGTCATTTCACACTGGACTTTTTTTTTTGTGGACTTTTAAACAGTTTTGAATGTGGAGGTAGTCTCACAGTTCTAAATTGAATATTTCATTTCTGCATAGAAATTTCTGTATAGAAATTTCTGTAGATGCAACTGACTGGTGTTTTCCACCTCTCCAATTTTGCAGCTGTGTAGGAAGAGTGAAGTGAGTTTCAAGTGGATGTTGGTAGAGGTTCTGTGAGGATATCCATAAGCTCTCAAATGTTATGTTGGTAAATGGTGGAAAATAAGAGAAGGAGTCTTGGTTTTACTCCTAAATTTATTCAACCTCTCATATAAAGTGTTATTCTAATATTCTGACTAGAATAACTATAATTTTAATAAGGTCATTCCATAAATTGTTTTATTTTTCTTATGCTAAAAAACCCAAGGCCTCCAGTATTCAGCCAAGGTGAAAGTAAAATCTCACTTATTCGGAAGACCAGAAATAATCTTGCTGCAGGACTTGTGGGGATTCCTGGAATAAAATACACACCTGAGGTGTGTCAGGTAAAAGAGGAGGTGTGAAGGGAGCCCCCCATGAGTACTGGGGGCTCCTCACTGCCTCTTTGGCAGCAGCGTGCCTCTGAGTGCAGAGTAGCCAGAGTCATCAGCCTCTAGAAAAGGAGAAAGTTGATTAAAAAGGCAGGAAAATAGGAGTTTGTCAGTTATGGGTTGAAACCAGGGTATTTGGTGTTTTGGGGAGGAAAACAGACTCTTGGAGTTCTGAGTTATGAAAGTCTTGTGTCATCTGCTGGTTTTCAGACTGACATGTAAAATCTGGATGTAATTGCATGATGGAATTTTTTTCTTGGCTATTTTCAGCTGATTTGTATGTTTGGAAAAACAAATTTGAATTCCCAGGACTTCTGAGATTTCTTTCTCTTAAAAATTTCTAGCCTTCCTTTGAGAGTTTTTGGCTGAGCTAGTGGTCTCACTTTTCCCCTGTCTTCAATTTAACAAGTTTTGTTTCCTGCTTTTGCTCTAGTTCTTTCCTGGAAAAGAAGGAAAACATTGTGTGAGCCGTAGAAGAACATACTGCCCTTAGGATGCTTTGTGTGTGACATACAACATGTTATACATGGTATATGCCTTTTTCATTACTTGTTAACTTATATTAAAATAAACACTGATAGCAAGCAGGCGTGAAAGACAAACATGTAGTGGTGATGAAAACCGTTTAATGATTAGTAGAGGAACATATTTATTGAAAATAAAAACCGTGTCTAAAGGCTCTAATAGTGACTTCTTGAAACACTACCACGTTGTGGTATTTGCAGTGCTGTATGTCCTGTACAGTAGATATTGTTTAAAATTGCTTGGGAACTAGAGCTTGCAATAGTGAGCTTGGAATGTCCTGCAGATAATTAAGTTGTGGTCAGGCCTTACAAAAATAAGAAGTTCTCAAACTATGATTTTATAAACATGCTACAATAACATTTCTTTATATTTAACAGTTTCTTATAGAAACCTGATACTCTCACAAGGCATTGACTAAAGGTAAAACATCAAGAAAGAAAAAATATTAAATTAAAACTTCACTTAGGATGTTGACAGTTGGCTTGTAATATTAACCAGATGTGTGTGTTCTTAGGATATTCTTCTTTCAGAACCTTGTTGCATACTAGTTTTCAAGTGACAGGTACAAATTTTTGATTAATTTAAAATTCTTCTTTCTTCAGTTGTCTTTGTTATATGTTATTTTCTTTGGGTCTATTCAGCTGGACAGTGTGATGCCAACTGCAGTTTCTGTCACGATATTTGAGGGAAGTGTTCATTTGTGTAAGCTTAAGTTGAAGCATTCCTCATTCAATGAAAAAGAAAAATTATTACATATATATGCAAGTGTATATGTATGAAATACATGTAGGTATTTCTTGGGCATGGTATTACCTGCATGATATTACCTGTTGCATGTGTAAGGGTAGCATTTATTGGTTCTGGTTGTGGCTGTGATAGGGCCTAATTTGGCATTTTTGGCTCCTAGTAAGTGTTGCACATAGAAGCCAATACCAAAATAAAGGAACCT